>NC_139764.1:14215268-14635268 GCF_965231275.1 Zosterops lateralis
TGCCTTATCTGTTATTTCTAAGGCATGAAATCAGCATCTAATAACACACCCTATGTATTGAAAACAGAAATTTTTGAAGAAAGTTTATCTCTTGTGAAAAGGGGAGAAATGCAATTTCCCTTCTAGTTTCCTATTATTGCTCTCCCCTCCCTTCCATTCCAGGATTTGAAAGATTCCACCCCATAGGAATGGCTTTTACTATTTCACTTTATTTGCCTGGTGATTGTAATGTTCTGTGACTTTTTCCATAACTGTTCTATTGGAGAGGATGCCTCAGCACCCTCCCCAGACATTACTGGGAAAGGAAGGTGGGAGGAACAGCAAAGGTTGAGCTTGACTTCAGGACTGATGTGATCTTGCAGTTGACAGTGGGAGGCTTTTTTGCTCCTTTGCAATAACATTTGCTGCTGTTGGAACTGTCAGTAAAGTGGGAAAAAGCAATTAATATTTTTGCCTCTGTCTTTCACAAAATCCTTACTTTTCTGCAAGCAAAGCTCTTGAAAGAAATCATAGTTCACCTTGAGGAGCGATACAAGAAAAAAGAACTATAAGAACTCTCTACATGTCCTTTGCTCATTAGCAATGACAGACTGTGGAGGAAAAATATCCCACAGCACAAGTTTTGTAAATACAATTCCAATAAAATCTAATTTCGGGACAAATAAAAATCAGAAAAGGAAGTTAATTGGACATTTCTTTCAAGAGCTGCTTTTTTTCTTCAAATTTTGTATTCCAAGTTCAGGCAAAATTTTTGACAGCCTGAAAGTGCAACACAGAGAAGAATTATTATATTTTTTGCCTATTAGGTAGAATGTTTTTTAACAAAATATACTTGCCCCTTTTACAGAATTTGCTGAGGAAGGTGGAAATCTGCCCCTGTGAGTGACTCACTGAAGTCCCACTAGCCGTGTATTTATTCTGTTATGTGAATCACTGATGTCCCGAGCCAAAAGGGAAGCAGCAGGAAACCACAACCTGTGCTCCGAGCAGTCAGACCGAATCAGGCAGTTTGATTTTCACAAGGTGATGAACTGCTTTGGCTGCTACTGGAATCCCAAGCTGCCTTTCTCTAGGGCATTGGGGATCCATGTAGACAGGCCCTCAGCAAAATCCCTCACTGGGTGTCCTGGGAACAAATGCTTTTCCAAGTACCTGATGGTCCTTAGATTCTTCTTGAATCTAGCAATGCTTTGCTGGGTGATTCTAAAAAGCTTTTAGAAACTCAAAAAGATATTTGTAAGGGGTCGCTTTTAATTTTCCTCTTCAGTGGGATTGCAAAAAGCAAAACTCACACTAATGTAAGCAGATTTAGTGTTTCATTCCTGCTCTCGAAACCTTAAATCCCTGCTGCATTAAATCTACTTTAAATCTGAAATATTTGTCAATGTAAATAATTAAAGCACATAAAGGGCAGTGCCTGAAAAGCCAAGCTGCATTCATGATCTGATTTTTTGAAGCATTAGTAGGTACCTAATGAAAATCCAGCTCTCCTTGGGTTGCGTAGGTGCTCAGTAAAACTCCCTGAATTCATTACAGATGATGCACAATGCCTGATTCATTTACAAGAGTGTTAAGGCTCCCATGTAAATGTCTTTGAAATGAGAGTGTGCTTAAAAAATTTTAAGTCCTTGGGATGGTTCATAAGAAGCAAATGTCTTTGAGATGCAAATATTTCCTTTTTTCAGTGAAAGGCCAGCTGTACACATAAAGTCTGCATGTGGGACGGATAATGGTGCTTAAAAGCTTCAATAGAGTATTAATAAAAGGAAAGAATTTTTTCTGGCTTGCAGGTTTTGTACAGTATCTGCAACCAAGTCCAGCCTGCGTAAACCTTGACCTTAGAAATGAATCTTCAGCCTCATCAGGCACAAATGGATGGAAGGTTTTGGGGAGCCAGAGGGTTTTATCCCAGCAAATATTGATGCATAGCTAAATACTAGCTATATCTTTTTTTTTTTTTTTTTCCTCAAAATCCCATTTAAAAAAAAAAAAAAAAAAAAAAAAAAAAAAAAAAAAAAAAAAAAAAAACCCAAACCTAAAATGTTAATATATCTTCCTGGCAAGAATTTTTAAGCTGTTTGATAAAGTCAAAAAAGGATAATTATTTAAAAGTAGGAGAAAACTTATGAAAACCCAGTTGCATGTCTGTTGCTGAGAAATTCCTTGATAATCTGTAGGGAAATGAGTTATGGCAAGAAATTGAAGAAAGACAGCTTGCCTTTTTCATCTGGCTCTGATCAAAATTCTACTCTGATGTTTTTCATGAGTTCCTTAGTCTGCCAAACTTGCAGATTTCGAAGTGGAGAGAAGGGCTGCGGGAGGTTTAATCTGGTTTCTGTTTTCCCACTGAATTATTACCACTTTAACTATCCTCTGCAGTGCCTGCTCCTTGTTTCCTGCTGTTTGGTGCTCAGGTGGAGCTGCTCACCCCCCTGCTCCTCCACCGTGCCCAGGGCTGGGGATGCCGGGCAGGGCAGCTCCAGCAGGGATGGCTGAGGTTCCTGCCCTGCTGCCCGAGCCAGCCCGGGGCAGGGGAAGCTGCCCTGTGCTGCTGGTGGATGCCAGGGCTGCACTGCTGTGCACAAGAGCCAGGAGGATGCATGGAAGGAATTGTAATTTGGAGAGCTCTGCTGGCAGCACAGATTAGACCTCTGCTCTGGGCTGTGCCTAAGGAGTAGCTTTCCATCAGGGAGTAAAGCTTTGGTGTAATACCTGCTTTAATTGAATTATGGATCTCTTGCTTGCTGCACTCCCTGTTATAAAATCTGTGACCGTGCTGGTATAGCACACAAATATTGAAAGAAGGTTGTTTTGCTCAATATTCTGTAGCATTTATGATTACATATGGGGGTTTTATAGGTATAGCTCAAAAGAAGCTACTGGCTTCATTGACTTTTTCTTGCCTAAGTAAGGAAGTGTCTGTACAAGTTGTGCAGACTGGATGAGAGTTTTCTTCTACTTCTGCATTGTGTAAATTTGACACTGAGACCTACAGACCTGTATTCCGTGAGAACCTACCTTATTTGTCACTAGACAACTCAGTTCTGTCATTTTCACCACTAATGGGATTTTGTGACCTTGTTAATACAGCAATATGTTACCCGTCATATCATCAGTAATGATGCTCCAAATAATAAAAGAAGGGGTAAAATGCCAGCTGAAAAAATGGTGCACAAAAAAAATTACAGTAGTTTCTTTATATTCTTTTCCAGGAAATAAAAAAAGCCTCCATTATCTTAAAAGAATTATATTACTTTAGAATCCTACTTAATGTGATGAAATGGTTAAAGCACTGCTCTTCTCTAGTACAATTTGACAAAATAGCTCTTTAAAGATCTTAGGGAAAGGAGGACATAAATATGGAGTGGATCTTTACAACATAGCAAAGCCTATCATTAGTTTGGGAGAATATTATGACACCAGATACCAAGAGAAAAATTTTTGTGAATGGACTTTATGATGTATCACAGCTTTATTTCAGATGTTTATCTCCCAGCATTACATTGTTCAGTATATTATGCCCTCCTAATGATAAATATTGTTCTTATTGCAGTAATATCAAATCTGACTATTTTATATATGTAAACCTGATATGCATAGGACAGTTAGGAGTGACCTGATGACTTTATGTACTGAATAAATAATGGGAGCTAGGTATAGGAAAATGAAGTGGCAATCAAGTCCCCTGAGTCCCTGTCCAGTGCTACATTTACCAGACCACACTGCCTCTTGATTTACGACTAAAATCTCCATGGAATGTTTATATTGCTGCCTGTCAGAAGGATATATGAAATGAGGTTGGAATTGCATTCATCACCACTCCACACTTGGCACAGCAAATGAGGAAGTGAAGATCTGTGGATCTGGGCAGGTTCATACAGAAAGAACTAAAAAGAAGAACTTGAAGATTCTTCTAATTATCACTCTCTTGTAACAAGCTAAGAGCAATGACTTCAGAAAACCAGCAGGCTGATTCAAAGGCAGGCTTTTCAGAAGAGGAGGCAAAAGGGTGTCTGGGATTAGTGGCCTGTGGGGGAATGCCAGGGTCAATGAGCAAGTCTCCACTGCTCAGTGGAGCATCACGGTGATCACTCAAGATGGAGCTTTCCTGTGCTGACCCTGGCGGTGTCCCAGTGCGGTGTCACACCAAGGCCCCTCTCTGACCAAGGAGCAGCGCAGCAGCACTGCTGTCTGGCAAAGATGTTGCTGTGCTGCTTCCTGCACCTGTGAGCATGTCAGAAAAAAATAATGTTGTAACCTCCAAGGTAGTACTTGCTTTTGGGTTCCAAACCCATTGTGGTGCCAGAGCCTTTTTCTGGCCCATGGAGGTGTTGGGTGTTTTATCATAAATGAAGGTGATGTACTGAGGATTTTTACATTGCTGGGCATTTTCAAAAGTGAGCAAGTTTGAATCCTAGTTGAATTCCTGCCTGATGTGAAAATATCTTGCCCAGTTGGTTCACTTTGAGTTTTCTGCTGGGTATATTGTACTTTGAGCCGTTTACACCTAATTAGCAGCAATTCGAGGAAGGATTAACTTTTGATAGCATTTATTACTGTACCATCTTTTATATGTGCCGGCCATCTTTATGTAGGAATTAATGTCAAACTATAATCCACTGATCAGTATCCATGAAACTCCTAGATAAGCATTAAAAATAATAGCTAAACAAGTTATAATCAGTGAGCTTTTGATGAATCCTTGTTATATTGCATAGTAATTGCCTTGAAGAGGAAGTAGTCTTTAAAGAAGTCCTGGAGCATGGTGCTTAGGGAGTCTGTGGATTCTCCATCCTTGGAGATGTTCAGAACCTGACAGCTGTAGCTGGCTTTGCTGTGAGCAGGAGAGGTGGAACCAATGATTTCCAGAGGTGAAAATTTATTGGGCATTCTATGACTCTGAGAGTATTCAAGATTTCATCCTCCATGGAAAATGGCAGATGTGAAATAAAGAAACAAAAAATAGTTCAATATATTGACTGCTTCTCTAGGCAAGCCACAGTCCAATGAAATATTAAATTTATGCATGCCTGTTGTGCAGCCCATGAAACAGGCTTGCATTTAGCCTTTAAGTAAATGGTGTTGCTTATGCTTGAATCTCACATCCTTAATTGCTTTGTTGAACCCCAAGAAAGAAAATAAGAAATCGTTTTTAGAAAACATACGAATTTTCCCCAAATTAAATATGTATGTAAAGCATTGCTTGAATATATATAAGTAAGTCTTAGACTAAATTTATGCAGAAGCTACTATAACATTACTAAAGTGGAGGGTTTTCACTAAGAAGAAAATTGAGGAAGAAAAATCTAGTCAGCCTTTATCCTTCAGCTTTTACCAGCCTGAACTCCTGAGTTTCCATCACCAAGATTTAAAAATTAGTTTCATAGTCTAAGTCCTAATAAAATCTGGATTCTGTAAAGGTTTTGTTGGGGGCAGTGGGGTGGGGGGCATGTGGAAAGGTGGTTCCTTCTTTATCTTTTTTCTTAAATCAAAATAGTTCATGATAAACAACTTCTATTGTCAGCCCTCCTTTGAGCCAGGGATTGGTGTCAAATGGGGTTGTTTAATGCACAGGGCCTGCCAAGTATGCATCTTTCTTAGCAGACAGCTCTAATCCTTCATGGTCCACCAACTCTACCTTTATGAGTTCTTTTGATTGGTAATTGAGAGAATAAATCTTTGAAGAACTTACATAAATGCAAAAAAGAAACCCCATTAAGATTCAAGCAGTAAAATGCCTACTGGCATATTTTATATGGTACCTTTTCAGTCCTTTGCCATTTAAATTCATTTTGCCAGACAAGGATTTGAGATTGGCATCCCGTTATGGATTTTGTTTTCTTATGCATTGTCATCTACACCCTCTATATTTTAACTTTTAATACCAGCACAGTGAGTGAACTCTCTGAGAGCTGGATTGTTCTGAAGCACTTTGCAGTACTGAAGATGAAGAGCAGAAAAAATAATTCAGTGTGTTGAGGCACTTTATCCCCCCCCACCCCTATTTCAGATATACAGATCAGACATTTTCAACTTTTCAGTCAAGTGACCACAACGTTCTGGGCAAAAGGTGACTCAGCAAAGGGGAAACTGCAACTGAAAGCCCTTGAAGTTATATTGACCATTTTTAAAACCAAACATTTCCCTGAAGTCTGTAGTACAGCTCAGCCCTTATAAGTTTGCTTATTTACCCTATAGGTATGAAGAATTATTTCAACATGGCTTGTTAAGTTAAATTTGACCTCATACAGAGCATAATAAAGGTTAAATTTGTAGACCTCTTGGCTTCGTGCTGCTTTAGTTATCAACTTATAACTCCTCCTCCTCTGTGTTTCTGTTATAAGAAGAGCATGATCACATACCAATGGGGAAAATAAAGAATGTTTAGAGGAGAAATGTAATGGATTCATTAAAAATCTTGCTTATGTATTTGGGTAACAGTTCTAAAAGCAGTACTGTAGCAATGCACCCCTGATATTGTATATTTAAAAGGCTGTATCAAAAGAAATGCCCCATAGACAGACAAAAATTATGATTTCATAGCAGATATGCAGCTCATTCTGTGTAATCATGGCTGTAAAACTTGCACAAAGTGCATATTGGCTTTGCAAAGAGATAAGTTTCATTTTTACAGGCTAATTGACTCAGTCTTCTAATATGCAAGGTTAGCTACAACTTCTATAGAAGCAGCTGTGCTTCTTTGTGATGTACAGTCCATTGTGCATTATCTTTAATACTGAATAGGTCATAACTTCTTTGTAGAGTGGGTGACATACAAGTAGAAGGCCTTGTTTTTATCTTCTGGTACTGTAGGCAGCATTGAACAAAATGCAGATGCAGCCTCTGTGACAAGATTGTCATGTTCCAAACCTAAGCTCCTTAAAAAAAAAAAAAAAAAAAAAAAAAAAAGAAAATTAAAAAATCAAAGCTGAATTTTAGAAGAGGAAATACTTGTTCATATTTCTCTGCATGAAAGTCTAGATGTGAACCATGAAGAAAATTCTGTGATAAATATTTCAGTAATTAGATAATCAATCATTGGTAGCAGTTCTTAAGCTCTTTTGTCAAAAACCCATGGTGAGTTCATAGAATTTGAGTGTTCAGTGCTCCATAAATCAAAAGCCAGAAAAGAAAGTCCTGCCTTAAACTTTAATTCACAGAAAACCATGATACCAAATCCAACATGTCTTTCTATTGCTACAGGCTGGGGAGAAGGGAGGACAGAGAGGTAATTTTATTTCTCTTTCTCGTGGAATTTATTACTCATCAAGTTTTCACATTGGTAGTCTTAAAAACCAAAAGTT
This sequence comes from Zosterops lateralis, assembly GCF_965231275.1. NCBI lineage: Eukaryota > Metazoa > Chordata > Aves > Passeriformes > Zosteropidae > Zosterops > Zosterops lateralis. Next base: position 14,222,573 of record NC_139764.1, read on the forward strand.
TTTGTCAGGCCAAATTCCGCTTGTGCAGCACTAAAGCAAATACTGCTGTGCTGCCACATCCACACCTGCTGCTCTGCAGGAAGAGGGAGAACTTCAGGGGGTGTCTGCAGGGTGTGACCTGCCTGTCAGGCTGATATAGTGTGTCCTCTCTCATGGACAAAAGCTGCAGCCAGCAGGGATTGGGTGAGATGGAACTGGCTTTAAGGAGAGGGTTGTCCCAAATCCTAAATATTATAAAAACAAGATGACAGCCAAAGCCTTTTTTCAATCCTCTGTGTTAGTATTTTTCATTCTGAATGAATGTTATTTGACCATATTTTGCTTACTTAAAATTTGTTATTCTTTCTCATGCCAGAGTACTGTTGCACTCCCTGCCTCATATTTTTTCTGTGTAATATCAGATGTTTAAAAGTTTCCAGTAAAGGAAGGTCACACAAGTTCTGGGGTATAACCCATCTGTAAATCCTTTATCTGCCCACACTGACAGTAGTCATAGTGACTCTTCTTCCTCTAGTTTTAACTCACCTGCAGTGCTTTGTAGAGCAGCTCTGAATCCAAAATTGACCCACAGACCCTACTAAAAACCTCACACATGTCATGGAAGCCTACTTAGTTCTCTCCATACCAAGAACTTGTAGGCAATAAGGACACCATGAGATGATGTTAATCTGAAAACTGTGGCAGCATTCCTAATGGGAGCTGTAGTGGGCTCTTGAAGACCTTTATGTCTAGCTTCCCAGTGCTCTATGAAAACTTGCCTGAAGATGATCTTTTGGAAAGCATTAGTTTTAGCTATATTTAGCATTATGATTATATTTTTTTTTTTAAGTAATTAATATTATTTTTTCACTTTCCTCAATCTGTGTGTCTGCCCTGATTACATGTTCCTGTCACCTTTCACTTTTTTCTTCCCCTTCAGCCTGATTGTTTCCTTGCTTTTCTGTCTCCACCACTTCTTCTCTTCCCTACCATTTCTATTTCACCTGGAGATGTTGTGCAGATACACTATTTTTTCCATCTGCATTAGCCATAATATACTGCCTTACTGTCTTCCCATGTGCTGCTGTCTAGATGTGACATGGGTGATTCCAGTTCTTGTTTCCTTAACCTGTAGGAGCATTCCCTAACAGAGGCAGCTGTAATAGCTCTTCCATTTTGTATTAACTTCGTTTTTAATAAGGATGGTTATGCTAGGCAACTTTGTTCTGCACAGAAATATATGCACAGCTAACACAGTATATTTCAGATAAATCTTCAGATTGTCATTAGAGACATGACAGCCTCACAGTAGCTGTTCCTACTGTCCCTAAACAGGGACTGAAAAGATCAGCAGCTTTTTAAGAAAGTCCTTTCCACTGCAGGGCAATATTCCTTGGATTGCTGTGTATTTAAAATTTATATGTTTTGTATTAGAAGTTAAATTATAGATAAGTGCAGCAGCATCACTACTGCATTCATTTCTGGGTATATCTAAGATAAAGGGTGGTAGATGCTGTCAGCTTTAGATACCTTTGCCATTTAAGGTGTAAGGGTAAAACTAGTCAGAGTAAACTTCAATTTCAACATTCTTTCAACCCACCTTCTTAAACCCTTGGATCTGACCATACTGGCCGAGTTTGCACTGTGGCTTGCTTTGAATTCGGTAATTTGGGTTATTCTGTGATGGAAGGGAGGAAGAGGGAGGTTGGGTCTTTTGGGTAGCACTTATGACCATAGCCCACTCAAGAGGTGGTGGTGGCTGGAGTGAAGCTCCCCCCTGGACTTATCTGGGCAGAGGAGCAGTTATCTGAGAGGGCTGGAAATCCAGGCTGCATCTGCTCTTCCCTGCCTGCCGCACACAGTCTGTCACTGGGACCCCACCTGCCCACCAGCCTAATTCAGCTCAGAATTAATGTCCCTCATGCTGTCCCAGGATCACTTGGGGCACTGTGGCTTCAGGTACATCCTCATTTGCAAAGGCATCAACACAGTCATTATACTTGGGCAACCTGTTGAGCTTTCTTTAATTTAATTTAATTTTTAATAGAGCTTGAAATATTTCCAAAGTATAATCAATTCAGTGACATCTGCTTGAGTCCTGGCTCCACAGGGCCTGTCTAGCTCTAGGTCTTATTCCCAACCATCATTTAGCTAACTAATATGCATATTTAATGATGTGCACACAGTTTCCTGATCTTGGAATGTGGTATCATGTCTGGCTGGAGTGATTTCAAATCGTTATTGTCTTATTTCTGTCTTGGGCATGGTCCAAGACTCTCTACTGCCGCTTATTAGCTTTCCACTGGCCCTAAACTCTGAAAAAAATCATTAATATTTTTATTTACAAGTGCAAATGAAACATTTCTAGGAGAAATAAAGTAACAGATTAAAGCTGTCATAGTCTATAACCTTCTCCATGTCAGGTACATATTTTCCCTTTCCTTTAAGATCACTAATTATGCTGACTGGAAGGTGAGAATGGATTTTGTCTACTTGTTACCTTTTTCTTTTTTTTTTCTCGTTCACATTAAATCAGACATTAGATCCAACAGTTATATATTAAGTATTGTGAGGAATTTTCCAGAGCCCTTTTCCGTCTTCCCCTGGTATTTGCTATAACAGCTGAGTCCATAGGAACAATTTCCCTGAAGTGCAATAGTGACAGACACTGCCTGCTTGGTTTGCTGACAATTTACTTTATTCTTTAATAATGATTTCATTTAAAACCTTAATGAAAATAATGTGGGAGATAAAACTTTAAGTTATAGTTAAAGTGTTCCTGTACTATAATTAGAATTGACCTTACCAATTAAGTGTAGTAAGTATTAAAAATTTACGTATTTTAATTGTGCGTTTAGTGAGTGAAGAATATAGCTTGTCTTATAAATATACAAAGATTTGTTTAGTTATTGGATTAAGCCCTTAATTTTGTGGAATTCAATTACAAGCATGGGGAGAGAGACTATATTATGACAAAAAGAAATACTATTTCTTAACCGTTTTCCTTTTAATAATTAAAACTTCAATCATAAGAATATTTGTCAACTCAAAACTTTTATTTATCGCATTCCATTAAAAGCATATGGAGGAGTTGTATACCTTCCAGGTGGTGTGCTTAGGTAAACTATTTGAATTCTCTCTGGCATTCAGCATAAACCCATTACAGGTAACTGGAAATAATTAATTTTGATGCTCCTGATGGAAGTTGAGCATGGGGTGTCAATAATGTCAGAATATCAGAAGCTCCATTTTTCTTTGGAAAAATGAGGCCATTCCCTTTTTGGTATTCCCAAATCTCACTGCCCATTCAATACACTCATAAAAAGGAAGTGTTAGTGTGGAACACCAGTCAACCTTTTGACAAGAAACATTGTACACTCAGCTTGATGGTAATCTGAGCCATGATCCTTTTCCAAAGGGAGAAGACTGTTTCTCTACATTTAGGAAAACCTTTGCATTTGAGCTGCACTTCTGGAAACCAGTGTTCTCCCTCCTCCTTGCAGCTGCAAGTGCCAGATGAGCATGGCACCCATCCTCTCCGTCTTGGACCTTTTGCATTTCTCATGGAACTGCTAAGAGGCTGTGGCACCCTTATCACTCTGTGCTCCCAAAATACAGCAACAAGCAGAACTGGGACTGCACAATGGCAATGTTCTGTAGGAGGGAACCCAAGAAGGCAGCAAACTGGAGCAATTTTTTTTAAAAAAGGGAAGAATTGAAATGTGAGACTTGTCCCTTTTCAATTTCATGTTGCCTGCCAGTCTGCCTAGAGGGAAAAACAAACTGTGGCTGTGCTTCCAATTAGCAATTCCCACAGCAATTTTTGACCTGACATAAATAACGTGGCACAATATGCAATCCATGTCAGGCAACTTCATTTACAAACAGATTCTAGGATACTGAATGATGATTCATGATCAGGACACTGGGGGAAATCTCTGTCAAATGCAATATGGCAAGTCTGAAGGAATGAAGGTAGCAAGTTCGGAGCGTGAAACATCTGGAAAAACACAGGGGTAACTTTTGCTATGGTGACATCAGTAGTAAGTCTGCCCTTGGTTTCCATGGGACCAGGGTTTTACTCTGAATTTTACAGGCAAGAGATAGAAATAATAATAATAATAATAATCAGAGAACTCATTCATGGAAAAGGGAATTTGGCTTTTTCCCAGACAAGAAGACACACATTGTGTCTCCTCTCTAAATCTGTACTTAGATGGGCCAAAAGAATCCTGCCAAAATGATGTTGTGAAAGGAAGCCAAGCACAGCTCCAGCAAGGGCAGCAGGGTGTCACTCCTGTCTCTGTCTGTCTCTGCACATGGCAGTGGAACAGACACAGCAGAAATGTGCCTGTGTGAGTTAAGGGCTCACAGGTAAGGGTTTCCATGGCACTGGGAGCTTTCCAGGACATCCTGGGTTAGTCTCAGCATCCATGCCAAATGCAGGATGAAAGTGGGCTTGCCATAAAAAGCTCTGTGAATTGTGTTGGAGTATTGCAGTCTTTGGAGTAGATGCTGTGTTCCATGGGGGGTTAGAAACTGCCAAAAGGGCCAGATTATTTATGTCCACAGAGCCCAGGTGGTATAATGCCTAAGAGCAGCTGTAACATCTCTAGGGACCACATCCTCCCCAGGAAATGCTTGAGCTTAGGAATCCACTGGAAAATTTATCCCTCTGGAAGACTCCCTGGTTCCAGAGGGATTATCTTCCACATCTGTCCAACTTTGAACCAAAGCCACAGCTGTCCTGATCCTCCTCCTAGCTAGCAATACAGTTGCTTTTGCCTGATGGAGCAAAAACCATTTTAGTGTCATACTTCCTGCCCTTTCATTACCAGTGTCTTCTACGATTGCAGAGCATTCTTTATTTCACCTTGAGCAGAGGAACACAGTTCTCAAGTCACTGTTCTGTGGCTGTGCCCAGCCCCAAAGGCAGGCCTGCTGCACAGCACACAGTGCAGTCCTGCCATCCCTGCTGTTTAGGGAATTTCTGGAATGCGTTTTCTCCGGTGCTTGGTAGTGCTCACTTTCCCGCCTGGTGTGTGGAAAAGGTATGTGCTATCCCCACATCTGGGAGTTGGAAAATAACTTCCAAACCAGTTTAAGTGGACAGAGTCTCTTGATTTTTGTCACCCTCACTGTTGGCCTTGATTTCACCTGTACCCACAGGAAATAAAAGCCTCATTCAATGTAAAGCCTTCAAACTCCCCGCCTCCTGCCCATAGGTGCAGTGACCTTCAAGGGTGTGTTTAGTGGACTTCTGATCTGACACACTCAGGGATCATAATATATTTAACCCTCCTGGGGTTAAGATGTGAGGGATGAGTATTATTCATCCTTCCTAGCATCTGGGGCCTAATCATCCCAGGGAAACCCATTGTTTCTTTTGCCTCTTGCAGCCTCTAGGTTCAACTGGACAATTGTGCAGCGCCACTTTGAATTTTGAGGGCCATTGAAATTCAATGGCTCCCAAAGTGTTACAGACACAGCCTGAAAAGACAAAGGGTGAGGGGAAGCCTCTGGAACCAGCGTGCTCTGGTAATCCTTATAAAATTAGGTTGGATATTAAGACTCTTTTATCACAGGGTTTCTGCACTGCTAAATCAATCCCCTCAATAACAATAGATCCTTGTCATACTCCTTGGGATATTTTTATTATTTAGGTTGGGAGCTGTGCAATGACTTCTCTAAGGATTTAAAAGACAATTGGCATTTTGCCCAATAACTAGATAATATCTTGCAAGGTGGAAAAACACATGCATGAGGATTGAAATGAGGAAAAGGGTGGCAATCTGCACTGAGTATTTGCTTTCTACTGACAGGTTGGCAATCTACCTTTGCACCTAAGCCATTATAACTTTCACCTTGTTCTGAAAAGGAGGGGCTATCCCATCTCTTTTTTTGTTTGTTTGTTTTGGGGGTTTTTGTTGTTTTTTTGAGTCCCCTTGTGTTGACTGTATGATAGTGGAAAGATGGCAGAAGAGAGAGATTTTTTTTTTTTCTGTGTCTATAAAGAATTAGGAAAGCAGCTGATGATAGCTGCTGGTATATATCAGTGTGTAGTTAGAAAATGCTTCTGTTGGAGGCACTGTAGTATGTTATAAACTAATCTTCATCTACTTGCCTATATCCTACAGAGTGATGGCCCCCTCACCTTTTTCCCAGATCACCTTTCCTAGAGGTTTAAAAAATAAGAAACCTCAAAAAGACACCTTTATAATTTTTTACCCATTATTAATTCCTGTCTTGAACTGCCACATATGAGGTGGTGCTCTCCTTTGCTTCTCCAAAGCACAAGTGGTGCTGGCTGGGCAAGAGGAATTGGGCCCTGCATCTTTCAGGGGCAGTGTCCATCCTTGGTTCTTCCCTCATGGGTGATTACATAAAGGAGAGCTTGGAGCAGGTCTTCTTGGTGTAATGGGAACTCTTGAGGGTGCAGGAGGGCTGGAGTGGAGGCCCAAGCTGCTAGAGAGTGGCCTTTGGAGGTCTGCATCAGGTGGACAGTGCCAGGAGATGGGTGGCTTATTGCAGGGGAAAAAAAGGAGTTTTTTCAAATATATTAATGGCAATAGGCATCATAAAAATAGCATCAGCCCATTACAGGATGCAGATGGTCACCTCATGAACAGGGACAGGGAGAAGGCAGAGGTTTTTAATGCATTCTTTGCCTCTGTCTTCAACATGGCTGAGGACCATGACTGCAAGAATGATCAGCTCCCAGTCAACCATGAAATTGTGCAGAGTCCTGCTGCCCCAGCTGGATCCTTACAAATCTGTGGGGTCTGATGGCACTCATCCAAGAACTTTCACTGATGAGGGTTCTTAGATGAATCCCGTCAGCCCCCAAGAGCTGCTGGTGTCATCTCAGTCTACAACTTCCTCTTAAGGAGAAGAGGAGGGGCAGGCACTGATCTCTTTTCTCTGGTGACCAGTGGCAGGACCTGGGAGGCAGGGCCTGGAGCTGTGTCAGGGGAGGCTTAGGTTGGATGTTACAGAAAGGTTCTCTACCTGGAGGGTGGTTTGGTACAGGAACAGTAAAACCAGGGCGGGTCAGGGATGCTTTCCCTCTGAATATATGAAAACAATGCCTGTGTATATTCATCAGGACGAGCCTTACCTCCTCTTTGGCTTTGTGTTCACTTTGCATTTGGGCTTCTGATCAAAATCGCCATTGGCACCAAATTGCATAACAGGTGAAGTGTGCTTAACCCAAGGTTTATTTGGCAGCATTTGCCTATGCAGTTTTATTTACAGTGCTTATTTCAAAGATTGATGGCAGTTGACAGGAGGTACTGAAACAATTGATAAAAGCAACTGACATTTTGTCAGCTATCTGGGTGACAGGGATATATTACTTGCATTTAAACTGTTTTGTGTGAATAAGTCATCATTCATGCCAAAATTCACCTTTGGCCCTTTCCAAATGGTTCTTGAAAAGTGGCTGGGAAAGGTGTTTCCTTAAGCAGTGAGCAACTCGCTGTAAGGAGCAGATGCTTATCCTCAACAAAATTCTTCTTAGTGATACTGTTTAAATATTTAAAGCATTATTGAAGTAGTTGAATGAGTTCTGTTCATGGCAAAGTTAAGGACAACATACTATTCTGCTCTTTGAATGCTCTATGAAAAAAAAACAACAATTTGGTGAAACCATGTCAGGCAACTTGATATGGATGAGAAGGAAGCCTCTGTGCAGTGTATTTCAGCTATCACTTTCTCTTTGAAATGGTGCTAACAGTCTTTGAAAGGACTGAAGTCTTGCACCTGCCAAGGTTTTCCACCCGTCTGTGATTCTCCAAGTGATGCATATTCCAATCCCACACTGTCATGGAAGTGATTCGTTTGATGAGCTTTGATCTCTTTGTTTCTTCAGTGCACCTCTAAGTCATCATAAAACACCTAAATGGCAAAGTTCTCATGTATAAATATTGCACAGCAAATGGCCTAAGAGGTTTGCCTTATGTGGGTATGCAAAAACTGAGATGAGGGGAATAATTTTGAATGACAGAGGTCCTGTACTACCCTTCAGAAAATGTCTTCTGCTGTTACAAATGTCCTGTCTGCAGGGGTATTAATCAGCACCGTGTTTCCCAAAGGAGGGCAGTAGTTGAGCCAAGGACAGACGTGATGGAGTGCTCCTCCCCTGTCCCTGCACAGCTGTTTGTCTCCATAAGACACTAAAGACAAGATTGAAAGTGATGGGACATAGCCCAGTCCTTTATAAAACTCTTCCAATGAGGAATGGGGGAAGTCTTTTCTAAGACTTGCCAATTTAGTTGCGTGTGTTGGAGTTTTTCACATGATGAGAACATCAGTGTTACTCTAATTGTCTGTACATGCACTGGCAGGGACAGTGAACCCAAATGCTTTCCAGGCTGACCTGTTGTTCAGCTCCCTTTCTCCCCTGGTATACTTTTCGTTTCCTGGTACTCTTCTTTCCATCTGAACCTGATGCTGTCGTGGAGCAATAAGAAGGCACCTCTCAGAAATGTGAATGCAGAAAGAGACTGAATCAGTTCACCTCCTCAGGCTAGATTTTGGGTAAGGCTGCATGAAGGTAGATGAAGCTGAAAAGTCATACCCAAACACAGTCTCCATCACTGAAGATTGTGACTAGGACATACCCAAACAAATCCTTGGTGATAATGGAGCAACAGCAATGAGTAACAGAAACTGGGGCGTAGGAGAAGAGAAAGTTCATATTGAGCTTAAATACAGCTGTTTCTGTTTATTGCAGACCTGCATGGGATTATTTTAACAGTCTTGGAAATAAATTCATCCAAGATAATTAAGTTTTCCTAATTCACAGAGTCTCTACATCACGCTTAATAATTCTGGACATGAATGCCAATAGATGTTTGCTTTTGCAGAATGTGCTCCATGAAATTTTTTCCCTGTCTCTCTCTGAAAATCCACAGCTTTTCACAACTGGTATTTTTGCAGAGCTGCAGGATAAATCCCCATCTGGGTCTTGCTGTGCACCAGCACACCGAGTGTATTTATTGAAAATGGCTTGGCATTTAGACTTTTTCCATTGGCACTAATATGCACCATGTCAGGCTACATCAGGCTGCCTTACAACACGTGACTTGATGGGACTTGACATGACCTGACATAGCACAATGTATGTGTCTCCTTACATCAGAGACTAACAAAAATATGTCCTAATAAAGAGTAATAATGCACAAAATACAAAGGCTTTATTTATTGCTGCCTCTCCTCAGAGGCAGGTAGCACATGTTGGTTTCTGGCACACATTTAATTGTGAGTTTTTTGCAGTAAACTCCTATCCTGATATTTGTCACCTTATGTAACTACAGGTCTGCTGCTGGGTTAAAGACCACTTTTTATCATTCTCTTTTGCAAATGTATTAAGAATGCAATTATGTAATAGTTCAGGCATTTTGCCATTCTAAGTGATTCAGTTCATCATTCTGGCCCATAATGTTCTCATTTGCCCCTTTCCTGATATCTTAGTTTGTAGTATTGCAAAAAGTGTTGTATTTAGTACGACTTTCAGCTTCTATTTTCTATGTTTCTCTTTGCATCTCTAATCCTATGCTCTATTTGCTCTGCCATCTTCATGTAATCTACTCACTGCTCAATATTTCATTAAAAATGTTATTTAGGTATGGTTGAGTGACCTCTTTTGAAACTATCAGTAGCTTATTTTGATTTCTGTATTCTTAGTGAAGGCTTGCAAAAGTAGTGCTTTGAAAAGTGAAATTCTCAAAGAAAGCTGTGCTGATGACTTACAGGGAAATTTTCCACTGCTTTCGTGGAAGAAAATACTACCAAGATGTCACTTCCTAGAGGAATTTGGGGGACAAAGGAAGGAAAATCCTTCAGCTCTGCAAAGGATGCAGGAATCAGTTAGATTTTTGTCCCTGGGGGGTGCAGCTGCTTTTGATGTTTAAGGCCTGCTTGCCTCTTTCAGCTGCAGTTCTCTGTAGGTTACATATTTTCACCACCACTAGGCACACACCAGAGAAGGACTGCATATAACCTAAAGAAATGGACATTTAATAGATGCCCACATATCACAGGTTAGGCTGATTCAAAGTTTTTGTTCATTTGTGGTGGTGATTTTTCTTTTTTTGGTTGATTTGGTTTCATTGTTTTAAAATATATGTGTGAAATTTTGTCCTGGGTTGCAGTGTAGGATGTACACAAAGTATTTATTCTATCACCATCTTCATGAACTGTTGAAACCAGGTGGGCTAGTGTTTTCCCAAGCCCCCTGCCTTTTCTGCTAATGGCCCATTAACGCCTTTGGGGGTGTCTTCTGCTAATGACCCACGAGTCACAGGTAACTCCCTCCAGGGGTTATCTCTGTTAATGGGCCATCAAGGACCCATTTTCACACTTCTCATGCTATTGTGAGATGCTCTGCCCAGGGGGAGGAGCCAAGCATTCTCACCTGGATATAAGCTGGTATGTGGGACAGTGCAGTGGGCACTTACCCACTGGACTCCCAGAGGACCAGAGCTCCCAGACCTTTCTACAGGATCACTGCTTCAGGAAGAGCACTTCACCTGGATTGCTTCCACCATCCTGCTCAGGCTGTATTCTGACCCTGTCAGTGATTCTTTGTGTTATTGCATTTATTTTATTTTATTTTTACCTTTTTACCTTTCTTCTCATTAAATTATATCTCTGACTTGGAGCCTCTCACTCGTTTTGCTTTCAAACCACAACAAATTTCTTGAGAAAATTTGAGCTGGATTTACTCAAATTGCTCTTCTAACCTGGAGGTTTTGAAACTCCTTCTTTGTGTGGCAGCTATTTTGGCAACAAGGTCATCAGTTCAAATCTACATCCAAGGGTAACTGTGCACTCTGTTTAAATTCAGTTCAAATCACATAATTTGAAGAACTAATATATGACAGCAAATATATTTCAAGAAATGCTAATAAAAGGCACAGAATCACCGTTGCCACCTAACATTTGGGGGGAAACACAACCACAAAAAATTGAGTGATGGCTGTAGGTGTGACAGTGGCAGATTAAGTGTAGTGTCTACAAGTACTGATGTGTGAATGAATGGGTAAAAAATTCTAGCTGCATCTCATGAATAAAGTCTGAGGCTGTCTGAACTGCTCAGAAATATTCATTGTGTGAGTATAAAACCCCCAAATATTACCATTTTCAGTTTATGAATTTTAAATGAACCCTAAAATTAACACTTGTATCACAGGGGGGAAAAAAATCCATGTTTCAAAGAATCAAAGGAAGAAAACGTGAAGCTGATCTTATTGACTGCTTCATAAAGAAATTGAGCAACTCACTTTACATCACTCTTTGGCATCTTTAAATGGTAATTTCATCTTTCAAATGTCTTTTCATTCTGTGTCTTCATCTTTCATCTTGAGAATTCCCTTTCAAGCTTCTGAAGGTATGGGACTTTTCTTTAGTATCAGGAAAAAGAGTTTGGAGAAATATCAGTTAATATATGGAAGTCAGGCTTCCTCTCTTGAGCTAGAGGCATGTGAGCAGGGAAAAACACTCAAAGTCAACTACAGCAAGATGATTTTAATCTGACAGTTTGGCAGTCTGAAATTCTGTAATTTTACCCATGTGATCTTTTAGTCCTCCTGTGCTATTCCTTATAAATATAGTGTAGCATAATGGGGACTTCTGAGCTATGCTTCACTTTAAGAAAATTAACCGTTTCTGCCTGCTGAGTATTTAAATCTGCTTCTTCTAAAATTAATTCCAAAGGGAATTTTTAATCTGACTTTTCACTCCAGATAAAATGTGCAGCTCCTGACAATAGCCCTTTCCTCCAGAAGGACTGCTATCCAAAAAGCAGCAACAAGCTCTGATAAACATCTCAGTAGTAAAGCCTACAGTAATTATGCAAAAGGATTTCCATTCTTCCAAATACATATGTTGAATTTCAGATTGTATTCCTTTAAAATGCCTGTAGCTTTCTGCATTAGAGTATGGTTGTTTCATCATACTCTGTTTTTAAAACCTGCACACAGGAAAGCCAAGTATGGAGTGGAGCAGGTAACCCAGCCCCTCTGCACTCCAAAGGTCTTCCCTGGATATGCCCCCTCCTCACCTGCTTCTTTAAAGTTATCCTTCTGTGATGAAAAAGTGACTTTTTTCCTCTGATTTGACAGGGTAAAGGGCACCTGTGAAAATCAGATCTCAGCTATTTGGTGGAAGCAGAGTATTTTGGGTAATTGCAGTAGCAGCCACTAGACTCTATCATACCAGCTGTGTGGGATATGGACTTTGGAAATTTCAAGGCAGGTATTCTTGTCATCTGTAATCACAACAGCTGCAATTATATTGTGACAAGTGATAAGAATTCTCTATTTCAGGAAACATTTGCTTACACTTGGGATGTGTTGATCAAAAGCTCTGGGGTGATTCACAGTCTTCCTTCAGGAAGAATTTTTGTCTAGACAGCAGGGTATTATTCCTTGTGCCCCTAGTGAGTACTGCAATTTTAATATTACCAATTTTGAATTAAAATGAATGGTTCAAATTATAATTATTGATGCAGTGTTCTTCCTTGTTTGAATAAACATTATGCTATTGCCTGTCTAGAGTATATCTTAATTGTAGAAACTCTTCGTTCTATTAATCTTAATTACCTCTGCTTCAATACTTGAAGGCTGGGGATAGAGTCAAAATAAAAGCCTTCAAGAAAACATTTGTTTATAATTGTCAAATGGCCAGTGGCTTTGATGGAGGTACACAGCTGCCCTGTGTAGTGTATAGAATTGGGGAACAAAGAGCTTGTGGAATTTTTAATGTGGCATTTTCTCCTACAGTTAGCTAAAATTTTGCCCTGCCTTTTCCCAGTGTTGATGAAATGGGCTGCTCCTATCTCATGTGTGTGTGAGAAAGACAAATCATAATTATTGTCTCAGAGTAACCTTTTACAAAGGCATCCTCAATTATCCTTAAGAGTAACGTGTTAATTTAAAGGGAACCTTAAGTTGGCTGTCAGCATCCAGTAGGAAATTATCCCCCTATCCAAACAGGTATCTCCATCTATGCTGACTTGACCCATTCCAGATTGTATTTGTGTCAATCAGCACCTGCTCTCTCCATTGCCAACCTTCCTGTAACCCTGGTGCCAGCACATCTGTCCTAACTTATCACGGCTTATGAAAGCTTGTACCGTTCAGCCTGTGCACTGCTCACCTCTGAAACAGAAATTATATCAGGGGGTAAGTTCATCTTTCCATTGGCTTTCATTGATTGCAAGGAATCATCTCTCTGTTGCTTCATACTTCCTGCTCTGCCTGGATCTATAAAGTGGTACAGTGATAAACATTATTAATATTCAGGATAAGTCACATTACATCCTTGCGTGACAATTTAATTTCAAGAAAGGGCTTTACAGATTTCTGGTGTAAAGAGAGCCATCATTTATTCCAGTCATATTAAACTGCATTGTTCAGATTTTTCCTTTTTTTTTTTTTTTTCTTTCTTAAATCTTCTCTTTTTGAAAAAAGAAAACACAATAAAACTACCTGCTGTTGTAGTTAGCAGTTTCATCTACCAGAAGTATTAAGCTATTGCATTTCATAGATTATTATATCTCCTATTTTTGATAGCATCACGTTAACATAGCATTGTTGTGCTAAGAAAATGTCCTGCACATGAACAAAGCTTGGAAACCAGTGCCACGTGTCATTCCAGCTCGGAATGAGTGTCTGTTTTCACTGGTGATAACAAATGTAGTCTGCTCAGTCTGCATCCCAGGATAGTAGTTGTAAAGGAAGAAGCAGCTTTGTAAATGCTGTGAAATGGCTTCTGATTCTTTCCAGTGAATTGCACTGGAAATGGAGGCACAGCTTTGTGACTCTGATGCTCTGAGGACAAGCCACAGAAAATTTGCCATGAAGCAAAATTCTAGTAAATTTACCAGTAGGTTTTTTTAATGGGTTTCATCAGTGGTCATTGGGTCAGTCCCTAAGAGCAAGTTTTCTTTTCCTGGGGAAAACCAATTCTTGAACAACACATGGCTCTGTCAACTTTTTGCTTGCATTAGTTATTCTGGTTTTAAAGTTTAAGGTAATAAAGTAGATTGGAGGTTATCTCTGTATCTGCTCAATCTATTTCCTAATGAATTTTAAAATAATTTGGAGCGTTACAATGAAAAATACTTTACCCCTTCAGAGAGACCTAGCCTAATGTACTTTTCAGGATTGATAAATAGAGCTTGCACTTTTTGCATCAGCCTATTCCCTTGAGTGAATTTTGAGTTGCATTGTATTCACTATGGGGCCACCTTCTGGTCAGTTGGCTGCTATAAATAACCTCAATATTTATAACTGTTTGGAAGAGAAAATGTGCACTAGAAACATGTATGGTATCTCCTGGAAGCGCTAATTAAATTATATGGTGAATATGTGCCTCACTGATTTAAATATGTTGAACACTTCACGATATTATTTTAAATAAATGAACATATGCTCTCTTCTCCCTTGCTACCACTCTTTCTCATTATCCTGTTAAACACCTTAATTTTAATTTACTCCTCTGCAAAGGCAAACAAAAATGTTAAAATTCAAAGCTCCATGCAGAATTTGTGGCATTCTGTCTTTTGTGTCTTTTCTTTTTTCTTGATCAGTTTTTCCCATTGCAAAAGACCCCATGGTATATACAAAGCAAACAGTGAGAGATCATGTATGCCATTAACTGACTGATTTTTATCCCCTTGTCTACCTGGTTTTTATTTTAGTTTTTCATGAATGGAGAGCTAGTTAAAAAAAATGAAGCAGTTTCTGTGATACTGTACAGAGAAGAATGCTCCCTTGGGCCTTGAGAGCTACTTGCAAACTTTTAGAGGTCACAAACATGTCAGTCACAATCCATTACCTGTCTTTATTATCCATGGAAGCTAAGTGAAAAGCTATTTTCAGTCTTGTGATATGTCCTACATTATGTTCAGTCTGATTTTTACCCTACAACCATTGTTTTCTGATTGTAAAACCAACAGTGAGTGGTATTGCAAACCTCCAAATCCAGGGTCTAGATTGAGGTATTCATATCTCTTGAAGGTATATCTTTTTAACCAAGCATGTGCAATAACTATAGCCTATTCTTTACTCCTATATGTATGCCGTTTCAGTAGAATATTTTTTTTTCTGCATTATGACTGTTTAAGGGTTAAGATGCTTGCTAACAACATTCTGCAAAACTTGCACTGGAGTCAAAGCATAAAACACAGGATGATGTGATTCCTGCCCACTCTGTGCTTTGGGTTCAGGCAACAATAACTGAGAAGAGTTTAAGATTGAGGGTAGATACACAGGAAAATGGCCTCTAGGTCATGACGGTGGTGGGGTGATGAGGATGATGATAATGATTATTATTACCTGCAATTACAAGTTTTAATCAGTAGTGATATTACAGGTGACATGCCCTGCCCTTTGCCCAAGAAAACACTGAGAGAGAACAAGGAGTAAATTCCCATCAATCATTGTTTGGAGAAAGGCATCAAAATAAGATGGATTCTAAACATTCAGCCCTGCCCACTGGGGAGGTGCTGCCATCAAAGCCTATGGGGAAATCACTGTGGATTGGGGGTTGTACCTTGACTGAAGAATCCTTTAAGTACAGGCTTGCTGCAGGAAGGTGACAAAACCCTACACAGCTAAGGACGAGGACCACCTAGATTTGAACTTTCTGATTTTCTGTTCCTCTTAAAATCCACTTTTCTTCACAGTCTTGAAGTGTGTAATTTTGAAGTGTGTAATGTCTTGGTTGCTCCTTTCTTCGGTTGTTGTTTTTTGTATGGTTGGTTTGTTTGTTTTAGTTTATAGTAATCACTTAGCAGGGGTAAAAAAATAAAATATAGCATACCTGCTTTCACCTGCTTTCATTTCCTCATTGTGTTCTGTAGATTGTGTCTAAGAAGTACCAATGATCACATTATCTGTAAGGATGAATTAGCACAACAGCTGTGTTCCAATATAAACAAGAAGAAACTGCTGTACTTGATAATGCATTAGTGGAAGACTGTGGAGGTGCAGATTATAATAATCAGGATGATTGGAAAATTAGGGGGATCATGGTTGGTTTACAGTCTCTGTATATTTTTTCCATTTCAATATGGTTTTTTGTGCTTCATCCTTATTTTGGATGAGCTTGACATTTATCACTGAATTCAGTTCTGCATTTGGGAATTGTTTCAGACTTCAAGTCTTTGTTCTTTCTTGCTCTCTCTTGATTTTTTCAATGTTGCTGCTAAATTTTTGTTTCTAGAAAGGTTTTTTACCTGTTGCAAAGGCCAATCTTTTCAAGGAAACTGTTGCCAACATAAGCATAAAGTGAGGTTTTGGGCATTTACTGAACAAAACGTGGAAGGGTTTATTTATCCCACAAAGAAGAAGAGAAATTTGTGTACAGGTAAGACACTTGAAGAATATCTGAGGGATAGATGAAGTTCTGAAGACGTCTGTTACAAAGTGCCTTGAGGCAAATGAGAAGCTGAGGAAATGAAAGAGAATTGAAGTTCCCAAAGCAGTGGCAGTTCTGATGGGTTTTAGCTAGCACACATCACTATAAAAACTTAGTGGTGTATTTGTGTGCATGCATGCACACATGGAGGTGTTGCAATGGACATTTAAGCAAACAGTGTTGTACAAAACAGTGGCATAGGGTATTCATTGCTGGATAATACTAAAGAAATCTTTACATCTTTATTTATCAAATGCTGGGGGGAAAAGAAAAAGCAAAAAAGGTCTTTACCTCATAAAAGAAATCGTAATTATCTCTTTTTGCTGCAGCTCCACGTCTCTCCTTAAAATTTTGGCAATAGCCTGGGAAACTGTCTATGGTGGACACCTGTACAGGTGCAGTAAGCTTTCTCTTTTGCTGTCTGTGTCAGGCTTGGCACCAGCACTGTCACTGTCAGCACAAGAGGGGGGAAATTGTTAGAAAGTGGGGTATGATGGACCCAAAATCTTGTAGACTTAATATCCTCTAGGTTATAGCCACCCATCTCTGAGAAGAAAGTAATGTTGGCAGTGTAAACATCTGCATGGAGCTAAAAGGAATAAGGAGGAATGATGCTAACCCATTGTTCTGTGGGGTTTTTTAGTTGTTTGGTTTTGGGTTGGTTTCTGGGGTTTTTTTTTCCTTTTTCTGGTAGAATCACACAATGGTATGAAATGCATTTAAAAAATATTTATGTTTATGAATTTTATGCTCCTACATCCAGAGTGCCCTGAACTATTATACTTGTAGGTTGCAACAGGTCCCTCCCACACACTCTGTTTGACTTGTTCTCTTCTGGTAACCAGAGGCTGAGATCCAGGGGGCCCTTTACATCATTCTATAACTCATCATTCCTGAGACAATGAAAAATTCCTGCATTACACCAATTCATCCCTAATTAATTCAGTTTAGGGACACTAGCTCATAAGTGCTCAGGGGCCATGCATGCTAATAGAAGCAAACAAATATGTATCATAAAGAACTCAGATACTCAGATGAACAAAACCATGTGGTGTTCCAAAAGTGGAAAAAAATATATGAGGTTACAATGTTCAATATTTAGTTTACGATCTTTTTTAATAGGATAGTATTGTCTTTGTCCTTTATACCTGCATGGAAGCCACAAAGGTTGAAAATCATAGAAGAAAATTGCTGCAGAATGATTTCCGTGCTGATATCTCCATTTTCCTCCAAACTTGGCTGAAAATATATGGGTGAGTATATCACCTCCATAGAAGTGAAATTCTGGGGTCCCCTCTTGTCTCTGACTTCTGAGTGACTCTGTGGCCACCACTGCAGAGCCTGAGCCTTTCAGCAGCATATTGAGAGATGTCACTGATGCCTGTTATATGTTTTTCATCCTCTCCTCTCTTCACTGCTTGGCTGGGTTTTATTAGATTTCTGTGTGGCATACATATGTCCAATTCATTAAGATAGGTTGAAATATGGTTTTCTCTTGGAAGTCTGCAGAAAATGTTGAAGCTTGTGATAGAGTTGAAAGTGTTGATGCTGCAGGGTTGTACTTCACAGCCTTGTAAAGCCCCTCAAGGAAGTCTGTCTCCTGCACAAATGAGATTTACCCTTTCCAAAGACCGTTCCTCTCTGCTTGAGGAGTAGCAATGCCTGTGATCTTCCTCTCAAGTTTTACATGCCACCACCACTCCTGGATATCTTCCTACATGAGGCCCTATTTGCATCCATGACCTAATGAATCTCAAATCTTCATATTGTACCTTGCCAGTGCTCAGAGAGTGGAGAATGAGTGCTACAGGGTATAATTTCCTCTGCATATGTAAAACAGGTGAGCAGCCTCCAGCCAAGCTGAAAATTTACTGCAAAAAGTCTTCAGCAATGAGAACACTTTCTCCTTCCTAGTGCTGGAGACACTGGACCCATGATTAGTTATTTCTTGTTTCTAGAAATTACACATCTCTATTAGTAAAAATTGGGGCAAGTGGTCTTTTTGATGTGTTGCCTGCAGGAACAAAAGAAAACACAAAACTGAGCATTCTTTCTCATTTCTTCATGAAGAGCATTGAGCACTGCTTTCATGTTTTGTAGTCCATAGAAACATACTAGAGCCGTAAAATTCCCACTTACTGAAATACTGGGGCTGCATGCTTCCCTGCCTATGGGGAAAAAAACCTGTCATTCTCTTCCAGGAGCCCATTGTCAAGATTTGGATTCTACCTCCAAAATTCAATAAGTTTATTTTTTGTGCTCACAAACCAGCATAGAAAAGTCTTGGTGATTATTGCATCCCCTGGGCAGCCTCTCATCTGCACCTGAAACACTGGGACTGTCTGCTAGGGTTAGAGATAGGATTAGTGTTAAGTTTGGGGTTAGGGTTAGGGCTTAGGGTTAGTGTGACATTAGGATCATGATCAGGGTTAACACTTGTGTCAGGGTTAGGGGCTTAAGTTTCTGTTTCCTAAGAGAATGTATTTTGGAGCAGACTTCATAGGTCACCTTGATTCAGCCCTAACTATATTCATTTAAATCTATTTGCTGTACTGGCCGTTTCAGCTTCTTGCAGTCTTAGTTTTCTTGCTGTGGATATTGCTCTGGTTGCATGGATCATTGAACAGGAAACAGATATGCCCTTTGTTGCTCTCCTCTAATAATCAGTAAGGAAGTTGTAACTTATGTTTCCCTGTAATGAGGTTCTCAAAATAAACAAACAAGTGAACATGCAAACAAAAAATCTTCTCTGTAGCTCATGGGAATAGATGCTCTCTGAATTATCTTGCTGACCCATTCTCATTGTAAGTGCTTATGATTTGAGTCCCATGGCATTAAATCATGGAATGGATTCACATTTAAAATTTGCATCTCTTGTTGTTTTCACTTGCTTATCACTGGGCCTTTACCTTCATCCACTTGAAATCTGCAGACCCCAGTTTTCATGCTTAAAAAAAGAAAACACATGGAAAAGCAAGTTCTCATGCACACTTAAACTTATCAATGTCAAAAACCCTTATGTGTTTTTTTACAATCAGAATTGATTCTTTCCTTCAAGATCTTCATAAATCAATGGTGGCTCTGATGATACTATCTTAAACAGCAAATAATACTTAATAGCTCTAATGAAATCTCATCAAGAAGCTGATCCCTAAAAGGTACTTTCCTTGGTGTGTGCATGTAAAAATCACCCAGTTTCAAATCCAATAAATTAGTTGTTATCAATTCCTTTGATGTTACTATGTTACTGAGAAATATAAAATCCTCAAGAACTGGCACATCATTCTTAGTCTGTGTTTCCCACTCTAAAGAGAAGCACTCCTGTCTTATTTCAAATACTGGAAAATTTTTCTGTTTATGAGCATCTTTTTAGTGTTCTGCACCACTTTGGGTGACATAAAGCAGCACATTGCTCATTCAGATCCCTGACCTCTCCTCTAGCTAATGTTTCCATAATACTAAAAGTAACTGCTGAAAAAATTAACTCAAATATGATAAATAAAACTATATTAAGAGATTGCATGAGAAATCAGTGATGCAGCCATCCATAGGCAGTATGTGTTTCTACCCCTTGTGTGCCTTACCTGTGTCCTATTTGTCCCAGCAAATAGGAAAATCCAACTCAGGCTCTCACACAAATTTGCAGCAGACTCTGACAATATTTCCATTACTTCAGAGTGAGTTGTTTTCAGTAGCTTTAGAAACAGGAGATCTAATATTGAGTTAGAATTGCTCTGGATGGACAAGTGCAGAATTCACCTGCCGGCACTGAATTTAGGTTGATGGCAGCTTTCACTTTCGAGGTCACTCTCAAAGTTCTCTCTTCTTCAGGGATAGATGATATGGTCTAGCTTAGCTTTAGCAACTGTCTCTAATACCACATCAGTTGGAGCTACACAGACCTTCTTATTGCAGGAGAGGCTGCAATAGGCTTATTATTCAGCCTTTTCCTCATCCTCTGTCACTCTGTTTACTCTGGAATAAGTGGGAGTAATTGAGGTGGAGTGATTGTTCTTGTTACAGAATGAATCCTCTACAAAGGCTTATTTCTGTAGAGGGAAAAGCTCTTGTGTAAGAACCACCTTGTCTGTGCCATAGCATGTACTGGCATTCAAACAAATCACAGTCCTGCTGTCTGCCCAGGCAGAGCTGCAGTGCTGAGGGGCCACCTCGGGAAGTAGGGCTGCCCCTCTGAGCTCCTCGTGTCCCTGGATGAACTGGTTCCTTCTCCATACTGCCCCTTGCAGCAGTGAAGCACAAGAAGTAAGTGTCATGCTGGCTGTCACTGCAGTTCTTCCCTAGCCAGCAGGCCTTGTGACAGCAAGCTGTTAGCCAGGATGGTCGGGAACTAGAAGAGAGGGAGCCAGCAAAAGCAGCTTTCCCTTGATCCTGTACCTGGGAGAACAGTGGGAATATGCTGTTTGCAAGACAGTCTTCTGGTTTGGAAACAAAGGAGGAAGAAAACTGGGGAGACTGAAGGCTAACTGTTGTAAGAGAGTGAACATTGTAGTCAAAGATTCCCTACAGGGCTTTTGCTCTTTGCTGGCTCACAAGCTAAGACAGAGATGTTTTTCAGTTTAGAAAGCTAGGACTGTGGTAGAACCCCCAGAACCCAGGCCCACACAGGATTTCAGGAGTACCTGTGGATATCTGCTCACAGTTTTTTTCTTTCCAGGACAGGGTTGGTTTTGATTTCGTGCTCCTTCCACTCCCCTTGCCATGCAAATGCTTGGTCATTGTTTTACAGCTTCAACTCATGCACAGGTGGATCAAGGGGAAGTGCTCAGGCTGCCTCCTGTAGAGATGTGCAAAAGCACATCCTCCTCAGTTACTCCCTTCCTTCTCATAGCATCTGAAATCTGACTGGGATTATACATGGATTATTGTCAGGATTATACATGGATTATTGTCATGGTTAAACTCCAACCACCAACTCAGCCCTGTGCACTCAGTTCCCCCTGGAGGACCAGGGGAGAGAATCAGAAGAGTGAAAGTGAGCAAATGGACAGGTTGAGAGAGAAACAGTGCAATAACTAAAATAAAATTAAAATAATGAATTTTAAAGAAAAGCAAAGTCTCAAAAAGAGAGTGAAATAAAACTCAAGAAAAACAAGTGATGAGTCTGAAAGACAATTTCTCCCCACCAGCTGAGCAATGCCCAGCCTGTTCCCAAGCAGCAACTTTTCCCCAGCTTATAGGCTGATCATGATCTCATATGGTGTGCAATATCTTTTGTCCATTTGGGGTCAGCTGTCCCAATGCTGTCCCCTCCCATAATCTTGGGAATCTCCAGACTGCTCACTGGTGGGGCAGCATAACAAGATGAAAAGTCCTTGACTTAGTTTAGGCACTGCTCAGCAACAATTAAAACACATTATGAGCATGTTATTGGCATCCAAAATCCAAATCACAGAACTCTGCACCTACTAGGGAGAAAAAGTAAGTCTGTTCCAGCAGAAACCAGGATGGTATCCCTTAAATAGCACCATCAGTAGGGATAGGAAAATCATAGCATGTTTAAATCATGAAAGGCTCAATAACAAGACTCACTTTTGGATCCATTGTGGCTTTTTTCCAGGCTGAACACTCTGGGGTCAAGGACAAATTGGGCTGGTTTTGCCCTGAAAATATTATGGCTAATGACATAATGACCAAGCCTTCCTAGCAAAAAGCTTGATTTTTCTTTTAAACTTTACTTTTTTCTCCTCTCCCCCAGACTACTGCACATTCTTCACCAATAGTTCAACTGGAAGACAGAACAAACAAAGCAAAACCCAAAAGGGCTAAGCTTTTATGGTTCTTTTACTGTAGCAATTAAATTACTGCAGCACTGTATTGTGCCAAGTGATGTCAACATTGAGACAGTGGTGTGAACCTTTCTTTTGGGAGTGAACCTAGAAATATAAATCTTGATGAGGGAAGAGTTCAAGTCATCATTATCCGTCCATTTTCACTGCGAAATTGAACAAATATTGTTATATGTTTCATCTCAAGGTCTTCCCAGTTTAAGAGATCCTGGCTTTCGTAACATAAAGTGTTCTCTGAAAACAATAAAAAACCCAATAATAAAAAGAAAAAAAAATCTCTAAGTAAACAGCAGGCTGTTATGAAAGGACTTTTTTCCATTTAGACTCTTTTTTCCACTGCTATTACTTTTTCTATTAAAATTTTTCAAAGCAAGAAAGGATCCCTCACTGAAGCTCTTCCCTTGAAAAAGCAGCAGTCATACCATAACTAGAGGTGTAATTTTTGGGTACTAATTCAATATAAATAAAAAATGAAGGTAAGGAATGCTGGGTTTACCGCCTGCCTATCAGTTTTTCCATCAATCATAAATACTTGTTTGTGTTCTGAATTATAGCCCACAGGTAGGGAACTGACTTAAGCATGACCTGTGATGCAAAATATGAGGAATTTAGCTAAATTTTTCGTGTACCAAATATACCTGCCAGGCTGAGGGCACAGCCTAAACCAATTAGTCCTTGGTTTCTGCAGCTCTGGCATCTATCACACCAGTTTGTATTCTAACACTTGGGATTGCCCAGAGCTGCAAAACCTGAGGTCTCTTCACACTTACACATTCCTCTCTCAAGTCATGCCCTTCTGACATCCAGAGCACATGGACTGGAATGCACTAAATGAAAAATATTTGTCCCTTGTGTGTCTTGTAATTTTTAGGTTTTGGAATTTTCTAAGCATTTACTAGATCTTAATGTTTCGTTAAAAAATCTAGGTGAGAAGAGGTGTTTTCCTGCCTCTTTGCTTTTTGTTCCATCAGGTTTCATTTCATGATGTGCTTTTCATCAGGGAAAATTACACCATTTTAAGTTTATTTTTATTTCTGAGGCAGTTTACTGAGTGACAGTGAGTTTTTGTTTTTGTCTTCCTTCCTTCATCTTAAAATATTTATGTTACAAGCATAGTTGGACATATGCCTTAATTGTATTGTATAAATAACAAGACTTCTCCCATAGAGGAAAACATAATGCAGAGTTAATGTACTTTCATATTTCCACCCCAGGGCTACATTTGATCCACACTGTTGTGACAACCACATTGGCCTTACCAGCTAAATTAATCTCTTCCTCCTGAAATACAAAATCCTTGGTAGTCATTTCAAGATATAGCAAATACCAGCCATGATTGTGCAAAAAATATATATTGCTTCCAGGTTATTGGTGTGTGCTGCATGTGCATACCTATCCCAGCCTTTGCGGATTGTAATATTGAGGAAGAATTGAGAGTAGAGAATCAGGGAAGGAGCAAGCAATAGCCAAGGGCACTCATTTCCCACAGAGGGACTGGTCAGTGCTGAGCTGTGCTTGGGGAGAGGGGGAAAGGAGCACACAGGATCATGGCTGGGGAGAGGACACAAGTGCACATGTGATTATCCTTCATAATTTCTTTTCCCTCCTCTCTGTGGTTTCTGTATAGTTCTTTCAGTAAAGTATTCAGTATAAGTTTGGGAGTTCTTTTTATCAAGTTTCTGAAGGCACAGGTAAAGGCTTCAGCCCTTTCCATTTCACATTTTGAAGCTTAGTTGCAGTGATGATGGGAAAAAAAAATTAGAACAATATTTTATTTGAAGTGCTCTAGTGGTGCCATTGGATCAGCAGACACCTGCAGAGCTGGTGCCCCTCTGCCACCACAAAGAGAGGTTTCTCTGCAACCAGGAGGAGCCTGGAGCACATAAGGCCTCAGAAGATTTTCAGGTAATCTCACCAGGGTGGTTTCCTCACAGCTGCACACCTGTTCCTAGTCCAGGGAATGCTCAACATCAGTAGAGACTTGCTGGTGTTCACAGGATTTCTTTAGAAAGCAGGAAAGAAAACATTCCTATCAATTGTGCCACTCCTTTAGGTCTGAAACAATATTCAGCCACTGCAGCTTTCCCCATCTCCTGCTTGTTTGATGTCTGATATTTCACCTGCACTTTCTGATCTGAGGGAAATGTTGTATTAAATTGAGGTTTTGAAGAGCATCCTTCTTCAGATTCCCCTCAAGAGGTCTCATCTCAGCCTGGTTCTCTCTGCATTTTTGAAAGCATGAATGTTCTTAAAAGCCCACTACTGTGAGGTTCATTGGTGCACTCTATGTTCCTAGTAAATTTTTTTATGGTAAATTAGACTTCCTCTGTAATCACAGTGAAACAGGGAAGGAATGAACTGCAAAATCAGAAAGGTTTTCTGTGCCAGTTTATATGTCTGGATAGCTTTGCAGATGGTACAGGGTTTAAAAAGATCAAGAATATTGATCTCCATTTTAAGCCCCTGAAAAAACTGAAGCTGATTTATGTCTTGTGGAAATCTCCCAAGTCAAATAACACAGAAATAAAGGGAGAACTTCTGCATTTTCTGCAACCTCATTCTGCTGAAAGAAAGCATGGGAAGTATTTTTTAGGGTTATTTCTTGATTGGTTTGTTTTTCTTAGCTTTCTCTTGCATTTACAAAACTGTTGGGATGGATTGCTGTAATGTGTTTTATCTTCTCTTCTACTTGAGAAATTTCATGAACGACAAACCCAGAAAACAGCTGATTAGACCTGCTTTTTAGGTTCTGCTTGATTCTAGAAACTGAGAAATGGTTGGGACAAATTATATTAAGATAACTTGCCTTTGCACTTAAAATTAATATATTATCCACACTTGAAATGTTAGCATCCTCCAGCAATGCTGGGAAGGGCAGTGTCAGCATTGCAGGTGATTCTAAACAGGAAGGGACACAAACACCTTTACTCTTTAACCCTGCTGCCTCATTTCTCAAGGACAGTCTTCCATGATCTCTCACTGAAATCAAAGGGGCAATTAAATAGATTCTTCTGCACTCATGGCATTACAGCAAATATTAGCTTGGTTGCCAAACTTAGGTTTTACTGCTGGTGGACCATTGCTTCTTGTGCCTGTGCACCTGCACTGCTGCAGGGAAAAGCCTGCACTGTTGTGCACTGCAAAAGTGTTTCTGTTTCAGTGCCCCTGAACTCCTCATTGAACTCCTCACTGAACTCCTCAAGCATTTCACTGGCAACTTTGAACACAAGTGAAAAAAAATCTGTATTTCAAACGGTGAAAAAGATGCAATCTATCTCAAAGCCAGGAACTGAATGCTTTCTAAATAATGTCCATCTTTCCTGGGGTTTGTTTAGGGCATTATTTTGTTATTTAAATGAAATTAAATTTTATTGTTGAGAGGAGTCTTGTGGAAAAAAACCCTTGTTAAAATGGCATTGAAGAAAGCAGGGCTGAACATAGAAATTTATTTCTGCATAGCTAGGGGGGGATTAATGTATTTGCCTAGAGCTCTTGCATTAGTATTCCCAGCTACTGGAAAACAAAAATCATAGGGTTTCAGTTTGGTTTGTTTGTTTTGGTTTGGTTTTTGTTTTGAGCAGTTTGCCTAGCCCTGGGTGATATGCTTACTAGTTAGAATTTTAAAAGCCATTAATTTTTACCTAATTTATTTCTACCCCTGTAGGCTCTTACTTTCTCACAGGAAATAAGGAGGGCTCTTAGCAGACTTTATTTGGAGTATTATACATATTTTCTTTTTTTTTTTTTTTTTTGCTCCCCAGGCATGCTGAAGCTGTAGTAGCTGGGCACAGATCCTGACTCTGAACCCAGACTGACCCATTTATTACCACAGACTCATGAAGGTCTCAAAAACCTTTTCTTAAGGTGTGTTCTGATACACAATGCAGAAATTTTAGCATTATTACAGGGTGAAACCAGGTGAACAAAACCTTCTTTTTTTTCCTCCTAGTAAACCATGTGACCAAGAAAAAAGAGAATCAGGTCTCTTCTGAGCACTTTTTCCTCCCCTTTCCATAACAACTGCAGCATTTGCTCCCTGAATTACTTGGGGGATGTTGGATCATAAAGTGGTGCTGCTTCCTAATGCCAAAATGTGAGCAACTGAGAGAATGCTGAAGACAAAATATTTCACACACAATATACAAGATTTTGGGCTAGCCCAGTGTTTGGACTCCCACTTGAGACAAAGTGCAGAGGCTTTTATTTAACAGGAAGAAAAGTGGTCATTGTATCTCCCCGTATGCTTGTGTTTGTCATGATATACGTAACTCCCACTGATTTTTCCTTTCTTTTCCATTCTTTTGGCTAGGAAAACATGAGAGTATAGCGTGTGAAGGCCTGCAGTTTTCCTGGAGAAATTTGTAAAGATGGGTGACACAAATTCATAGGGCCACCCTTCTTCTCTGCTTGACTCTAGTAGCATTCCCAAATTGGCTTCCTTCAGAGAGACATTTTTGGGAGTATGCAATACAAGAAGCTCTTGCTTGTACTGGGTAAAATTCATCCAACGTGCTTTGAAACCATGCATTTGATGGTTGTCTGAGTCTGGCATGCTCAGGGAGGTGGATATTGGTGGATATTGATTGCTGCTTGGCAGCCACAGTGTGTTCACTCTCCGGAACACATGAGGAAGAGTTTTCAAAGATAAAATGGTGTCCCCCATAGTGTCTTGCATTTGTGGCATCAAGTTCTTGGACATGAAGCATTCCACATTCTTCTTGTGTCCTGGGAGACAGTTATTGTGCAAGAATTGTTTTTAAGGGTTAAAGTGAAAGACATGAATCCCTAAATTCTTGTAACATAGTTAAAAAGATAATTGTGGCTGTTCATTTGTATTTTTAAGAGGCAGCATGTATATTAGGTGTATTTTATTTCCTGTTATGGTACATACAAACTGAATAAATTTGTGTTCTCTATTAAATCTAATTCACGTTATATTTATTTGGCTTTCCATTAGCATCTCAACTAATAAAGATGCAAACAAGCTAAACAATTAGAAATATTTATCCATTTATTCTACCTCATTAACTCAGGCCTACTCAGGTTCCTTTTGGTGCTTCCCTGAGATTCACCTACTTTCACCAAAAAGCCACCAAAAGAAAACTTTAGACAAGCTCCGACTTTGAGTATTATTGTTTAAGTCCCTGGAGAAGAAGCCACTGTTATGAGTAGATTAAAACGTTCCTTTGCTGTTAGGGTTTCCAGTCAGGCAGGGAAAGGAGCCCATCTGGAGAGATTGGTGTGTGAGGCAGCTAGTGACAATGGCAAACACCTGGTGGACTCTCAGGTGCATCACTGCTTCACCAAATCAACTCCTTGCATTAAATCCAAGCCAAAGAATTACCAGCTCCTTTCCTTCCTGGACTGCCATATACAAATAATGCTTCAATTCAGCACACTGCTCTCACCAAAATGCAGTTGTACTTGTTTTCTAGAAGGGGAGCTTCTACTTGCTGTCAGATTGACTCTCACTAAATTGTCTCAGCTGCCTCCGAGTAGCCAGTAAGCAAAAATGTCTCTCCTACCAAATGAAGGGGGTTGCTTGAGAAACTGCTCATTGAGAGCTAGGTCAAAAAGTGCTGATGTTTGACACTCTTGTAGCATATTGCTTTTTTCTTTTTTCTTTCTTTTTTTTTTTTTTTCTTTTTATTATTGTAACTGTTGTAACTGTTCCATTTTCCTGGTAAATGATTAAGCATGTACTTGTTCTAATTTTCAGTGCCTGCAGGTGGTAGTGAGCAGAGCTGTCTCAGCCCTGCTCTGTAAACAATACAGGTATTATTCTTCATGAAAATCACAGTGTAGCTTTCTATAGCACAGAAAGTAGCTCTAGGCACTAAGCTTTGAATTGGGAAATAACTTTATAATTTAAATGTGGGCTTATGTTAACAAAAAGAAATACCACAGCCAAAGTGGCTACTATGGCACAAATTGTTCATTCTGGCCAAGAAGGCATCTTATTATTTATCAGCCCATGAGAATGCAAGGTAACTTGCATTCTCGTGGGCTGATAAATTCAGACTGGAGGTGGTTAATGCCTCAAAAATGTACTTGAACAAGCAACTCTTTTCCTGCATGTCTATTATGAACCCCAGTTTCTGGGCTTGTAGGGGATGGTCTTTTGTTGCTGAGCTGGTTCTGCTCACCAGCTTTCATCCAAAAGAAAAGGCTTCTGTACCATGTACTCTTGAGGATTGCACTGCCAGACTTTGAATTGGAAACAAAGGAGGAAAATGTATTTGAACCTGGGACAACCTTTCAAATGCTTTATAGGCTTGCATGGTTGGTTATATAATTAAATTGTCTCATCATTTCAGTAATTAAGTATAGTGGTAGCAAAAAAATAACTGAATCCAAGAAGTGTTTTTTGTCTTCACAAATAGTTTAAAAAACTGCAGCTCCAGAGTTGGCACAACAGCCTTTCAGCAGTTAATAAAACACACCCCCTAGATTATAAATTAAATTAACAAGGGTAGTTTGCTGGGCCACAAGTGTAATATTGCCTGTAACAGCCCTTCTGTATTTTCTAGCTAAGGACTGATAAGTGCTTAAAGGTGAGATTTCTTTTGATGAGATGGAGGATTTTACAATTTTGTCTGTAGATAAACAAATAACAGTAGAACAGGAAATTCAGCAGCTATATGCATCAGTTCTGCCTAAACTGAGAGGTGTGTGGTCCAAATTCTCTTTTTGTTCATCTGCTTCTGATCAAGATTTGTGATCACAGTGTCACCATCACACAGGAGTGGACATCTGAGTGACAGAATGCTGCAGAGCCTTTCAGTGCTCTTGCTTTGTGCTCACAAGATGGGATACCCCATGGTTGTTCATCTGGCAATGAACATGGATATTCATTCCTCAAGGTTAAGGCACTTCTTCTCCATAACTTTGAAACTTGTGTTTCTCTATAAAAATGATGCCTATTCTATGAAAGAAACAAAGCAACAGTGCTTAAGTCAATGATAACCGTCCTTTTACTACAACAAAATATTAGGCATCACTAGAGAAATTCTCCTGTTCTAAAAACATTAAAATATAAATTTATTTTTACCTTTCAAGTGACTGTGGGCGGGAGAAAATGAAAAACAAAACTTTAAGATGCCTGTCCAAACAACTTTTTAACAGAATGGGATCTTGTCTTTGTATTTAGTGTAGTAACTTCCGACTCTCAGCCCTTGCTTCAGTTAATGTTCATTAATCCATACAGTAATTACTGATTCTGACAGTGAAGATGTGCAAATAGTGAATGCAAGTGTGGACAGGTGAAAGTGGAGTTATTTGTTGTCAGTATTTTCAGGTGCTGAAATTTTGTTTCAATTATTTTCATAATTGATCATGACAATTAAAAGTTTAGCTTTCCACAAGGTGTCAAAAATGCGGCAAAAGTAACACCCTTATCACAGGGTTTTAGAGACAAACTAGCGTAGAGTAAATTTCCCCTTTCAAAAGGAATTTGCTCTGACATTGATACAACGGATGAGCAAAATATTAGAAGCAAACAATGTGAATTCATTGACATATTTGCTATTCATTGCAAATTCAGCAGTAACTTCAGAGCACAAAGTTATCTCCACACATCTCTTTGACATTGTTAAGTATCTCTAATGGCACACATAAAGAAAACATACACTCTTAAGTCAATTTTTTGTGCCTTAGTGCAGACTAGTGCAATGCATTTTCTAGCCAGTTAATTACTTTTTTTGTGCTACATATATCCACAGTGTAATTGTTACAAATAGCAGAGATTTTTCTTATGGTAGCTGCTCTGAGCATTCTACCTTGACATGCTTTGTTCCTTTATTAAATTGGAAAAAAGAGATAGGAATTAAAAAGGGTACATTTTCATCACTTGCACATTGCACACTCACTCTACAGAAGCCCTGCCTCTCCCATCCAGTGCTGGTGGCACAAAAGAGCTCACAAGTCTGCTCCATTCCTTAGGCAACTTTATGACAGAAATAAGATTTTAAATCCTAATTTCTGTTTTAAAAGCCATAACATGTGTCATAACTAATGCAGGTCGGGTATATTTTGTGATCAAGAAATTAAGAAATGCCCTATAATCCAAAAGGATATGAATTGTGAGGATGTCAAAGTTTGTATATTCCCCTTCTCACCAAACTGGTTCCTTGGGGTGGGATAAAGTGTTAAATTTCTCCAGGAGTGAATAAGATTTTCTCTGTTAATCCCAAAATGCATTAAAAGCTTAAATCCTTTTGTGGTAGGGGGAGGGTAGAAGAGTCTCCATACTATCAGAAAATTGTGAGCAACATAAAATAAGGTTAGAACAGAAATTCTGAAAGCACTGTGAAACCCAAGCAAGGCATATAATTCATCTAATAACTCTGAAGAGTTCTTTTTTCTAAAATATGATGTTGTTTACCTTTTCGGTGCCCTCTAGTTACCTGGAATGGCAATACCTCACTCCCATCCACAGCCCAGCAGGCAGCTGCCAAAATGCAGCATTTTCTGAGATGTGTTGCAGTCACTCTTTTGAGAAATTAAAGGTTACTTAAGAAACTCTGAGTAAAGGTAAGGGCTCTCACCAGGCTTCAGGAACATTTTGAATATCTTTATTTGACAGAACTCCTGACTACATAGAAAACATGATCAAGCTTGCAAGGCACAGGAATGTGGATTAAAAATGACAAGAGGGATTAGCCCACTGAGACAACAGATGAAAGTCACTGCTCGTAACATGGGACTTCAAGTAATGATTTTTCAAAATCTACTGCTACTAACGGATGGTTGATGTATGGCTCCTATAAGTCCTGACAGTTCAGCGGAGCTATTGACAATGTTTGGTTTGCATTGAAGTCATTACACTCAATTTCACTTTTTTCCCCCCTTATCTGTTTCTTTTTTCTTCTTCTTTTTGAATTATCAAGTGGCAGTTTATTGAGCTCTTTCTTTTCTTAGACACTCACTAGACCTAGGCATACTGATAGAAAAAAGAGCCATGAAGTTTCACAGTGGTGAACCATCTCCAGCTGCTGCACCTTTAGAGTAATGAGTGGATGGTTAGTAACTTGCCCCTATTAGCTTTGGCAGGAAGCATGATTTGGCTTTGTGCTGCACCATGCTGGACTGTATCAGAACTCACTGCCTTTTTCTTTAAGGCCAAAACATGCCAAACAGATGACAATGTTAGTGTTCCTGAAGCTGACAAAGGAAAACAGTGGTAAATATCTTGTTCTGTGTAGGCTGTGTGTCGTTTGTTATCATTGGCAGGCACAAATTGCTGTATTTAAATACAGAATATATGGTGTAGCTGTATGACCAGGCTGCTTGCTTTGTTCCACTGTGAGGACAGATACCAGTTACACTCCAGCTCTTATCAGACAGGTCTCATCTGGGTCAGGACTGGGTTCCCGTGGCTCAACCCTTGAACAGGGGTACTGACCTGCAGCAGGTGCTTCAATCACAAAAGCACAGGAGCTTGCACCTTTCTGTAAGGACAGTATTTATGCCTAAATATCCATGTGAAGGCTCTGTGTGCCATGGAACTCCCTGGGCTGGCAGCTGTCAATGTAACACTGTCTCACTTGTAGGAGAGGCACTGGAGATGAAAGAGAACTTTTAGGGAGCTGAGCATGGCACGTTCCCTGTGAGGAGGAATCTGCAGGGGAATAAATGCCTGTCTCTTTACAAACCACTCGTGCAACTACACTATTGTGGTAGCCCCCAAAGTGTATTTTTAGAATTAACACAGCGTTTTTAAAGGTCTGCTCTCTATGAAGCAACCTTTCTTTATCCCAGACATGCTATTTTTTTCCCTTTTTTTGGATGCCAATCTCTCAGCCCCCAGAGAGCAAGCTCTTCTATCCAGCAATGCATATGTTACAGTAGCTGAAATCTTCTGACCTCTGAAAGGCCTGTGTATGAAATATAATACCATGAACCAGCCGTGGTATTTTCATTATTTGGATAAAAATCCCCCTAGTCCAGTGAGAGTTGTGCTTCAATAAGAACCCAGGAACAGAGAAGTTCCCGTCAGCTCCCACCAGCACACGGAACATCTGAGGGAGGAGTAAAGGCCCAGTCAGTGTCTGTACTAATTCTGTAACTTTTTGTAAACAACTCAGCCCCTCTCATGTTGCAACTGGGCTCACCTTCCCTTCTTCTAGACCAGCATTAAAAGAGAATGCATTAATAGGAAAGCTGAAAAAAAAAAACAAAAAAAAAAAAAAAAAAAAAAAAAAAAAAAAAAAAAAAACACCAACTAAGGGGAAAAGGAGAGGAGAGTAAAGGGGTTGATCAGATGGGAGGCAACATCTTGGATCAGATCTTCATGGCAAAACTGAGCCTTCCCACGTCAGATGTAGCTCTGCTGCCCATCATACCTACCTGCTTTCTTGAAGGTGTGTACTGGAAGGTCTATATTGGTTGATATCTTAAAAATAGGAGAAAAAGTAAATTTCTGGACCAGTCAGCTCCTTCATTTTTTGTGGCACCTAGTTTACCAAAACTCACTTAATTTACTGAACCTCGAATGTCGTGAGTCACTGAGGTCTCATTTCACCACAGCATCTATGCCAGAAGAACATCAGATTTTTGCTAAGCCAGTACTTACTTACTTTGGTAAGCCAATACTTACTCTATTCCTAAAATATTCTCTGAAATGGATAATTCATTAGACAGCTGCATTGCATGATATAAAAACAGCAATGTAAATGTCTTTTGAATGATGTTCTTGCAGTTTTAGTAATAAAGAAACTGGCCTAGAAGAGAGGATGGGAAAGAAGGAGTGCTGCTGAAGTTTATATGCAGACCTCTAAGTTTCATTAGCAGTATCAATTTTATGCAAAGCTTGTCAACCATCCTGAAAATTCAGCAACTCTGTAGGAGCAGTGTCACTGAAACCTAAGCTGTAGGTACAGTTTTGATTTGAAGTTTTTTCAGTTATGCACTCTTCCAACAGATAAAAACTCACCCATGTCAAACAAACATGAACAGGCTATGACAACGAAAGCCTGCATCTTTTAGAAATAGAGCCTGTTTTCTTTCAGCTATATCTTGAACCTCCCAGTAAAAATGCAGAAGAGTGGTGAAAGCATCCTAACAAGCCTGGCTCACCAGGACAGGGTTTAACACCTTAGACACTGTTTTTAAAATGTGTTCATCTCAAGCTGTGTGGCTTTAGGAGGAAAATGTAATGATATGAGGTAAAATAATTTAGAAAACGTTTCTGTTAGTCCTCTGTGCATTACTTTGTTTGTTCTTGGCTGCTAAGACAAATGAGTAGTTAAATCACTCTCTGAGTCAAGTTGCCTGGTGAAAGCTTTTTCTCTGAGTGAAGACTGCATGTGTTGGCTTGGTCAGCTCAAGACACCAAACAATCAAGAAAAAGGTATAAAGAGTTGGTCCTGGTGTGCGATGAGTGATGGCTGACAAGGAGGGGCAGGCTGGAATGGAGGCAGTGAGCTGAATTTGTGTCTGTGTATGTCAGGATACCTAATGGATGATGGAGGATGACAGCTGATAAGTGCAGCATATAGGGGGATTTTTTTGGGGGGGTTATTAGTTTTTTACTTTTAACTCTTTGTTTGTAACACACAGTGACACAGAGCTTTCTGAAAGCTAGTGGGGATCCAGTTTCTCACCCCTACTGCCCCTTGAAAGAACACAAAAGCAAGTACTTGTGCCAAGGTCAGCTCTTTGGGAGTAATCCCAGCGAGTCACCATGGACTAGGAAGGCAAAATCACAGTCTTGGGGGAAAAGAAAGAGGTGATCCCAGTGAGAGACAGGTGGGTTTATACACGGAGGCACTAATAGGAGGCAGGCAAAAATTTTAACTGCAAATTATGGCACTTGGGTTTTCCTTTAAAACCATGGTGAACTGCAGTTTTACCCTGAAATCAAAGATTATGAAAGGAAGCCTATAATAATAATTAGTTTGACTCAAAGCATGGTAATTTGAGTGAAGTGAGCATAAAATTTCAACACTGAATCACACCTACAATTCAGTAGGAGAGGATGGTTCATTAAGTCAGGGCAACCCATACAAAAGTTGATAGGGCTCAAAATATTCATTTTGAAGAAGATTTCTCATTCTTTTTCATTCTTTTCTGGGACACAACAGCGCATGTTTGTTGAAGAGTAAAAGTTGGTCTCAAAAAGAGGAACATCTCCATCTGATACTTCAGCCCCTAGAGGCTACTGGTTCTCTGCTTATAATTAACACTTCTCTGGTGTATAAAACACAGCAACACAAGTGTGGGGTCAAGCATTCAGCTTCTTGCAGCTCATCTTATTATCACCCTGGTGGAACATCCTAAGCCATGTAAAAAAAGCACCCAGACCACATGGCCTGTGGCAGAGGCTTTGCTGCTGGATGGGCTTCACAGCCCCTGGACTGGTGCTGGCAGAAACAAAACAGCATGAAATTCCCTTAACCTCTTCTCTTCTGAAAGTCAAGGGATGAATAGACTGAAACACCTCTCACTAGTTTGGTAAGAGTAATTCTTATATAAAAAGACCTTTAGGCCAAATGTTTCACATTTGGGTTCTGATTCACTGAGGGTGATTCTTCACTGCAAGCTTCGTATCAGAAAAAACACCATCAAATCAGCAGACAACACTTACAATTAAAATTCAAATGTCTCTCATTCAGACTCTTTAACATCAAGATTTTTTTGAAAAAAATCATGTGATCAGCTGCAATTTTAATTATTATCAGCTGAGGACTACTATAAAAATCCTCTTATTCTTTCTTCAGCGTCCTTGTGTTGAATCAGCTGCAAGGACACAAAAAAGTGAAGAACAAAACATGAATAGAAATTTAATGTCCTCAGCTAGGGAACATGCTTTAAAAAACTGAAACAGAACGTAGAAGAGAATAAATATTGAAAGGCAAATTATTTTCTTTACCTTAATAATGCAAAAATATACATAAATATATATAAATATAACATATATAAATATAGGATCTTTTTGGACTAAATGCAAATACACGTCAAGAAGAATTTTACTTATCTACTAAAAAACATGTGTTTAAATGAAAGGTGTGTTAGATTGTTTCTACACCATTTCTCCTGTCAAGTATCTTGGGTTTTACTTGGCCAATTTTAGAGACTTCCTGACTTCCACTGCTTTCCAGCAGTTGAGGTTTCTGACATGTATAACTCTCTATTAATTCTTCAAAGGAGTTCATCTCTTTTTAAAGTAAAATGCAATAAAACTAATCAAAAAAATGTGTGAAGGGAGCCAAATTTTTCTAGACAAAATGTGTCAGCAAAAGGACACAGTCTCATCTGTGATGAGAAACATGGCTGATGCTTTATTTGTTGTTGTGTGCTCGAACTTAGAAAAATATTACAGTGGAAAAGAATGGCCTATTCTGAAATCAAAAGTAATTAGGAAAATTGCAGATTTTGCCCTTACACATGGTAAAGTACTACATTTAAGTACCTAGGAAAGCACTAGGAAGAGTAAAAAATTAACAATTTCAGGACTTCAGGCTTAACGCTCTCATTTTATCATTTCTCTTCAGATCATGGTTGTCCTCTTAGTGGGCCTCAAAGTTTCTATTTGAACAGAACTGGAATCTTCTTTTACTTCTCTCCTGGTAATGGGCTCTGGCTGACAATCTCTTTTAAAATGCTTGGTCCAGTTTGAGTTTTCAGTACAAGGTTCTAGGTTGATTTAAATCCTTTTAAGGAGGGCACAGTCTTCTTCAACTCTACTATGTTGTAAATTCATACATTTTTCTTAGTGGAAGGAAAACTTTTCAGCAGGCAGCCAAGCTAACAGCTCTCTGTTCAGATGACCTGTGTTGGATGGAGTGTGTTTGTCATGGGGCAAGGGGTGATGTGCTACAGCCCAGAATCCTCATGTAACTCACTGCCAAGTCCTAGAGAGAATGAGTCGCTCTCATTTTTAACGAGGACACAGCGGGATAAGGAAAGCCACAAGTATTCTTCACTTGATCTCTCTGTCTCCAGGTAAGTTCCACAAGGCACTCCCTGTTGCCATTAGGATTTTATGGAGGTGGCTAAGGTACACTTGTGTTGGGAAGAACAAGCTGCCCTTTTGCAGTGAAGCTGAAATCATCTCTCTGTTGAGGGAGGATTGCACACCACTGAGTTTTACCCTCCAGATCTGGTCTCTCACATCCAAGAGCAGATGGCTGCTCCTGCTCTCCCAGTAAAACAGGACTGTCTCCTTGAAATACCGTGACAGGGCAGCACAAACCTGTTGCTACACACCCAAAGGAGAAGAGGAGAGCACTGCTGCACCGGTTCCGCTAAATGTTAAATGAGGGGACAAAGTCAAAGCATCAATTTTGTATCTTGCTTATTCTGGGGTAGTAACTCCAGCACAGTGAGTACTGCAAGCCTCTTTGCATGAAGGGATTTGCCAGACCCTGAGGAAGGAGAGCTGTGAGAGTCTGCCCTCCCTTTGCATGTCTGAGCTCCCTCTCCCAGTGTTACCCAGTGTTAGCCCCCAGCTGACAAGTTCTTCACCTCAGGAAGAATTCTGTGTCTATCTCTGCCTACTGATTTCAAGCTGAAACTCATAGGGACAGACACCCAGGAAAGGTATGTCTCATAGCTTGATTGCAACTGACCAAACGGCCAAGTAAATTTGCCTACCCACACAAGCAGGACAGAGTAATTTAAATGGTTAAATACCTCAGTCTCAAGGTATTCTTTCCCTTCAAGGACATCTGAATCTCTCTGAGAATAGGCTGAATTTCACCAGGAGCAGAGAAAAGAGTTGCCACAGGTGTGAGTTGGTTCTTGTTTCTTCTGTTACTCAGCTTCTTCACTTACCTTTCTGGAAGGGCTACCACAATATTTGTGTTCCTTGTCTTTCAGTCCCCTAGCTCAACTTTTCCTGATGTTCCCTCAGCTCCTTCCAGTGCTGCATGTTTGGAAAGATCTCCCAGCCCTGACTGTGCACTGGCTAATTCAGCCACCACATCTAGCCACCATTCCTACTTGTAGCTGCTTCCACTCAGTGGAGCCTCCTGTGAGCCAGAGTTGTCCTGGAGATCAGCCCAGAGACAGGTTTTGTCTTCTCTTGGCCAGGAACCTTCTCTCTCTCTGATTGCTGAATGTCACTGCTGGTGATGCCCAGCACACAAGGATGGGTTTGTACCCTGAGCATACTGACATGAGCTACGACTTTTGTGCCCCTGGGAATCTGGGAGACAATTTCTACCAGTGCTGCAGTGTTTAATTCACATGGGGGTAGAAGCCAGCCACATGTTGTCCACAAAATTTCTTCCCCAAGAGCCAGCTAGCACTGATCCCAAATGCAGATCTGATGCTTCAAAGCAAAGACTGGGAAAGGATGGATCTTTTTCTGCCCACTTTCGTGACAAAATTGTATATATATGCACCAAGTGAACTGAATGTTGTTCTACCAGCACACTTCACACTCTGCTCTGAAGAGAGGTACATGTC
Source organism: Zosterops lateralis (assembly GCF_965231275.1). Taxonomy (NCBI): domain Eukaryota; kingdom Metazoa; phylum Chordata; class Aves; order Passeriformes; family Zosteropidae; genus Zosterops; species Zosterops lateralis. The sequence continues at coordinate 14,260,198 of NC_139764.1, forward strand.
TTTAACCAGCCCGTGTTGAATCTGGGCTGTGAAAGTCAAGGCACTCTGATTCGAGGGCCAAAGATTTCTGCCCAGTAATAGTACACCAAGCCATTGTCTTTTTCAGTATTTTTGGCTTTTTCTCCTGAGGTCTCTGTTGAGTGGTACAGGAAGAGATATGAGCTGTTTCTGCTGCTGATGCCAAGTAAAGCACTGAATAAATGTCAAAATATTTGCATCCCAAATAAGCTGCCCATTCTTATTTTTCCTGTAGAGCATAATCATCTTTATTCCAGACAGGTTCTCTTACTCCATCAAGATCAACCTGGCCTACTTTATATGTAAACTTAAGTTTGCCTAGCTAGATGCTAATATATTTTTATTTTAAAACCAAATTGGAAAATCTGTGAACATCCAGGAGGAGTGAATATTGCAGAATCTGATTCTCCTCTTCTCCTATGCAGACTTCCTTGGTCTTGTACAAAGTAGACTTGAGTTTTGCCAGTCTGGTCTTCTCTGAGAGAATTTACAGCCACACAGGGAAATAATCACACAAGTCACAGGCAAAACAAGCTGTCATCTTTAGCAAGAAATTGCCAGTGTGCTTTAATCCCCAAAGTATGTTGTCTTCCTCCCCAGATATGATCAATTCTCTCCTTGTAATTGTTAAATGCAACCATGGCTGTTATTGTGCTCTGAATGATTTCTGTATTTTCATTATTTTGCTGCTATTACTAATGCAGATTCACTTGTTCCTGTGGAATTGCTCTTGGCTTCTATGCAAATACCTGTCATCTTTATGTCTCAATCAATCTCATTAGAAAGAGAAGGTAAAAAAAAAAAATTAAAATGTGCCTTTTTTCCTTCTTCTTCTTTTTCTGACAAGCAGATGCTACATTTCAGCTACTGTTCTTTGGTAACTAAATGTTATAAAGATGATCAAAGAGATGGTGAAATATTAAGTAGTTACTTTCATTGCCTCAAGGACAAACCCAATGAAGCTTTAGTGAGCTGCTGGAGTGAGTTATGCTACTTGATATGCAGTTTAGTGTTTACCAGTTACTATTCAATCAGATATCTTTATGAGAAGTAGCCTGCAACCCCTTAAAATATTTCTGGGTGGAAATGAATTCCTGCATGACATCATGCAATAATTTTCATTGGACTCGTTGCCAGATGAGGAGAAAAATGAAATGAGACCAACTGATGAAATAAGCTAAGAGTGAGGATTTAGATTAATGGCAAAAAAATCAGATGCAGGTGGGATATGATGAATCCTGCAATTTTTCAGCATTAAGACAAGGAATCAGAAGAATCCTTCGAGAGGATGTACATGATGTTTATTTGTGCAAAGTGACCTTGTGAGCCAAAAGCCATTAATTTGATAGCGCAGAACACCATCGCCACCCTGTGGTTGCTGGGAGAATTAGGCAGATGTAACGCATTGCCTAATTAAAAAGCAATCAATCCTGCCTGCTGGCTAAAGCGAAGGTGTTTCCATGGGCTTTTGGGGAGCTTGGAGGGGATGAAACAACGCTGCCCTTGGGAATGGAGCTCGAGAGGTGAGGTTCTAACACGGCTGGGAAGAGAGGATTTGTTTTGAAGGTGGAAGAGTCTTGCCTCTGCGTGTGAGCTATATATTTTACAGGTTCCTGAGTTGACAGAATTTGGCTTGATTTTCGCAGGATGATGAAAGACACATCCCAGAGAAAAGCCATATGGGAAAACCGTGTTTTTTCTGTAATTCTACATTAAAAAATTGCCCAAACATTTTTCTTAAAATGTCCCCTGAAAATATAAGCATGCTATAAATGCCTAGAAGGACTATTCACAACATTAGTCATAGCTTAATAAGAAAGTAGCCTTACACCTTCTTAATTCTCTGAGAGAAAGCCCTGCCTCCCAAAGGCAATTTTATTCAGGAGGCTCTCTGTATTGTAAGCTACTTTACCTGAGAAATCTTTCTCCTTCTGTAGAGGAAGACTGAAAGGATTATGCTCCCACCCTGGGAGTGCTCTTGACCAGACTGGATGAGTCTTTGAGCAGCCTGGTCTGGTGGAAGGTGTCCCTGTCCATGGCAGAGGGCTGGAACTAGAGGATCTTTAAGGTTCCTTCCAAACCATCCTATGATGAACATCTAAGCGTTCAATGGATAAACATCCTATCTTTAAGCTTCAGAACAGTTTAACAAAATTATAAGCAATATGAAAGAAAATTCTCCAGTGGGAAGTGTCAGGTGATGGTTTTAATGAACCTGGCTTCCAACACTATCTGTACTTTTGTGAATACTCGGTGTTCATGTGAGGTACCCACTATTACAGGCCAATAAAGCCAGGTGCAGTGCAGATAGATGGGAAATTCATTTTCCATAGAGCAGCAGTGTATGGGCATTTTGAGCTGCATGGGCACAACTGGGCTCTCTGAGGCTGTGCACAATCTCCATGTCTTGTGGTCCTAATCTGCAGGAAATTTCTGCAGTGTGGATTGCAACTTCAGTGAAGGAGAAGGTTTTGGAGAGCATAAAGCAACATCTGTCTGATGCTGCTGGATTAGATTTCTTCATCTTTGTGTTGGATGATAAATGTCTCATCTCCCAGAGGAGTTGGAGTTGGTTTCTCCTCAGAACAGGTCTTTAGTGCCATACTGTTCCTAAGCTTTTCAGAGAGGCAACTCAAGGATGACCAGCACAAACTTTACTCACCTGTAATTTAATTTAATTTAGAACTGAAAGACTTTAAAAGTTAAGTGAATGCATTTAACCCACTGCACACTTGACCTTCAGCACAAATTAGCCACTGTGGACTTCCCACCTTACGGTGGGAGCTTATGCTAACATTTTTCTTCTACCAAATGCTTTTCCATCACACTGAGATCCTGTAAAGGACAGGAATAAATATAGCCACTCACCTCAAAATCAAGATTGGAGGTGAAGAAATATAACAGCAGTGCAGTGTTACCATAGTAACAAAAGCTCTAAAGTGATCTAATCTACTGTTAAATTCCAGCTCAGAGATGAACAAAAAATCAACATAACAGAATAAATGTTATATTAAAAAGGGAATGAGGATATTTTGAGACTGATATTATATTTGCGTCCCAAAATATAACATGAAAAACATATTTGAGAAGAGAGGAAATTTTTAGCCATTAAAGTTGCACATTTACCGTGTTTGTTTCTAATTTGGACTGTAATTAATCTGTGGTGAGATTGGCTGTCAGACGACTTTTTGCCATACTGCCCAAGTTAACTCACACAGATATATTGGTCCTCAGAATATTCCCCTCCTGTCACTCCGGTAACACAGATGGTGAAAAGTGCCCCATATGCTTTATGTCCCAGCTTTTTCCAGCCATTAAAGCCTCACACCCATCAGTGCTGCAGGATTTAAATGAGTTCAAACACTGAATCTCTTCAAAAATTGGTTTAGAGCATGAGGAGCCTCTGAAGGGTCTTGTATTGCAAGGCAGAGCTGTTGTCAGTGTGTGTTTCTCTCTCTGGTGGATGTTGATATGTCAATAGGTGTTTTCATTCTGTTAAAAAAAAAAAAAAATTAAGATTTTCCCTTGAGGTTCATTGTCTCTCTCCCCCAAATAAAAAGTCAGTTTTGAAAAAAACAAAGTAGAAGTTCTAAAACATGGGTATTTCTTGCATACTTTCATGGCATACCACTCTGAGCATAGACACTATGAACAGGGTGAAAGTAATAATTTTCTTTCAAGTTGTGTTTTAATATCTTTAAGGACACTGTAGCTGTTAGTGAAGATTCAGTCATTTTGATCTGGGGAAATGAAGGTAGAGGGGGTTTTATGTTAGGCTGTCTCTGTTTGTGCTGTATGTTTGAGATTTTAAATACCTGCTATTTAAGCATTTCCAGAGTAGATAAGAAATTCGTATTAGTAGTCTAGCTGAGTTTGATGTAATTTTGACATATGCATAATAATGGGAAAGTAAAAAGAAAATATCTGAACCAGCACCAATACATTTGAAATAATTTCTGAAGGAATTTGATAACTGATGTTTTAAAACGTTCAAGGTAAAGAAAATATATTCTAGTGACATAGTTTGACCAAAAAAAAACAGTCCCTCTGAATCTAAGCATCTGGCATATATTTCATAACAAGGTATGTCTTCATGATCAAAGACACCCCAGAATCTCTCTCTGCTTCATACTGAAGAATAAATTAACTTTGTGTATGTTTTGAAAGTAGGTCTTTGCATGTATTTCATCAGCAAGAAACAGATGAAAATAGAGTTTGCAGAGCATCACTTTCAGACTACCTTAACAGCTTACAAACAGCATGTGAACAGCATGCTTTTCAGTTAAGTTTTCCTTTTCTAATGGAAGGAGATGTGCTCTTAGAAAATGACAACTCATTTGCATGCAATTTGCACACTGCTTTTTTGCAGGAATACATTTGACTTTTTGCACTTTTCTCTGGTGGTTGCATTTCATTTTCTCGGTGCAGAATAGGAGTGCTAAGATCACATTTTAACTTAAGAGCATTACTTGCAAAGACAAGAGGCTGCTCTTTCCAGATCTCTCTTCCAAGCTGTGTAAAATCCAATTTTTTTTTCCTGGTATCAAATCATGTGTGTTTCTTTCTCCTTTATACCATGCACCAGACACTGTCAAATCTTCCATAAAGTTCTTGCCTCATTATTGAGAGATAGGGAAAGTAGAGCTATTTCTGAGGCAATAATCTTTGCTTTTATGGTCTATTCTCCTTCACATTGATTGCTTGAATTTGAAACTCTCATGGCATTTTGCAGGCAATAAAAACCAGAGGAAGAATGTGTTTCTTTTTGCCGGTGTATTATTATTATTAAGCCAGGCAGAGCTGCTTACAAACTTGGTGCAGTCACTGCCACCAAATTCAGGAAAATGAGGAAAAAGAGCAATTTCCATGGAGGATGGAGGTGGAGCTTCCTTCAGCTGATTCACCAAACCACCCTTTGTTTGTTTGGTTTTTTTTATTTTTCAGCCCAATTTGCCTTCATTCTGAGTGAACTCGAAAGCATGAAATTCACTGGGAAATAAAAATAAGATTATTCTCTTCTCTTCAGCAGGCCACTGAACCAATATTCTGAAGTTCAGTGCAGTTTCCAAAGGAACTGGGAAGACTAGAGAGTCTCTGCCCCATTTTGTGTATCAGGATATGTTACAATCTAAAGGACATTTTTAAGGTTTTGGTGTATTCTTCACACTAGTGCAATGAAGTAAAGAGTGCAGGATGATCTATATTGATCACAGGAGCAGAGTCAAATTTAAGGTTCACTTTTCAGGCATATTTCCTCAACAGGGTTAATATCCTTATGGTGTGTGGGAGTCACAAAAGGATGCAAAAAAGTATTTATATGTATGCATATATACATGTATTTTTATGTAGTGTAGATTCAGGTAAATACAGCAACATGGAGAGAATCTTCTGCATGAGCATCACTTTGACATCTTCTTCTCATCAAACCTGAATCATTATTTTAGTTACGTTTTAGGGTTCCAGATGGCATTTCAACCCCTATGCTTCCTGTATTTTGAAACAGAGGAATATTTTGAAATTAAATATCTTTTTTAAATAGAATAGTCAAAATTTGTCAGCTGGGAAAGGAAAGATCTCTAGTGAGAGCAAAGCAATCTGGGCTTACTGCAGAAGAAGAACATGAGTTTATGATGCCACAGCAGGCTACAGATCAAGCCTGCTCTTTTAGTCACACCTTCCAGGCTCTCACAGCTCATTCTTCCATTAATTTATCCATTGTTTATGTGGCAGTGGGTTGTTTGAGTTGTGGTGTTTTTTTCAAGTACTGTTTAGATGCTGGTTCCCACAGTGTCCTTGGCAATTAATTTTGACATTTTAGGTGTAGATTGTGGTCAAAAAAGATAAATCTGCTCTCTTTTCCTAGATTTAATAGGCTGCCTGATAATGTTTAAAATTTAGAAGCATCAAATCAGACTGGGGCATAATGAATAACTTGTTCTCTAAACTCCTTTGCAATGATATTCCTTATTTTTACATAAATCCCTCCCACCTTTCCTTGACCATTGCTTTCCAAGTTTAAAAAACTTAGTCTGTGTGATTTTTCTTTATGTGGATACTGTAGGTTTTTTTCTGAGATTGTTTGATTGCCTTTATCTGTTTTCTTCTGCTGTTCTATCCTTTCAGAGATGGGGTGCCTAGAAAGACGTGCAGAATTCAAGCTGTGGGAACACCATGGGTTTATAAGTGGCATAATGATATTTTTGCTCTTGTTTTTCATTCTCCATTAATAATTCTTGCCATTCTGTTTTCCTTCCTCACTGCTCCCGATCCATGAACTAACATTTTCAAAGAATTATCAATAATGACTCCAAGATCTTTCCTGAAGGCTGGGGGGTAATTTAGAGTACCTTAATATATATATATTTAGACTATTTTCCCCTCAAATGCTATGCTTTAAATTTCACCTGACACTGATTGATTGTCCCATCATTCAGCATTGTGAGATCATTCTGCTGCTGCTTGTAATCAGTTTTCATTTTTAGTGCCCTGAATAATTTTGAATCATAAAGAAACTATGTCACCTCCCTATTATCCCTTTCCTGATCTTTAAATGCATTTGGGATAATTCATATGGGCTCACAGTTTAACTTCCCTACATTATGAAAATTACTGTTTATTTTCATTCTTTACATCCTGCTTTTTAATAAGTCATTTATCCTGGAAAGGACCTTTCTTTAGTTCTATACAGTTTATTTTTTAAAAAAAATCTTTTTGTGAGAAGACTTGTCAAAACCTCATTGGAAATCCAAGTATAGAAGATCAATTGAAATGGCCTCGTCCCCATTCATCATCTCTTTCAGAGAGCCTGAATACTCTTGTGAGACATGGCTTTGTGTCCTGGCTTTCCTGTGTTGTATTCATTTGTCTGTGTGCTGTTTGTATGTTTATTGCAATTTTACTAGTTCACTTGGTATAAAAAGAGAGATTTGCTGGTCTAGTTTTCCACTGATCTGTTAAAAGAATACTCAGGATTCTGTATGTATGAAGCCTGTTTAAGCTAGGAGTATTTCCATGTGTGATTTTTCTTAGGACTCTTGCTGAAATACTACTAACTTACTCTTTTCTGGTCTAAAACCTTGCTTGTTTGCATTTTGGTTTGAGTCAGTTGCTCTGGCTTTTCTCCTGTAGAGAAGCTGTTTGTCATCTCTCAATTATTTCCTAACAGCCACTGACTGCATTGATTCCACTCCTCTAATAAAGCACAAGCCTTTTGACTAATTGTTGCTTCTAGAAACTCTTTGGCAGGCACGCTTCTATTGATACACCCTTTTGGAAGAAAATCTTTGCTTTTTGTATATTGATTCTGGACATCTCTTTTGCCTGTCCATACTATGATTTTCAGATTTGACTCCCTGACATGCCCTTTAACATTTTCTTCAGCTGATTACAGCTTCCAGTTCTTGATTTGTTGAGTTTGCTGGAAGCTCGAAACTAGATTCCAATGTGATTTGTTATCGTCCTTCCCTTCCTTCATAAGAAAAAATGAAATGGTTAACAGTATTGACGTGTGAATTATCTCTGCAAGACACTCAAATCAATCCTGTGCTGAGGGATTTCACATCCCCCACCCCTCTCTGGAGACTTGATGAAACATGAGGATAAATGAAGACACAGCGGCGTGGGCTTCAGTCTGTTGCTAATGCATAGCTGGCTGAAGTCAGTGCTGCTGTATCTTTGGTGCTGGCACTGCTGGAGATGTGTAGATTAAAGCTCAGCAGCTCTGCTGCCTCCTCTCCTGCCTGCAGTTCAGCCATTACTCAAGCATTTCCTACAACAACGCTTCTTGCCACCCTGGTTGTCAGAGATATCACCTTAGAGGGACACTAACTCCAAACCCAGGCACTGGATCCAAAGTTCACTTTGTGTGCATGGTTTCTACCAAACAGCTGAGTATGTTCTGAAATCAGTGTCATGAAAGCAGCTCCATGAAGGCACTGGTTATCAATGTGCCTCCTTTCTTTTGCTATTAATGTGCCCAGTGCTGCTCCTGGCATCAGTAAAACACCTTGCAAGGAAAATGTCCCTTTAAAAGGAGGCTCTGTGTGCTGGCTCACATCTCAGAAAAACCGAGGGAGAAAGCTGTAGGTGCACTCTCTGACTGTACAGATCTCTTGTTCCTCAGTTTTGAGGAGGGGAGACTTTATTAATATCTTGGTCAGAGCATCCAAGGGCAATGACAGGTGGTGGAAGTAAGGGAATGTTTCTATAGGAAAAGATTTTCCTGGCAGGACTCAGATTTGAGTTTTCATCTCCAGCCAGTTCATGAAAAAAGCCAACCCCAAACCAAAGAGAAACTCAAAAAAACTCCTTCCCAAACCAGGTTTTATCAAGATAGTATTCAAGAATAGACGAAACCTCAAGCTTCTCTGACTGAGACATTCTCTTTGCATGTATTTAAGGCTTCCTTCACCTCCTGAAAGATCTAGCAACTGCTTTTTAGATAGAATATTCTGCTCAATGTCATAACATCTTTGTGATGAGGTACCCTGCTGCTTGCCAAGTTAGCAAACCTGGACCTTACAGTATTTAAGCTTCAGTTTCATATCCTAAATGCAGAGACAATATCCACATTGCTAAATTTGTCTGAGATTTAGAAGACACAGGAGTTGCTAAATTCATGAAGAAACATCCAGCACGTTATTCATGCAAACTGAACTCTGTGAAAAAGCCTTTCCAAGAGGACATCTAGTTCAAGAATCCTATAATGTTGAATAAGGTATTTCGGCAATAACACTCCAAAATTTTAAGAATGCAATGTCTGAATGAATTAGCAGTTTCTGCTGAAGAAATCATATATAGCTGCCTGGATGCTAATAAATGCAGTATTTCAGTTTTCAAGATCATGTTCCATGAAAATATTCAGTATTTAGGGACTGTAAATTTGGAATTTTCCAAAGCTTCCTAGGAGTTTGTCTTGTACTTTCTGTTTGACACTGATTTCTGTTGATTTTAAAATGATTAAACTATCCTTACTAGAATTGTATGTCTTCTGTAGTTTTGGGCTCACACTAGCATTGGTATCTTTCCATTTTATAGTAATGACATTCGTTAGCTAAATGTGATTCTTTATCAGTTCTTCCTCTTCACTTCAGCTTCACTTATGGATGTGAAACACTATTAAGGTTGGAAGACATCTCCAATAACTTATTTAATCTCCTTTTAACTCTAGTAGAACTAACTGCAGACCACTGTAGACCATCTCTATTCCATGGATATCCCAGTCTAGGATACTACCAGGATATTAATAATTTGCATGGCAACTTATTCCTAAGGCTATATGTGCTTGTCTGTATTTCACTGTATCTTTTCACAATTTTGATGACAAAGTGGGCATGTGTACTTATACATCTGGTCATACATTTTCTCATGAACAAGAAGGGTGTAATTTAATAATTTCCATTGGCATTTTTTTTTTTTTTCTGTTGGCCTAGAAGGAAACTTTCAATCCTTATCCTACTTGCAGCCTCAAAATCTGCTCCATCTATTCAGAAAATACATTTATTTCTCATAGATGTAAGATTTGCAGAGAAACCCTTGAGTATGGAATAAGAAAAAGAGGATTATTTTTACTTTAAACATTCTTTTCAAATATCTTTTCTTTAAACTCCATTTCTGTTGGTCTCTTACATATTTATACACAATAATCAAATATGGTTTTGAAATGTAAAATATTTTAGTATAACTTTGAGATCATTTCCTTTTCCATTAAGGTATCTGGAACAGCTGCCATTTGTCTTTTACTCAGCCAGGGTCTTTCTCACGTCTGAAAGACAGAACTTTGATACTCTTCTTTTCCTACATCTAAAGTAACTCCCTGTCCATGCACCAGTAGATAAGTAGAATATAAATGTTGAGATCTGTGATGCAAATGTCAGAGAAAAGTTTGCACTGAAGGCTAGAAGGGAAGCTACTGGAGCTCTAGAAAGTTTCCAGTAATTTGTACTAATAATCTAAATTTGTGGCTAATTAAGCCGCTACCCTGTCAGCTCAATATGAAACTTATTTAGCAATTTGCATGCTGACCCTTACCCATAAAAGATATAACACAAATAATGATCTAAAGGCCTGTCTTAAGATGGTGTTTCAACAACTGCACCCTTTTCCACAAAGTTAACAGGAATTTTTATGAATCTAGAGTTCTCCACAAGTAACTCAATCATAGCACAAATAAGATATGATTCAATCCCATTCAGGGAGAGAAAAACAGACAGGTAAGGATTGCACTTTTTTTGTATCTTGGGAATACAGAGCAAGTTGGTTGCACTTCTCTCTAAAATAAGCCCAAATTTCTGTGTAATGCAGAATTCAATTCAGAGCATTCACATACAACATAACAAGCATTGTGTGCTTCAGAAAGCTGTAAATCCTAGTGCTGGGCTGAAACAGCCCAGGGGAGTGCAGCCTCGGCTGGCAGTGCCTCTTCAGGCTGACAGTTCCTCTTCTCAGAGAGGAGCAAGCACCTTCCCATGTTTCTGTTCTGGTTGTAAACCAGGGTTAGTTAGTATGCTGTGGCCGTGCAGATTTTCATTTCTGAAAAAACTTAGCCTGAGAGGTATTTGTTGATGATTGTCAACAATCAGATGAATTATAGATGATGTTGGTAAACAAAATGCTGCCTTGATGAATGATGACTTGGCTATACTATGACACGACTGCTAAGTCATTCAAAGCACTGATTAAACCCATTACAGTAAAATAATCACCATCCATTACCTTTAATGTCGTGAACTGACAACCTAGTTAAGGCAGCTGATGGTGTCAGCAAAATGATTTGTTGGTCCTCATGTCCAATGACAATAAATCACTTCGATAAATCAATGAACAGTAGCAATAAAACAATATATTTTCATTTTTCTTGACATTCAATTACAGAGTGTGTATACAGACTTATTCTTAAACATTCAGTGATATGGCAAGATTCAGCATCCACCAGTAACTAATACATACAGTTGTTGAGATCTTGTTTTGTCCAATCATGTTCTACCCTTGGTTTTGTTTTCTACTGCATCTGCTGTTATGATACATCACTTGTCTTACGGAGCCAGATCCATTCTCAGGTATAAAGGCAGATTTTATATTCCTTTTCACTGTGTCTGAAGAAGTTTTCTTCTTCTAAATTGGTTGCTGTAAGTATTGCATTTTTTGCAAGACTTCAAGGATAATGATCACATTCCTCTTTTTTTCACCCTTCTAGTATCATCTCTAGGCTAATAAAATCTATAATTTGGCTCACAGGTTAAACAAAAAGTTAACTTAATCATTTGATCAGCCAGACCTGGGCTGAGGCTCCTGTGCTGCTCATGAATAAGCAGTGGATGAACACTGCTAGGATCCAATTCAGCCAATAGCCACTGTCTCCTCCCTGTTCTACCGTCATTGGGGCCATGCTAAACACCAGTCCTAGCACACAGACAAACAGGTTTGGGAGCACTGGATTTTATTCTAGAAACATACACCTGTATCTATTCTCTCTCTTGTCATAGGTATGTTCATGGTGTGATGTGTTAGCAAATTTTGAATATGCAGAGAAGTACCAAACCCTAGAAATCAATCCTACACTCACCAGAAATTGTGAAAGGCAAGACACTTTCCAGGTACTTGAAATTATAATATATTTTTATTAGGTAAGCTTACAGGCTTATCTCAAGACTGACAACTTCAAAATCTTTATGTATTCTTTTTGGCTAAAGCAAATGAATAAGGAATTTTTCTCCAAGTTTCTTCGTCTTCCCCACCCATGCGCACACACTCTCCTAGACTCTAAAAGTACCCTGAGGAATTCACAGGGCATAATTTTTTAATGTAATTTGGGTTACCTCTTACCTAGGAGAGTAATAAGAAGGCAGAGGTGGAAAACAAGATGGCTTTGGATTCTGTGGTTTGTCTTTTCTGACGAGTCCTACCATTCATGTGCCCTGAGTCTCTCCTTGCCTGGACTTAGCTTGTTTGTGTCATACTTGCATTGTAAAAAATTTGCCAGTCATCAAAAGCAGGTATTTTCCATATTTGTACAAAGAGAAGATTCAGTTTTGGTTTCTGGTAGTGACTTAACTTGGGACCCATTTCCTTGAGCACTTGCCTGCTGCAGACAGAAAGAGCATCAAGATGAAACTTTTCCATTTGGCCACATTGCAAGGCATATGAAAGATTTTTCTCATTTCTTTCTAAAAATGGATCTGTCAGTAGAGAATGATTGGTCTCAGTGGACATATGGGCAGTTAGAACTAGGAAAGCTGAATGTCACTACAGGATGGTAAAAATGAAATGTTTGACTGTAAATTATTTTTTATGTCATATTTAGATTACAATATAAAAAATGCAAGTAGTCAATGTGAGTTATGTAGCAGACATGAGAACGTGTCAAGAAATGCTCCATTTTTGATGAAAGTGAACTATAATGGAGACTAGCAGTGACTTTGCAGGAGACACAAGTTGATCCTTATTCCAAATGTAATATGTGCAGCAAACACTTCTGAAATGGTGACCTCCAGAACTTCGTGGGCTATGTGCTGTGTAAGAGTTATTAAGAGGTCATTTGAGATAACAATCATCAATTTGGCTCTGCAAAACCTCCGCAGTTGCTCAGAAGAGAGTTAGTAAAACAGATTGCTGTCCTGTATCGAATCATCTGCCTGTGAGGTCTGTACAAACAGTTAAAGTTTGTAAAAGGAGTGATGCATGGAGCTTTTGTGGAAAAGTTGAGTATTTTCAAAGCTTCTGTTAAATGCAAGAGATTATCTGTGCCACCATGGGTAAGCACTGCATTTTTTCCTGTAACAGTGATTCATTTAGCTGGTGATATCTCACCCTCCAAACTCTCCACACATCTGTATGTTCAACCTCATGGCCTTTTCCAGGAAGTTCTTGATACAAGGTGCTTTGCCTTGCAAAGCTGAGCCAGTGCCTTTAATCACTAGGTGGGCTTTCATCCAGAAATTTGTGCTTTTGGGGCCTCTTTTGGCTGGTTCATACTTTCATATTTTATCTTAGTTTTTCAAGTCAGCTTCACAATAGTCAGAACAGGGCTGGGAGCATGGCCTGGAGACTGAGATTCTTTCCTTGCTGTCAGAGGACCACTTGGACATCGTGGATCAGTCAGTACTCCCTCTCCATGTCATGATGCTGTCACTCTCACTGTTGAAAGGAGAGGAAGAGAACAGACCCTCCACAGACACTCTCTTCTCTTGACTAAAACTTGAACCAAAATCTGCAGGACAGCATGCTCAGGTGTTCCCTCATCCCAGATTTACCTGAAACATGATGCCAATGGCTTCTGGCAAGGTAGTTCATATCCAAGTCAGGGCTGAAATCAAATGACCCCACAAACATTGAAATGAGCATGGTGCTTTATAGTCCTCACCAGAGACAGACAGCACCAGTGTCCTCAGCTCTGGAGAAAAGTGAAGGTGGAATTTCATGTTAACCTGGGTCAGCCTGGCCAGCTCTTAAGTTTGACTAGGCTGGGTGGTATTTCTGCTGGTGTAGGCACAGACTATTTATTGGACAGTCTGCCCGTGGGGAACGAGAGGACCTAGTGAGCAATCTTCAGGGTGTGCTGTTCTGTACCTTGTTAAAACTGCAAAGGACAACAAGAAAATGTGTGATGCACAGTAAATGAACTTTGAAAATAACATTCAGCTGATGATTCTTTATAAGGTACTAACTCTGTGGAGTTGTGTAATGTTATTTTTTTTTAAAGTGAAGTCGTTATGTTTTGTACCAATAGCTAAATTATGAGATTCTTGTACAATGGCGGTACTTACTGTGCCTTTGGAAAACATTCAGCACTGTGTACTGGCCCTGTCTGAGAACAAATACCCCAAAGTGTTGTTTTAACAAGGCAAAAAGGCAAGCTTTTATGAAATTTGCTTTCCTACATTCATTTTACACTTTCAAGAGATCACGCTTCAATATTCCTGCTACCATCGCCTTGAGGTTAACTAGACTATAACAAAAAAAATTATTTAAAATGTGTATTTTTACTTAGGTATTAACTTCTGATATAGTTTTAAATTTTTCTATAAAACTACTTTTATTCAGTATATATATGATGACACCATATTACATGATTGTCTGTGGTCTCCCTTAGTTCAAAATAAGATGAATGCATTAACCTTTTTCAAATGTCACCTATAAAATCCATGCAATGAAATAGTTAAGCACATAAGCCCCAACACAATCAATATTTCTTGGTGAAACTGGCTCTGCAGCATATCTTTGCCATCTCTATAAACATTTGTATAGCAACTTTAACATTTGTGTCTGTTTCCTTTCAAAGCTGATGTAGAATTTCTGAAGGTGTCCTAGCTTGTTAATAGCATCAAATATTGAAAGCTGACCCCGAAGCTCCCTTCCCAAAGTCCTTCTGGTCTTGCTCATAGCTGCAAGAAATGAAAAATTAAACACTGAGAACACACAGATCCTGTTATTCAGCTTGAAAGCTCTAACAAACCCTGGTGATCCCTGCAGTGCATCATTCAGTATTGCTGCATGTGGCACAGAGGAGACTGGGCAGATTTGGCTCATTACGGCAAGTACAATTTAAAGGCTTGTCCTAAAATGGGGGGAGAAGGAAAAATAATGCAACCACCATCAGGAGATGGACAGGGGATTAAAAAAAAGAAAAAGAAAAGAAAAAAAAAAAAAAAAAAAAAAAAAAAAAAAAAAAAAAAAAAAAAAGGCAGTGATCAGCATCTGAAATGTAGCTGGTATTAGCTTCTTGGTGACATTTAATCTCTCCACAGGCCACTGTCACCATCAGAGCAGCAGTGTGCAGAGTGACTTGTGCCACAGCTGGCAGCCAGCAGTGCCTTGGGGCTCAGACCAGCAGGGAGCCTGGCCACTGAAACATCCTTATAGAATGAGCATCCCCACGGGCTGGGACAAACACCAGGATAAGGGGAGAAGAGGAGAGCAAGTAGGTCCAAATTTTACAACTCTCCCAGTGCTTTTCCTTTGCTTTTGACACCTGCCCTGGAGTATGCACAGCACACTGCTGATTCACATCTGGTCACCAAGACCAAAGCAATTATTACATTCTGATAAGAAAGCAATTTTATTTCACTCTTCTCTAATAACTTACTGCAGGTAACTGCATGGTAAAGATCATTTTCTGGGGAGAGAGGGAGAGATTCTTAAATTGTTCAGGTATCTTAATACCTTGTCATTGAAGCCTCCAGAGTGCCATACTATAGTCCTATAATAATATTTTTTAAAAACCCAAAAAAAAAAAAGAAAAAGCAAAACAACAAAAATGCCCTCGCCTTTCTCTTCTCAACTTTGTCAGGTCAGCATAGGATGTTCAAAACCTGATCTTTTGTTTGGCAGTTCTGGTAGAGGCTGGGGTAGAATGATGTAAACAGTTTTTAAAAGCATTCTTCCCTTGACTTGCTGGGAAAAAGAAGTGAAACTTACATTTCATTATTAAGTTTGCCTTTTTGACTAAAATGTAAAAGTTGTTCACTTTATTACCTTGTAAGGCTCCCCCATTTGCCAAAAATCTCTACTTATTCATTTCTCCCATAAGAAGAATGTATTCAAGACTGGAAATCTGATATACAATGAGGCCATATCTGTGTTTGAATTCTGAATTGGTAAATTGCAAATATTTCCCAAAATATTGGCAAGATTCAGAGCAATTTAATGATCAACTGGAAATACAGAGTTAAGCAAATACCTATTTATATACAACCTACCTTGCAGAATGTCTTGCAGAATAGCTTTTCTATTAGATCTGTATTGGAATATCTCTGGTAATGGAGTTTAAGAGCACATTTACCTTTCTCACAGCTGTAGCCAATTGGTGACCCATAGTCCCTGTGAAGTAAATTATGTTCTCGTTATTTGCTCTGCTTCTGGCAGTGAGACATCATTTACTTTAAAGGCAGGAGGGGGAAGGAGGAGAGTTTCAGAGTAAATGGTGAGTGAGCGCTCTGAAAAACACCTTCCATCAGATCCAGCTGTACCTGGGTAAGATGCTTCTGGCTGATTCTGGGTACATGGGGTGTGTGGTCAATGTGACTTGGAAATCTCACTTTCATTTCTTGAGCCTCTTGACATTCGCTGATGCTGGGAATTTAAACTCATCAGTAAGTTAGTGCTGCTGTGGCATGGACACGTGTCCCACTGAGCCATCCTTGGTTCTGGCTGGTCATTTTGGTAGGAGGGGCACTTGTGTGACATCTTTTTAGCAGAGCCTGGAGCCTGTCTCCACTCTGGCTCAGTCCTCAAGAATGTGGCATCTCTGAACAGCTGTTACCAGTGTGGCTGCACCACGACGCTCCCCTTGCAACCTGTGGGTACAGAAAACTTTTTGCTGTCATTAAACAAATTGATGAAATGAACAGACTGACAACTATTTTGTTGGCTCCAGGAAGGGATCTGGTTCCCTTTGTCTGAAAGAGGTGGTGATTGGTAGGCTTTATCAATATAAACAAATCCTTCAGTAAATTCTCTATTTTTTACATTATCCAGAAAGCAAAAATATTTGTCAGGATTTTTCTCCTGCTATCTGATTTTCCAGTGGTGCCTAAATAATCAGCACAAATCACAGTATTTGTGTCATTACATCATTCCCTGCACAGCCTTGTCCAGTAGAAAAATGTACAATTGTTATAAAACACAGGGGCTCTCAAGCCAAATGTTTATGGGGGGAGCTACGTTATCTGTCTCAATTCACTCAGATTCCTGGTGGCCATTCTGTCATGCCACTCCCATAGCAGGAAGCAGCCAACAGCAAAGCAAACAGCTCACAGATCAAGCATGGGTCCTTTAATAATATATTTTCTTCCAGGTTACCTGAAAAATATTTGCAAACATACTCCAGGACAGTCAGGCTTGACTAGGAAAAATATTTGTATCCAGACTCTGACATGCCATGATTGAGGGCTAGCAAGTACAATACAAATGTGGCCCAGGTATCCAGGCAGGTAAGTTTGAGGATCAAAACCTTTATGGTTTTGTTTCCTTTCTTATTTTTCTTTAATGATTATGAACTGCATTAGCACAAAGAGAAGTTAATTGTAATCTCTTCACACCATCTGACCTGTTTTTGTAATAAC
Source organism: Zosterops lateralis (assembly GCF_965231275.1). Lineage (NCBI taxonomy): Eukaryota > Metazoa > Chordata > Aves > Passeriformes > Zosteropidae > Zosterops > Zosterops lateralis. The sequence continues at coordinate 14,277,276 of NC_139764.1, forward strand.
TGAAATTTCAGATAAGCAATTAAGTGCACTCATGGCAGAACAGCAGCATAGTGGTTGAGGAAAGTCAAGGAGTTTGATTTTCTTTGTTTGGTTTTTTTTTTTTTTAATGGATAATGTGGATTATTCATTACATCCTTTGCTTTGATGGTTAACAAGACACATTGAGCTCCAAGGAACAGCAAGGGATTAAATGGCTTTGTCAGAGGCATCCTTAGTTCCCAGGAACCAGGAAGGTCTTCATGCAGAACACCTCCACAGGCACTAGAATTTAATTCTTTTTCATATGTGTTTGTTCCATTTTGTTGTGCCACAGATATTTGAATTCCTCATTGTCCTAATGCTCAGTTATAGAGGGTTGCTGTGTTGAACAAGGGTGGAGAGCTCCTGGGAACTGAATTTTAAAGATGGTTCTGCTGCAACTACCAGGAACAATTTACTGTGTGGTAATGAGAATGTCAGGTTATGCCATGAGAAGGAGTTCAAAGTCAGTGCAGACTGAAGCAGATTTCTGCAAGCCTGCTGGCTTCACATTGTCCTCTGATGTCTCTCCTGCCACACAAGGAAGGCAGCACTGCTTCCTTGTGCTGATGTTGTGGTTTAAAACGGGAGTCTGAGATTTGGTAAAGTGGTTAAAACCAATCTGTAGCATGCAAGTATAAAATGTGATGTGATGCCAAAGTAATTTTTTTTTAAATTCAAACATATATCCTCAGACCATTCTCATGAATATTCAGATTTAAGGTACTCATCCAGCTGTCTTGAAAGACACCTGAGAGTTTATGAACTACTCCAACAGTGATACCAGAATGAGCTGAATCCTATTTCAGAAATTGCAGAGATGCTGTAGTAATCTGGTAGCATTATTTATGCTTGTTCTTATGAGATTATGGTTACACATCCTGTCTTTAACATTGCTTTTAAGTTTTGTAGTCTCTTTAATCTATCACTGAAGTACTTTCACCATCCTCCTTCTATGCCTCTATACTAGGTCACACATGCATCTGAAATTTAATGAGTGGTTCCCTTAGTTAATCATTCTGTGAAAGGCCTGTGGTTTGTTTGTTTCTAAGGTATACAGTTCCCGTGGTTCTTAATCAACAAAGACATAAATCTTAAAAAAAAAATAAAAAAGAAAAATAGGAAAAAAAATCCTGCAATTATAAGTTATAAGTGAGGCAGTCAAAAAGCCCATGAATGCTGGAGGAAACTTTATTTTGCATTGTCAATAAATATAACAATAAAACTTTTAAATCTCTGGAATCCTACTAAGATTACACCCTCTTCCATAATAAAAGGGATTTAGTACCAGTGCAAGATACACTGTAAAATGATGCTGCCTCCATGTGAGATAGATGTGCAGTGTCAGCAGTGAGCACTCCTGCACTATTTAGGTGTCACATAGTCCCCAGGCATGTAAATCTAAATGGGCTGTTTGTGAAGAAATCTGTTTGTGAATGTGCCACAACTGTAGTAAGTCAGCCTGGGAATGGCTCTGATGCCTCTCCTGGAGCCTCCAGGAAACTTCTGCAGGAGGTTGTACCGCCCTCCTCACTGTGCTATATCTTTTTTCCACCATGATAATATTTGTAAATTTGGGGCCAGTTTTTGCCTACCTTTTCCTAATTGCTGATGTGAACATTCCTAGTTCCTGCACTGGGGACACAGCCCTTTTTGGCACACATTCACATCCTGGTGTCTCTTAATCCTTCAGCAGGTACTTCTGCACAGCAAGTGGGTAGGAACACTGCCGTGTCCTCTGGCATCTTGGTCCTCTGGATTGTTCACGTCCTTTCGTAGTAATTCCTCTATCCAAGTTTAACCTCTTCTATGTTTTCTTGCCACTGGTGACATTCACTCAAATTTTTAGCTAAGGAGCACTAGGATTCTTTCCACTTCTGCCCAAAGTCTTCTGCCTCATATAGATCAGCCCCTTTGTAGTTTTCCTTTTGCCTTTGTTTTGAGCAGCTATTTGGACCAGACCTGAGCTCTCCCAGTGTCCCCAGTCATTGACACCTCTGCAGAAAGCTGCTTGCTTTATACAATACTTCTATAGACAAGTGTAAACCCTAAACAAGACCAGATTTCATTTTGTGCTGCTTTTAGCCACAGCCTGCTGCTGCCAGCTGGCCTCAGAAGACTTATTTTCCATCACCTGCAGTCGGTCACACTTGCCCAGCCTAAGATTGCTGCTTATCACTGTTGTTTTAACAATATTGCATCTGGCACCACAGCCCAGCTGGAATCAAAACATTCATTTGATAGTACAGCTGCAAATACGGCAGCTGAGTGACAGGTGCCTGGCTTTGGCTGTGCATACACTCCTTGCTTTTCCTGGAATTGCACTGCAGACATCATCCTCTGAACTAAAGCCCTCTGCATCCTTGGGCTGTGCACGCACTGCTCACCCCTTTCTTCCTGAAATAGCTGCAGCACTGGGGATTACAGATGGCTCTATTTCACATTCTCCTTGCACCTCTCCTTTTCTCACTCCTCGCGGCTTTCTTTAACTTATACCTCTTTCTTTGTGTGTGGAGGTTTCTTGGTGTTGGGTTGGGGGTTTTTTTCAGTGTTTGTTTTTGTGGTCTTTTTTTGCCCCCAGACTGTGATTTTGATGGTTTTTCTAATAGCTTGAGTTGTCCAAGCGGGGTGCTAATATTTGGAGGTGCCTCTCTGGAGAGAAAGCACTGCTTTCTCAGCAAACTCTCCTGTGGCTGGGATCCTAGGTTGGTAGGGAGTCACCTTGAAAATTACAGGTAAATAAGAAAGTTTAAAATTCTTGCTACTTTTGCTACTTATTTTTGTGTAAATATATGATAGATCTCTTCTGGCTTATTTTTTGGGGAGATCATAATGTTTATGCAGCATTTCTATCAGATGTCCAGTGTTTCTGTTATTGTTCTTAGCAATGTTTTTTATCTTACTTTTCTTTTTTCTTCCCAATGTGATGGCTAATAGACATCTCCCTCCTGGCTTTCAGTTTTTAGCATCTATCACTAGATCTGTATACAGACTTTGCTTTCCCTGCATTCATGTTTGTGCCAGATTCTCTTTGCTAGAAATTCAGCGTGGCCAATGATCTGAGTCACTCTATGCTAATCACCTTCTCTGCCTTCCTGTGCATCTCCCTGGCCTGCCTTCACCACATTTCACACACCACACGTCGGCTCATGAAACTAGAGGGCTTCATGCTGGCAAATCTAAGTGGCTCTTTATTTAGCAGCTTACCTCAGAGGTGCTGCAAATGCACTCCTCCTACAATAAATAGGTGGATGTCATGGTTCTTCCCTCAGAGTCTTTCTTCTTTTTTGCACTTTAAGTCTGAACAGGGAGGGTATCTCTAGGGCACAGACAGTCATTTAAGCTCTGATTTCCATGAGTGCTTAGTACTTTTGCAGCAGCATGCTCACTCTTTCTAGAAAAGGCAGCTCACTGCACATACAGGCAGCAGTCTATGCCAGACAGGCAGGCAGCTGGAGTTGTGTGTGTATCATTTTCCTGTTCTTGGAAAAACTCCCCCTTTTATTCTACCCACTGGAAAAAGTCCACCTTTTTAACAGGAAAGGGGTTTTAAAATCTTGTTTGGTTTGTCAGGTTTCTTTATGTAAATGGTGAATTTAGTTATGCTGCATGCACATTTTTTTTAATTGTAGTTGTAGAGTTTATGTATATCTTAAAATGAAAAGTTTAAAAGAGGATCAAGAAAAATGGCCAAGTCATTGACCTTCTGACTCTTCTTATATATATTTTGTGTTCAGTGAAGTTGTTTGTGTTTAGGTATTTGCATCTTTTCTTTGATTTCCTGGAGAATTCTCGTATCTTATTCAACCTTTTATGCTAGGCTGTTTTTCTTTTTTTGTTTTGACTATTAAAAAATCTTTTGATAGTGCTATCACAGAAATATATCTAGCAATCTACAAAATTATAAATTCTTGTGCCAAAGTAGCACAAACTGTCAGACTTTGGAACAGGTCTGACAAAGACAGGGTGGGTGTAGCCATACGTAGAGAGCTGCCTGAGATTTATTATCTTCAACAATTCAAATAATTATTCCTCACTGTGGATAATCAAGGGCGAGGGGGATTAAGTATGCATTTTCATTTAACAGAAATGTTTTGAAGATGTATGGAATTCTTTGTGAATAATTCATGTTCTTTAAGATCAGAACCACTGAAACAAAAAAAAAAGGTGGGCGATTCTGCTGGGATGTGCCAGTTTAGAAACAAAGCAGCACTCTTGCCACATGTAAATGCAGCTGAAACAGGATGGCTGTAACATCAGGGAAAAAGTTCTTTCCTGAAAAGTCTGTAGCAATATAGATGATCTCTTCTTCAGAAAGTAAATTATTCATTTTGTCCTTGATCAGTAGCAGTTAGCATGTATTTGTGGCTCACTGTTTCTCCATAACATAAAAGTGGCTCACAGGGGAAAAGAAAAGTCATGCTTGGGGAAAAGAGCAACAAGAAAACTCTGCCACAATGAAGCCTTCTCCATCTTATGCCCCTACCAGGCATCTCTGATTAATCAACCCTTTCAATGACTTTGGCACTAAAAAGTTATTTAAATTTTCCTTGCCTCTCCCAATTCATTGCTCTACTTATTTTTCTGCAATATTAGATACAGAATGGAAATCTAAAAGGAAAAGAAATATTGGAATGTGCTTTTGATTTGGGACAGCTGGAGAGCAGCAGGTGTAGTGTGGGCTGTTAGGGTGAAGCCTGTGAGGGACAGGTGACAGCTCTGCCACTTTATGTGAACTTTCATATGCTCCCTCCTGTGAGCCTGCATCAGCAGAGTAATATAAGAATAAATTTTTCTTTTTCTTTTTCTTTTTCTTTTTCTTTTTCTTTTTTTTTCTTCTTTTCTTTTCGTATCTCCATATCAAGTCCCTGGCTGTGTAGAGGCTTTCCAAACTGAAGTCAATGGGTATTTGCTGGTGCCTAGAAATCATTGCTTCTTGTTCAAAGAACTGGGACTTTGTGGCACAGGTAAATTATCCCCCAGCTGGTCACTGCAGGGTCTGCTGGGCACTGCTGTGGAGCCCCTGTCAGAGGACAGCATTGGAGTTTTCTTCTATTTGTGACATTCCAGCACCATGTTCTGTCCTTCCCATTACAGGGAATGCATGAAGCAAAGCGTTCTCCAGGACTGATATTTCTGTCTGGTTTTCCCAATACTTTGAGGACTTCTGTAGATCCATTTTATCTAGCATTTTAAACCTCTTGGGAAACTGGATGCAATCTGTTTGTGTTCACCATTCAAAAGCTGAAATACTTCCATAGATGTTCCTATATGCAAGCAGAATCCTTCTTTCCATGTGTATGCTGGCTATTAGCATACCTCCTCTTCTTCTCAGAGATGAACACCTTTAGACACTCACAAGAGGACACCTTTGGCTACATGGTGTAGGTAGAAGCACAATCTGTCCAGTTACACCCTAATGTCAGGACATTCTCACTGCCTTGAGAACAAAATGATTCTTGTCTGGAGAAGCCAGACAGAACAGAATGCACCAATCTTTTAAAATACTCCTTTTCCACCTCTTTGGTACTTTTTTTCCCAAGCATAGACAAATAAAACTGTAGTTTGGTGGTAAGGTTCAGCCAAATCAAACTGTCTAAACACTGAGCCATTTTTGGAACTGCCGCAGTGTGCCCTGCACCACTTCTTTTCCATTTTACATGCGTGCAGAGAAGGTCAAGCAGTGAATTAGCAGACACCTTTGATGGTGCCAAAGACAACAACCTGCTTCAATACATTATCAAATAATAGACTATAAATTATGTAAGCACTGAAATGCCAAGCAGCAAACAACATTTTCAGTGCTAAATAGAATCACCAAAATCACTAGAAACTGCTAACCCCGATGATGCAATTTTTTGAGGAGTCTAAACATTAACTCTTTGTCACCATCCTTCCTTTTCTTTCTGCCTCTCTCTCAAATGTGATCTCTTTTTGATCACATTCCCTTGCTATGCAATTCTGAGACACTGTGTTTCAATTCATGCTCAGACCAACTGCATAAGCTGACAGAATTCTAAGGCAGCTCGGGAGGGGCACCACATAAGAATAAAAATACTGAGTATGCAAAGCTAGGGAGTAAAAATGCCTGAAAATGGAGCTGACAACATGGAGCTCTGATCCTTTGGGTGCTGCTTAGCTCCACACTTTCCATAAGCAGAAGATGGAGAGGTGAAAAATCCAGAGGTTGTGCATGCAATCAATGTGGTACCTCCTGAGATAGATCCTGCAGCCTCTGAGGGAAGGGAATTGCAGCTGGCCAGGGCTTTCAGCATCCATGGTAGTGAGAAATCAGAAAAAAAAAATGAAAATGTAAAAGATATTTTATTAGAAATTCAGTTATGGTTTGGGGTTTGGGATTTTGGTGTTTGGTTTGGTGGTCTGTTTTTTTGGGTTTTTTTGTTTTTTTTTTTTTTTCTTTTAATAGAGAAACATCAAAATAAAAAGGATAGACAGAAAATAATTGAGCACCTTGATTTCAGGGAACACAAGAAACATTACTACAAGCTTGGTGTATCCAAGTCAAGGGAGTCTTCTAGAAGTTGAAGCATCCTTTGGAAGGGAAGTATTTTATCTGCAAACTTGTTTTTACAGAGTTTCCCAGAGACTGTGGACAGACAGTGTTCTGCTAATGCAGTTTGTTAGACACACAAGGGCAAGGTGTGCCACATGTGCAAAACACCATCATCATTTATTGACAAAATGTCTCATAGACTCAAAGGACTAAGTAAAAATTAGGCTAAACCAAGCCAGACCCAAAACCTAAGGTAAATATTAATGTGCAAAAAGTCCAAAGTCTACCACAGTGCTTGGTCCCTATTTAAGCACAGCAAATGTCATGATCATTGAGTACATAGCAGGACTTGGGCAAGTGCTGAAGTTTATAGGGAGATGAAGTAGTTCACAAACTCTTTCTAGACAGGCTGCCATCAATGCATTATTTTGGCAATCCACTAAAATTAATGGAATCATTATCAAAGGATAACGAACATTTAAGTTAAAATACATCAAAAGTTCCAAATCAAGGCATTTGCCACTGAGCATTTTACTTGCTAGGGCTTTTTTTTCTTCAGAGAACTCTGCAATTCCTAAAAACAACTCTTTCTTTTTCATGATCACATATAGCTTTTAGGACCAAAAAAAAGAAAAAAATCTTTCTTTGTGTTTTATCTTGATATTTCACTGAAAGTGAATTTTTTTTAAAGCCTCCAAAGCAAAGACAATTTGAAAAATAATTTCTCTGCCACTTTGAAAAAAGAAACCATCAAAAGATCATGCAATGTCCTGTGTTTCTGTGAGAAAACCTAGAGTAGGGAGTACATATAATTAGGTGTTTCACAGCTCCATTTTGTTCTGATTTCTGTACTTCGGATAATTTGCTAGTAATGCTGGTTAAGGTAGGGCTGCAGTTGTACCTCTTAGTTCATGTGCTCTTGTTTCCTTTTTCTGCAAGCAAACTTGAAGTCAATAATCAGAGATATATCTTTTCTCCTTGTTTTACTACATGGAACAAAAGACCAGAGGTCTGTTGGCTATAGATGCCCAGAATTAGATTAGTTTAACAGAAAAGCAAAAAAAGGAATGCTTTGCTGCATTTCTTCAGAACAAGGCAAGCTGTCCCTTGCCAGTGGGAGTCCCTAACCCAGGAATATTCTCCAAGTTTAAGCATGAGTTGTCATTTTGGTATGTATAAAACAACTCAGATTCATAAAATTAGACATCTCCTTGGCAAGCAATGATTTCAACTCTTAGTAAAGTACCACTGTCCTTACATGAATCTGGAGGCAGTAGAGATGTGTGACTCAAGAGCTCACTGCTAGAAAGTGTCTTCCATTTCCAGAATTGTCAGTTCCAGTATATTTCACTGTTATAACTTCTATGCAAAACAGTGAGAATGTTGAAGACAAAACTTGGGAGATTAACATAAATTAAGTATTTCTATTATCATAGTAGAAGGTTTCATCTACTGCAGAAAGCTAATTCTCTTTAAGCCAGGACTGGCTGTTGTGGAGCCTTAATGCTGGTGACAACATTCAAACCAAGGATTTGCTGTTCTGTTTCCAGAAGTGCTCACAAATGGACACCTAAAGCAAGCAAACTTATGTAATGCCTTCCCCTAATATTCTCTCAGCCTCCAACTTCATACCTCTCTGGCGATTTCTTAAGTGCCTTGTGGCTTGTTCATTTAGAACCCTAAATCATCTCTTTTTCAGATAATCACACAGTTTTTTCCTTGAATCAGTGTCCACTCTTGCACCTACAATAACAATGAATTACACAAAAAAAAAAAAAAAAAAAAAAAAAAAAAAAAAAAAAAAAAAAAAACCTCTCCTGGCTTCATCTAATGACCCATAGCTCTTGGAATAAAAGAAATAGTAAAAAAAGTTGATTTCAACCCTTTACTTCCATGACAACCCTTATTTTGCAGACTGGTACCAAATTCTTTCAGATCAGCTCTTTTTTTCAGCCTCCTCATTTCCTCATTTTGACCCTAGCTATATTTTTACTTTTTTTTTTTTTTTTTAACCCAGTCAGAGCTCTTCCTTTTCCCCCTTAGCTATTTGACTTTGGTGAAGAATTTCGTCAAAAAACCTTTTGGAAATACAAATAGATCTCCCTTTTCTGCAAGGATCTGCAAGGCAGGATTTCCCTTAGCAGTTTTTCACAGCTCTGGCGGTTTTCCACACTCTGTGGATGGATCCTTTATTAGAGTTTCTGCTAATTCGCCCAGCGTTGTCATGATTACAGGCCTGTGATTTCTCAGATCTCCTTGGAACCTTATCTTAAAGATTGATATTGCACCCATTCTTTAGATTGGAGGATATTTTAAGTGGTTGGTCTGCTTGCAAATTGCCATTAATAACTCAACTACTTTAGCTGAGTTTTATTACACCCCCTGGGCGACTGCCATTGGTTTTTGCAAAGGTTACTGGTCATGTGGAGCTGAAGTCAACCAGTGCAATTGTATTATCTGCCCTCACTGGCTCTCTGATTCCTCTCAGCATAGAGCAGTCACTGCCAGCAGCTTCCTAAGGGACATCCTTACCAATACACGGATGTGGTTCAGAGCAGTCACATACCCCTCTTCCTGTTCTAATGATGTTTCTGGAGTTAATCCTCCTCTACAGTCCTTCCCCATCCTCTTCCTGGGAAGATACACTTAAAAATAAATGGAAGAAAAGTTGAATATTGGACCTTTCTCTGCTTCCAGCCTGCTCCTGCCCCATGCTGTGCCACAGTCAGTTCCCTTTGTAGGTGGCTTCAGCATTAGGATTGAGATGAGAAATCAAGTAGAGTTGGGACTGTGGGATTTATTGTTTCAAGCTTTTTGCAAAACGGGGTGGATTCTAAATGGACTTTAGTATCTGAGAAGTGTTTGATTTTTCTGTAATGAATCTGGAGCTCTAATCTCATCACAGGATCAGAAAACTAAGTAGAATCAAATAGTATTTACTCTTCTGCCTTGGCCTGCTGCCAGAAATGTGCCAGGTGACACTGACAGATCAGTTGGAGACAAAGAAGGAAAGAGATGAAAGAGGAGCTATTTACAGATGCTTAACTTTGGTGCTGTCACCTTCATACGTGGCAGAAATGTCACCTTCTCCTACACACATCAGAGAAGGCTCCTTACAACAGCTGTGGTCTGTCAGTGACGAAAGCCAGAGTTTGTGGTAGGATGTGAAAGTGTGAATATTGGCCATGATCAGCCTTGGGAACCTTTTCCTGCTACTGCTGCTGCTGCTGCTGGCAGGTTTTCTGCCCAGAAGCTGGATGACTTTCTGGTGTTCTGTCACTGAGGTAGCTTTAGATTTGAACAAATATCCTATCTGAAGGGCATATTTGGCCTGGGTTTCTATTTCCCCAAGAGCTTTATAGACCTTTGTAGTGGCTTGACTTTTGTACCTTGATTTGTGTACCTTGACTGTTAGTCATTCTTTTTTTTCTTTATGCATAAGTATGCATACTGTTAACGCCAGGATGGCAAGGTTGCATAACAACATGCAGAGGCTAAATATTTTAATTTCTTCAAATTTTTTCTCTAAAGAGAATCTTTGTAAGTCATTTTATACCTCATTCAAAATTCAGTCCTCTTCCCACAGTTCGGTGTCACTGCTAGCATTTGGTAAAATCACTCCTATAATGAATTTGAATTGAGATGTATGAGGGTGACCAGTGGCTTAATGGCACAACTGTAACTACTCCTTGAATCAGCTCCTGGGTAATAAGCGAGGTAAGAATAGCTCCTCATCTTGTGTGCTGCACTACCTGAGGTTCCTGCAGGCAATCATTATTACCTGCTACTTCATACTCTGTTTGGCCAGATAATGTCTTGCAATTAGGCCTTAAGAGCAAGCGATGGAAAGCTCTCCATAAAAGCTGATTATATTTGGGCCCAGCAGCACATCCCTAGCACCATTCTCCAAGATTTATGACCTTTTTGATGTCTCTCTGCTGCTGCTCTGATACAGAGGCAAGCTGTTTATCCAGGCTGCTGCAGTCCAGATCTTCAGCAGTGGTGCTCTGGCATAGCTGCACTGAAGTCAAGGACAGTATGGCCTGGCTCCTTCTCACATCCCTTCATATTCTGTTCTGTGGGCTGTATCCTGTTGGCACTTTTTCATTTCCTTTGTTGTCGCACTCATTTTCAGTGGATATAAATACCATGTCAACATTCACTCAATGGATCCACCATTGGAATCAGGCTTGCTTCATGGTTTTTACATGATGATGCTGAAATGTTTTGGGGGCTGTGGAAGGTAGTACAAACATAGAAAACCTTGAAAGTTTGGTGAATGTCAATAGTGTTTGGAAATGAATCTTCCCTGACATTTACATTTACACTGCCATGCGTGGAAGAGATGGACAGTTAAACTGGCCCCAACAGGAGCCCCACATCCTGAAGGCATACAAACTCCTCTGTTCCTGAATAGAAGCCAGCAAGCACAACTGGCTCCCATGGACAGGCTTAACAGATAATTCCAGCTGGGAATCCATGAGGGAATTTTCAGCCTTCCTGCATTCCAAAGAGGGCCTTTGTATGTGGCCAAGATGCCTTCTTTCCCCTTCCCAGAGCTGCTGTGGTTTAGGAGGGTGTGCAGCAATATTCTCTTGCTTTGTATTTATTTGGACAAAAAATATTGATGTCCCCAAGGCTGATGATGCAGCTTCCAAGGGCACACCACAGGTTACTCTGTGAGCAAAGGCCACGTCACTTTACCCACAGGCCAGGCCAGTCAGGAGTTATATCAGGAGAAACACTGGCTAGCACTGGGCATGAGCTAATGAGCCCTAATGAGATTTCTGTTCAGCTTAGAGCACATGCAGAACAGGCTTGTAAAATATAACCATATCACTTGCTAAGAGACATTACAAAAACCTGAGCTCATCTGAGAGCTTTTGAGTCTCCAAGCACTTTGAATTTCATCTGGGCAAGCACAAATTAGTCAAGGTCTGGTCCTCATTACTTGGTTTGACAGTGTTTAACAGGTTGTGTTTCACCTTTGTGGTCCACCTTAAAACCACCAAAGGAAGGTGGCCATGAAAGGTAAAATAGTCTTGCAGTTTGGTTTGGGTTGTGATGCCTAAACTGTGGTCAGCTTGGTTCCAAAAGTATTTAATTTTTTTGTCTCATATGTGTTAATTGTTGATAAATTATATCATGCTAAACCATGTCATGTGAGTGAAAGGGTAAGGAAAATTGTAGTAGAGATAGGAAAAAAAATGAGATAAGAAAAGTGGAATATGTGGTGGATTATGTGGTTTTTTTCTGCTTTTAGCTTACAGAATTCAAGAGATTTAAATGTCTTTTCAATACCTAAAACTTTTCTTCTCAAACCCAAATAGTGAAGTATATCCCAGCATTGTCACAAGGGTGGTAGCAGCCACAGGAGCCCTTCTGAGTGAAAGACATGCAATCTGTCAGGGTGGGCAGGCTAAAACAAATCTGTTAGCACTTGCTTTTCCTACACAGGTCAGTCTTTGGAACACTGGCCAGATTTCACTTTGGGTAGCTATACATCTGTTAGGACTTCAACTGTGGCTTGTGAAGTTTGTTTGAATCCTTTGAAAAGCAAGTAAATCCTATGGAAATGTCAGGTGGGATGGGATTTCAGAGACAAGAGAAATTTGAGATCTTGGCTGGGATGTGAAGAGGAACCACAGTGCATCTTTGTCCTTCCCCAGTTTCCCGTGGTGGATGCCAGTGAATCCCTGCAGGCAGCAGGAGCACTTCTGCATTGCAGGTCACAGCTGGATGTGCAGAGAAGCACAGTGAAGAAGCCAAAAGAGGCTGCAGGTGGGCCAGGGGGAGGTCAGAAGTCCTGTGTGTGTGTGTTTGCAGCTCAGGACCCCAAAGCACGGCTTCCTGGCTTGGGCACATCTCTGTGGGGTTATACTTATTGTGCACAATTCTGCACCTCTCTGAGGTCTCTGGCTGCAGCCCAGGGGATCTACCCACCACCAGGCAGTAGATGTGCCATTAGTTTTGCTGACATCATCTGTAAAATGATGCTGAAGGTCTTTCTTTGCTACAGAATTGGGGACAAAAATGGACATTAGAGCTGCGGAGCACTTTGATAACATGGTAATGAGGACTATAAAGCACCTCAGAGAGATGGACAAGCTTCTTTTTCATCGTCTGCAGAATCTCATTAGCCTACCTGCCGTTCCATTCTGTGCCTTAAGAGCAATGTCAGGACCTTATTCTTCTCCTCTTGCAGAGAGCTGTGCCTGACCTGCTCCCCTTGCACTGAGAGCAATTGCAGGCAGATCAAGGATCGGAGACTCCTCTTTGTCACCTTCCATGCAATAACCTGCTTCCTGACAGAGAAAGTGTCAAAGGACAACTATTCCAAGGATGAATATATCATTGGACAGTCTTACAGCATTAATTTGAGCTTTCTGAAGCAACTTGGAGCTGTTCTTTTTCATTTTTTCCTGGGCTACAGCTGTGTAAAGACTTAGACATGCCCAGCTTTCCTTTCAATGCTCATTTGCTTGCTTTTAAGCGCCTGTGTCACTCTTCATTATTTTTTGTGTTGAGGGGCAGATCCTGAATTTTTTAGCCATGTTTGGCAGAATCTTGTTCCATAAATAATCCTATTAATTCCAGTAGATCTTTTTGTGGAAAACAGTACTGTTCAGCAGCAGCTGAGGAGTCCTAGCAGGAAGCTCCTGGAAAAGTGGAAGAGGAAAATGGCTGCCAGAGATTGGGAGAATATTTAGGTTTTAATGTTTTTCCACATCAGCCACTGAATGAAGTAAAATAACTTTTTTCTTTGCTGTAAACGCTCCAGAAAAAGTAGGAAAAACCTTGGATGACCTTCAGGGATGCTTCAAAACAAATGTGCAATATTCTTTCTCACTGTTTAGTGCTAAAATAAGACTCTGTGACTCTTTGGCTCCTAATTGTCTCCTCAGGCAGCTTATTTAGCCTTCCTGTCATGAAGGTAAAGGTATACAAAACACTGTAACTCCTGCAAAGTAATTGAGCCACTTTTTTAACCTCCTTCTATCAATATTAATAACCAACTCTAATTGCACAATGTTTCTTTTTTTCCTTTTCTCCTTCTTCTTCAATCTGCTATAGGGATTAGTTAGTCATCTGCATCTTCTTTAGAGGTCTTAACAAATGTTAATTTTTCACTCTTGCCTCTTTTTTTTTCTTTTTTATCAAGTGTCAGAATGAAATTAATTTCCCAGAAGGATATTTAGTGTCTTTCATGTATCAATCACAGCTGAGTTCTTCCTTTTCTCATGCAGAGATTGTTTCTCTTAGGCTGCATGAGGTCAAAAAAGTAGAAGATAGGTATATTGTAAAGATATTTCCATTTCAGACCCCTTTAATGTATTTTAATGCTGGAAATGTTCACACAACCTGAGTGAATTTAAGGAAATTTGGTTTCCAAATGGCCAAACAACAGGTTGTTAGCACTGCCTATGGGCCAATTTTAAGTATGAGAGGAATTAAACAAATTTTCTCTTTACAGATACCTCCGTACTTCAATCTTTGAAACTTCTCGTGTATGCTCTGCCAGGCAGCTCTCTTCCTTTAATATGAGATGATAATTATGGCATGTTGTGGAGGCATCATTAAAGTTTCTTTAATTCATTTTATGTCATAATAAATTGTACTTGAAAGAATTAATAGCCTCTTCAATCTAATGAGTAAGAACTTCAGGTTTTTCACTAAACTGTCCTGAATGGCAGGTGTGTGAACTTTGAAATGCTGGACAGAAAGCATTGACAGCCTATTTTGTTCATGCTGACGAACATTTCTCCTTTCTTTAGGGATTAAAGACTGATAACTGAGCAGTATATTGTAACCATGCTCAAAAGCAAGTGGCAGTGTAGGTTTGAGGAAAAGCATGAATAGTCAGTCTCTATTTTAAGCATCCTAGGGAGATTTTTTTTTTCTCCCTGAGCCGTAAGGAAAATCACAAAAGAATTCAGGTGAAAAAGGGACCTGGGGAGGTCCCACGTGTTGCTCAATGTGAGGTCAAACTGGGTTGCTCAGGGACTTATTCAGTCTGGTCTTTCAAGCTTCTATGGAAGGAGAGGGTATGACCTCTCTAGCAGCCTGTGCCACTGCTTCGCTGTCCTCAAGGTGAAAAATTATCTCCTTGTAGCCACTCTGAATGCCACTTATTTCAACCAAAGTCTGTTGCTTTTTGCTCTGCCACCCTTCACCTCTGCAATGGGCCTGGGTCCATCCTGTAGCAATCCTAGGGACTGCTTTTATGTGTCCACAGCGCCTTCATAGGCAATGGGGGCTACGTTTTGATGCCCACAGGCCATTCCTTCCCTAGGCTGAGCAAACCCTGCTCTCACAGCTTCAGCTCACAGAGCAAGTGTTCCTGCCCTGACCATCTTGGTTCCTTCCTGCTCTTCCTCAGTTAAATGCTGTCTGCCTTCTACTGGGCATCCCAGAATGGATGCAGTGCTGCCCATGTGGTCCAAAAGCCCTGAGTAAAGGGGAATAATCACATCTCTCAGTTTACCAGCAGATCTGTTCCCTGAACAGGCAGTGCCCAGCCTGCATCACTGCAGGGAGTTTGCCCTCCACAGTTTTGGGGCTTTTTGTTTGTCCCTGTCGGATTCCATGGGTTTCCCCTGGTGCTGACGTGAGCAGTGCATGGTTATAGATGTCTGTGGGCAGGGCTCCTTGACTCCACAGTCAGGCAAGGTTTCTTTTGCCTCACATCTCTGACCTTCAGGAACCTTTTTCTGGCTGGGAAAGGCATCAGAGGAGAATATATGATGCAAAGTGTGATTCTAGGCAGGCTTTGGTGTCTCTTGTGCATTATTTTGGTCTAGTCAAACCCACTCATGGACAGTGCAAAGAAAAAGTACTTCTATAACTGTACTTCTACAGACGTGATAGAAACCTAGCAGATGGGCTGCGTCTTTTATTATCGACTGGGGATGAACAGACCTGAACCCGAGGAGCAGCACTAGATGGAGTGACAAAGATTATTCTCTAACTTCACTCTTGTCTCTTGCATATGTCTCCTGTGGTCTGAAAATACATGAGGTGCTTACATCCTCAGATTGCCTCAGAAAAATCACACAGATAAAGAGCTGAGTGGGACCTTGTTAGCCATCAAAGCCATAAAAGTATTGGGGCAGAGTGAAATGAAGAAAGTCAAAACTCCTCTGTTCCCCCAGTCCCTAGCACAAGCAGAAGCTCACTGCTGAAAAGTGTCAGCAGAAACATTAGAAGTGTTTGAGACCCTTCCATGCTGGGCTATGTCCTTGCTGAACTAAATAGGTAGGACTGTTTACACAAGACCCTAATTCGCCTTCAAGGAGGAGGAAAGTAAGAGCCACAGTGCAGCTGCTTATGGCTGCACTGGACACAACCCCATGTGAAGTGCAGCTCTGGTTTCTGCAGGGATGCAGTTTAATAAGGGAGCAACTCATCACAGCCGAGTAGTGAAGTCAAGAGTCAGTCACAGGAAATCGTCATGAGCCTAACTCCATGCAATTTCTGATCCTTTCCCTACATGTGTGTGTTCTATTCCTGAGTCAGTGCACTCCCTCTGGTGGCTGATTTACTGTCTCAGCTTCACTCCGTTTTGGAGCTGAGGTTTCACGCAGCAGATGGCTAAAGGAACTGAGCGAGCAATAATACTGCTTTTATTAGGCTACTTTATTGTTTTATGTTCTTGTCACCGAGGGCACAGATAAAGTCAGTCCATTCAAATGTATTTAAAAATAATCCCCATTTGCAGAAAAAGATGAAGCTAAAAATATTCTGTTCAGAACAGCTATTTCTGGAAAGCATCTAGAATGTTATATTTTTATCAGGTCAATGATCAGTTTGCCTCAATG
The DNA here is from genome assembly GCF_965231275.1 of Zosterops lateralis. Lineage (NCBI taxonomy): Eukaryota > Metazoa > Chordata > Aves > Passeriformes > Zosteropidae > Zosterops > Zosterops lateralis. The sequence continues at coordinate 14,293,626 of NC_139764.1, forward strand.
ATCTGCTTTTTAAGATCCATGTTGGTCATTCACAAAAGTTAAAACAGTGATGTGTCAAGGCCCTTTTTAGTAATTTCCACTAATTTCCTTTTAGGATCTGCTCCAGCTCACATTGCCAGCTTTTTTTGATAGAAAACACCTTTTTCTTCTCAAGGCATGGCAGCCAGGACAATAGAAGGTATTGCTGCTTGTAAAGCCACAGGGAGAAACTATGTGCTGGAAATCATCAAAAGAGAAAGAAACATCCACTCTGAAAGGATAAACCTCTTTTGGATGTGTTTTTTATGTCATCTGTTGATGCAGGTGATTGATTTGCCTACACATTTTTAGAGAATGCTTATTGTTAAGCAAAGCCACTGATAAAGAGGCATTCAGTAATTAAACACTGTTCTGAGGCTGGGAAACATCAGTAGAAACAGTATTTACTTAATTAGCTGTCATGCTGTGTTTCAGAGGAGAGAAACACAAGCAGATGCTGCTGTGACCTTGTGTGCCTGTAGGTTGATGCATTCCAGCACCTGCTGACCTTCCTGCTTAAGGAAAAGAGCTGCCCCCACATGTTCAACAGCTGGATTTAGGTGCTGACCTGGCCACATCTACACTGTGGTGAAACGGCTCAGAGCTGTCTTTGAAGCAATTTTATTGAGGGAAATAGAGAGAGAGAGAGAGAGAGAGAGAGAGAGTTGAGATGGCTCATTTTTTTTCCACTGTAACCTCATTGATCCAGGTGACAGCATGGCCCAGGACAGGCACTGCTGCTTGCTTGGTCAGAGGAGGAACCTGCAGATCCCCTTGGCTCCTCTGGCTCAGTGTTTGCAAAATTCAACCAGATCTAATTTCAGAGGCCAGTCCTACCAAGCAGACTCCCTTATTACCATCTTAAAAAAGATTCTGTGTTGACTGTATAACCTTGAATTAACTGTTTGTCCCAGACACCATCTAATTTCATAATCTGTAACATCATCATTGAATATCTGTCATAATTCACTTAATTGCATCTCTGTTGCTACAGTGCTTCAATTTGGGGAAATTTCTGTTTTCTTACTCAGGAAAACAGTTTACACTCTCAAGACCAATTTGCCAGCTGGAGCATAGTTCTTCTGCAAATGGATGCAAAGATAAGGCTCTCATAAATATCTGAAAGCACCATCATCTCTGCATTTACACATTCAACAGCACGAATCTCAATGACAGTGTGTTCTTGCTCCTAGCACATGATGCTCTGATGGTGGTCCCCTGCAACAGGTCCTGTGGGTTTTCAGGCATGGTCACAACCCCAAGCTGGCACTCAAGAATGACTTTGGAGCGCAAATTCCACAGAAAGATACCAGGAAGTGTTTTTCCCCCTCTTCTACAAGAATTTTCTTCCCAAGTGAAGGTAACTCTGCTCCTGAACTGGAAGTGAGAGGATGACCAGGTGATTAATCCATGCAGGGGACAGTGCTGATGTGGCTGTGTGCCATTTGACAGCCATGTGCAGAAATAGGACAGAGTTTCCCAATTCAAAACATTAATAGATACTAGAATCTATTCTTTAAGAGCTTGAACCATATGTTTCAAACAACTCAGAGATCCTTCTGAATCTTCATGTGTCCTCAGGGAGTTTTAGTGTGGTCCTGATTTAGTGCTTGTTCCAATATGAATGAGATGTCAGTTCTGTTCAGCATACTAGCCTGATTTTACTGAATGTACAGATACTTGCATATTTCCATCAAAGCCTTATCTCCTCAGTATTACAAGAGAAGCTTTCAGTCTGGGTAAGGGGTTTATATTATTTAATAATTGTCACTTCATTCTTAACTGATGTAAGTGAAAGTGGAGCAATGTGTACTGTACTGATAAAATGGCCTCGCCAGACAAAAATGGAACAGCGACAACCTCCCTCCATTTTTTGTTCATTATGTTCATGATTTGCTACTGAGCCTGACCTGATGTTTTAAAATATCTCCGTTTTACTAGTTGTATTAAAATAAAATGTATTTATTACAGCCTTGGTTTCCACTAATAATTGGAAAAATGCCTTGTAATCCTTGTGATATTTTTTGATCTCCTGACTTTTGCATATAGAAGAATTATTGCTATCATCTGAAATAATTTTTGTGATTTGATACATGAAACCCAAAGTTAATCAAATGGCAATGTCTTCATATCATTGAAAATTGTTTTGACATTCAGAGAATGCTACCACTTTTCCAACTATGTCAAATATTACTATCCATTTCATCAGTATAACATGACCATTTATACTGATGTATTTCAGTATGAAGAGATACAGCTTAAATTCCTCTGCATCCAAATATTCTTGTGCCCTTTATATTCTTCAAACTTCACATTTCATATTTTGGAGATTTTTTCAGCCTGCTTTTAGTCTACAACTGCAGGAATTAAAGACTTTGTATTGAAAAGACAAAACCCCCAAAGCCTTACATGATTTGTCTTCCTGGCATTCATTTAAATCCTAAAGTGTGTCATTATTCCAACTTTCAGTGGGCTACAGCAAAAATTTAACTAAATAGGAATTTGTTTGATCATAGGGTGCAATTCTGCAGTTTTCATCCCATTGAGGATGAAGGTGACTGAAGGTTTTACGTATTTCAGAAGACCTTGTAGGTTGAAGATCTTTCAAAGGAACGGGAAGAGAGAGAGATAAGGAAAAAGTCAGTAAGGTTTTAGCTTTTTTTTTTTCTGGCAGTCACTGTCGTTCTCATGAAACTTAGAAAAATGGACCCTCTTTTACACATACAACTAAAAGAATACTCTTACAACTCATTATAAGTCTACCATTGCTATAAAAAGATTGTCATGATTTTTCCTTACTTTTTTTCTATGTGAATAGAAATGCTTATCTTGAGTAGGTTAAATGACTGGGGGAAAATAAATATTTGGTACAATTGGGATAACTCTTAAGTTTAAGAATTATTATTTTAAAAATCTTAATTATTCCCCTTAAGAAACATCCGTATTATTAGGTTTGTTTTAAAAGTGAGAATGATGGAAATTTTTAGTCAACATAATTCAGAGAAAAGATGCTGTCCTTTGTCTCATTACATTTGTTAATGCTTTTTGATTATGAAAGAAAAAAAAATTTAAAAAACCATGACAAACAAGCTAACAGCAGCTTTTAACAAGATTAAGAAATCCTTCCAAGCATTGGGAAGGATTAAATGTGAGTCAGGTTCAGCAGAATCACCCATGGCTCCCTCCCTTATTTAATATGCACATGATTTATAAGCTCAGTGTGTCTGAAACAGCTATTTACACTTTAAAAGAAAAAACAAATGAACAAAACATTTTAAAAAAAATATCCAAACCAAAAGAACCCCACAAACTCTTTTATGTCAAAATGCTCATTTCAGGTGTCTTGTAAAGAAGCCCTGGTTCCAGCCTGGTGCAGCTTAACTCAGTGGCAGCAGAGGGTTCACAGGGCCCCTTCCTCAAAGATTAATATTTCTAGAGAAATATGGAAGAGTCAGTCAAAAGAGTAAACAAAACAAATAAGGATTCAAAGACAAGATTCAGCATCCAAGCCTTCTGATGATATTCTTGAAGCTGTGTTCCTCCTGTTGTGTCACAATTAGTCATTTGGCAATATTTCTGGGATTTCTGTTCTAGCTGATTATATTAGTTTACCAGTCCACAGGGACAATTTGGATTTTGGAGTTTTCTTCTGTTTGGGTTCCAATAAAGGTGCCAAAGAAAAAAAGGAGATGAATCAGCAACTGCATGAAAAATAATCACAGTTGGGAAAAGAAAAAAAAAAAAAAAAGCCTTATTTAGCTCTGGCTTCAATTCTGTAGATCTTTTACCCCATGAAGTAGACTATATAAAATAATAGCACCTTACATTTTCCTAGGAGCAATACAAAAAGCAGGGGCCCTTGGATCCATGAATGGGAGCGTAAATAGTGCCATTAATAGAGTGCTTCTCCTTCAGGGACAAAAAGAGTCTGGGCTGTAGAAAGTAAAAATGCTTTGTTGTCCCTTGGTCTCACATGAGGACATGAAAAATAGTGTAGCTGAGAAGGAAGAGCCTTTTCCCAGCAAAAAGAGCCCTGGTAAGTACAGCTGGGCTCCCTGATTTCAACACCACTTGAAACACAAAATACTTGTGTCATGAAAAATCAGCATTGCGTGTCTCTATCCCCACTCCAACGCCATAAAGAATGTGGGGTCATGAAGTGAAACTTGCTGAGAACTCATCCCCTAAGAGCCACATGGTTTGTCCCAGCCTTTGGGGCGGATCTTCCATCCAGGGAGTTGGCCTGGGAGGTCTCTGCGTTCTCGCCTCTCAGATAAAGGAGACGGGCACAGATGTGAAGGCAGAGATGTCTCCAGCCCTTGCCTGCCTGCTGCTGCTCCTGGCGGGCTGCCTGGGCTGCCAGCACCCTGCCTGTCGCTGCCTGGGCAGGGTCTTCATCTGTCAGGAGAGCCAGGTGGTCCAGGTTCCCCGGGACATCCCTGCCAACACCACCGAGCTGTAAGTAGGGAAAGGGAGCTGCTGGGAGCAGCAGTCTTGTGGCTGGCTCTCCAAACGAGCTGCTGCTTGGCAAGCCAAAGGTCAGGCTTGCAGGGAGTTCCCTTGGGAGACTCCATGCCAGCTGTTTGCAGAGCACAGCCCTTCCTCTGAACCTCACTTAATTACACCTTGAAACTCCTCTCCATCTTTCTGACCATGCTCACTGTAAGATCTCTGTTAAGAAATGATTTTGCACGTTATAATGCAAAGTGCAAGCTAAATTTGAAACAAGCATCTTTGGTGCTGGGACAGTAATTTGAAGCACAGAGTCTAAGCTTTCTTTACGGCTTCGCTTTAGCGGTGTCGAAATGTGCAGAGCAACTTGTTTGTCCCAAACAACTTGATGATGAGTGTTTGTTTGTACTTCAGGAGCTTTCCAAAGGTTTGTGCTTGTTTGCCAAGAAGCAACTTAATGTTTTCCCTCTGAAATCTCAAAGGCATTGCAGAAAGGACTCTGGTAAACATTCAGGGAGGGATCCTCCTCCACCGGAGGAGTAGTGTGGCTGTGACTGGAGAGAGTGAACAATGTGAAGATAGAGGAGGGGTTTTGTCTATGCTAAAGCTTCTCATTATTTTTCATAAAGCTAATGTGAGCAATAGTGTGTAGCAGCTGTTTTCTATGTCAGTAGCACAGGCAAACAAACAAGCTTGCACAATGGCAAGTATGCAACTGCAAGTGATTGTTTTCATTTTAATCGTTTTTAGGCAAATTATGTCACCCTTTGCCAACACCCCCGCAGACATCTGGCATTGTTACAACCTAAAACAAACCCAAAAGGAGTAGTCCTGGATAAAGCCTTTGATTAATAAGTGGAGTGGCAAGTTTGATGGGAGGATATCATGATGAATATGTGTCACTAGTTAAAAAAATATACCCCCATCCCAGTTTTATACACCACAGTATATCCATGGTTATTATGCCACAGTTTTCCTAGGGCAGAAGTTTTGATTCTGTTTAGAGGGAGGAGTTGTTATGCTCACTGACTAAGCAGACTGCAGTGAAAACTTGAGAGAAATGTCTGAATTAACCACAAAAGGTCAATAAAAGTTTAAATCATTCTCACAACTAGAGGGAAAACTAATCCATCTGTGATTTAGGTCATCTAAATCCTGAGTGAACTGTGCTCCAGGCGTATACGGCTAATTTTGTTTAATTTTGCTTTGATTGTTTCTTTAGATTACACAGTTAAGGTCTGCCTTCTAGGGATTAAGCAAAAGCATTTTTTAATTATTTCTGCAAAGTAGAGTATCGCTGAAAAGCACCTGTTAGTAAAATGGGATTTGTTCTCTCCTTGTTAACTTCTGGAGAGTTTGTTGAGGATGCTAATTTGTGGGTTCTTAGCACAAGTGTTATTCTCTGAAACAGGCAGAATACAACATTAGCGTGACTGAAAACAGCAAACAAATCCTTTCTTCTGCCAGTGCTGTGCAAATACAGGAGTTAGAATCTCTCAACTTGACTCTTCTCACTTTCTCAAAATAAACCAGCTTCTGGTTTCTCAGGAAGTAATTCAGGTCCCATTCCATCAGTATAGACCTGGGACTGATTTCAGCATCCCTTAAAATTTTGAAAACTGCCTAGAGTAGCTTTGAATATACCGAACCTTAGCATTACCAAAGCCAGATACATTAGCTGAAGAGCTATCAAGTGACAAATAAATCTTAGATTTTTCCTTCAGGATCAAAGGGGAACTCTAGAAAAGTGCTTTCCTCTGCATCTCTCCCCTGAGCGCCCAGTGGGGTGATTCAGGTAGCTAAAATAGGTTTTACTGCTCCAGATGACACTGCAGGTGCACTCCTGGCAGCAGAAGAATCTTGCTTTATGTTTTCTCAAAAAGTCTCAGTGAGTGAAAAGGGTTTTAAATCAGTGTACCAACTTAAGCACAGAAGGCCATGGTGTCTAAGAACCCTACACAGGACACAAGCAGGGACTTCTTGCTGTGTACAGCTCCTGCAAGGTACTTTTTTCACTTAAGAGTTCATTCTGGGAGTCTGGATACAGTCTATTTTCATTTAATGTAAAGGAGAGGGGTTTCTTCAGTACACTTACAGCTCTTCACCTTCCCTTATGTGATCTTGATAGCTTTCCTAAGTTATCTTAGTGTCCTTCCCTAGTGCCTTTAAAATGTTGAATAGCATGCTGGTGAATGCTTTAGAGTGAGAACAGGAGCCTGATCAGCCTCAAGCTGATCAAGCACTTCTCTCTTTGCTGCATGTTTCTATTTCACTACAGCTGTGTCTGAAGTTGGGACACTGGCATGTGGCAGCCAGCTCTGACACTTGGTAGGGAAATTCATGAGAAAGGTGAAAATAGGGCCCTCACTAACAATTATCTCCTTGCCATTGCTGAATTTTTTAAATTATTACTTTTTAGTGTTTGAGGACTAGTCCTGAACATGTGCTGCCTTGAGGGATTTCTTTGTGATTGGCTTCCCAACAGAGAGCTTAGGCACCAAAGGAAACATGACCTCTGCAGTGTGGTGCATGAGACAGAGGCTGGATTAGTATCTTTAAAAAAATATTTCATCTTTTAGGGTGTTGCAAAGGGAAGGCTGGTAGCCTCTTACAGGGAGTGATTTCATTTTGTACTTACCTTGTGGAAACAGAGCAGGGATAAGAATCCACGGGCTTTCATCACTCTGATTTCTGCCACATCTACTTTTTCATTTACAGGCAAAAGTCCCATGAGAGGATAATTACAGCTTGGTTTGTACATTGCTTTTTGCAGATTTCCAAGCACTCTGCAGCTGGCATGTTCTGAGTGTTTACAAGGGAGGCTGTGGTTATTAGCTGTTTCACTTTGTAATCTTTGCCTGGATAGAAAAGTTTTTGGTATTTTTTATAGATACCAAAATGCCTGAGAGATGGCCCTGACTTACAACTTTGGAGTCATTCCATTAGAAAGCAGAGGCCAGCAGTTCAGATGGGAAATATAGACTCACCTGTGTAAAGTATTAACAATTAATTGCCTTGGGGGAAGAGGTGAGAGTAACTCAGTAGCAACTGCAGGCAGTTTGCTCCTTGAAGATCTATTCCAGCCTTAAAATCCAGTCTCAGGTTTTGTAATCCATCATCAGTATTCAGTAGGATTTCATTTATTCATTAGAGGTCTTGCTTTGAGATAGTAATGCAGACAAAAATAACATTCTCAGAACGGATCCTTCTTAAGATTTAACTAGTTTAAGCAGAAACATTTGCATAGCACCAAGTAACAGGATAACAGGAAATGGCCTCAAGTTGTGCCAGGGGCAGTTTAGGTTCAATATTAGGAAAACTTTCTTCCATGAAAGGGTCACCAGGCATTGGAACAGGCTGCCCAGGGAAGTGGTGGAATCACCATCCCTGTAAGTTTTGTGGTTAAGTGGTGAACAAGGTGGTGCTGGCTTCATGGCTGGACTCAATTATCTAGGAGTTCTTTTCCAGCCATAATGATTCCATGATTCTAGGAGGCCGTTTAGCCATTGTCAGAGCAGTTTAGAGGTATGTTATATAGAGTGTTTTCTCCCAAGCATCTGCAAACTATAAACAGCAGGGTTTTTTACTTGTTCACTGCATAGGTGTTTTTGTACAATTGCTCAAGGATATTTACTTTAGACTATCAAGTCAAGGCTGAGTAGATGTCTGAGCACTAAAACATCAGCTGCCTAGAAATAGCAAGTCCTGTGCTATGTACTGAGTGAGTCAGATGTGCTTCCCAGCAACAGAAGCTGCAAATGATGTGACTTGTAGCTGCAACACTGTTATTGACAGCTGCAATTAGGATTTTTTTTTATTCTTTCACACTTAGAGTTGAAATTACACTGAAACCTGCAAACAGCTACACTTCTTACTTGGGTGTTTATACTGATGGACTGACCTTAACCTAAGAAAGGCAAGGTGTGAGAGGATAAAGTAAACTAGTGAAATGAAGACCCATGAAGCTTTGAACTCTCTGTGTTGTGGTGGTTAATCATACCGTTGATCAATAAACCCACATTTTTTGGGGAATGAGATGAGAATTTTTTCACAGCAGAGCATATTGAGAACATATTACATGCTGACTAAAGACTTTTTAATTACTTTAGTTTTTAACTCTAACCAGTTTTGCATCTGTTAGGGTTACATTCTTCTCTTCCTGAATTTATGATCTGCTCCTATTTTGAAACAGAAAGCAACAGAGTTGCTGTAAGATTCCTGTCTGTAAAACAGTGCAGTGGTCCAACGCTTAGGCTGGATTCCGTATTTGGCATTTTAATTGGGAGGATAAAAAGAAATAGGCAGATCATAAGAGAGGAAGAGAAAGAAACAGAAGAGTATTACACAAAAGGATAAAACTCAGCAGGACAGATCCTTGGCTGGTATAAATGACCAAATATATATCTTTACAGAAACATTCCATTTCTAAACCTTCAGGAGCTTTTGAACACAAGGAGTTATACTGCACACAATGGAAGCTGCTTTGCAGTGCAGCACTCTGCTGGATGCTCCTGGTGCTATAAATAAATACTTGCACAGGGCTCTCACCTTACTTATAGAGTCTGCAGCTTGATGCATGTATGAGAGAGGTATGGCCAAGTCTGATGATGTATAGTTGTCTATATATATATGTATGTATGTATAAAATATATCTTTGAAATGGAACTGCATTTGCTTAAAATTTAATGACTTGCTAAATGACTGAGCTTTTTGCAGGGAAACAGTGAAAGCCAAGACTTGATCTTGTTTGCATGCAGTATTGGGAGGGTACCAAGCTGATGCCTTTCACTGGGGTCAGCTACAGACAGAATTTCTCAATGTATAAATTCCATTTTTTCCAGCACTCTGTCATACACACACACAAAAACCAGCCTGTGTCACATCCCCACACATCTGAAACCAGGCCAAAATGGACTCCTGGACTGATGAGCTCCATGTCCTGAAAAAAAACCTTTTTGTTAGATATTTTAGATGTATTCTGGTTCAGTTCCTACAAAGAATCAAAACATGCCTACTGAATGAGATAATAATGTTTTTCTTAAGTGTTTGGAAGATTAAAGTAGTCATTTGTAGGAGTTATATCTTCTTGTCTCAAATAGGGTGTCTTCATCTTGTGTGTCTCCCAGTCATGAATATGGTTAAAAACCCAGAAGAGTTTAACAGTAATGTTATTCATGAGATGGGATCTGGTAAATAACAAAGTTAGTGTTGAGGCAAGGCAGGAAATAAAAGCCCTACTAAGACCTGAAATTAGTAGTTTTAAACTAAAATGTGGTAAAAATGGTGAAGCCATTAAGCCTGGGGGATATTGCAAAGTAGGATGGAGGTCTATCTTTTATTTCTCCAACAAGAACATGAATCACTAAGCAGATTTGAGGAGTCATGAATTCACTGGTGTCACGCAGCAGTTAATTTCCTTTGCTCTGAATGGTATGTTAGGCTAAACACTTCAACAGTATGGATGATTTCCTAGCTTCATTTACTCCCCTTACGACAGTTTCTCACAACTCATCAGTTTTCACTCTGCAGAAGTAAAACACTGTATTTCAGACTTTGTTGCCTTCTCGTGTCTAATATTAAAATGTATTAACTCCATCTCTCATCCCGTGCAGGGACACTTTGGCACAGGGAATCCTACTGAGTATCACTCAAAGATGACTACTGCTAGCTGGGAGAACAGAGCATAGTCAGAGCTCTAGGGAAATGCTTTCACAACTTTGAGTGACATTAAAGTGCTTATGTGGCTCAGTCTCAGCTTCAAGGAGCTGCCTTTCCATCCCTCACATGGGGAGCTCAGGGTATTTATGAAGACAGGGATGCAGAAAGGGAGTGGGTGCATTCATGCTCTGACCCAGCAGGGTACAAGTTGCTGTACTGTAAGAGCTACCAAGCCAGGACAGTTCATCTGTTATCCCTGTATTTGTGCAGTTGTGCTTTCAGCTCCTCAGTCAGGTTTATAAATGGCATCTTGGGAGTTTGAGTTAATAATTTTCTAGACCAGGCACTTAGCAAATTCATATCAGCATTGCAGTCTTGAAGAGTAAAGCTTATTATCTCCCTCAATATCCCAGGCCATGCCACTAAATAAAACATAAAATTAAAAAAAAAGCTTCTCAAATACTTGATAATCCCAGATACATTTCTGCAATGATTTCTGAAGAAGAGATCCCCAGTGGGATTGTCTTTAAAAGCTGCAAATCACATTCCTCTGGAAGAGTATCACACATAAAATGTGTCACCTGATAAGCCAGCAGGAGCAAGTCTACTGTGCACCTCCAGGGTTTTCTTTGCAGATGCTGAGGGGGTCTCACCAGGCTGACATGTCACTGGAAACACTGCTTGTGTGAGAGTTTAACAAGGGTGACAAAAGAGGATGGATGAGGAATGCCACAAAAACAGAGAGAGTTGGCCAGAGGAGAGATGCTCAGTAAGAATATACATCCCAAAGGGAGAGCTGCTCTAACTGCTAGCAATTTGTGTGCAGGAGAGGGTCCTGCACAGCCAAGCAGAGTTATCTGCCAAAGAAAAATAAGCAAACCTGTGAGACACCCAACTGAGGAGCCAAAGAAACCCATGCAGAGTTCAACATGCCTCACTCTCTCCTCTCTTGTTGGCAGTTTAGTTAGTTCTGCTTAACTTTCCTGAGTCCTTGTGCAGGCAAGTTAACAGATAATTGGGGTAGGCTCACAGTTAATTTAAATTGTCATAGCTTCATTAACTTTGGTGGAAAGCACTCCGTTGATTTTCACCGCCTGGCAATGGGGACCTTTCTCAGCCACATGTTGTTCATTTTGGCAGCAGCTGACTGGGAATGAGTGTGTGTGTCTGTGTGTGTTGTGTGTTCAGTAAACAAGATAGTTTGGGCACAAAAGACAGGTATTATTTTTCATGGCAGTCTATTAGTTTTACACAGTGAGGGGCAAGTGCTCTGGTAGGAAAAGCCACTTTTCTTTGTTTAAGACCTTGACCTTTTCAGACAAAATCTGTAAATTATTTCACACACTTTGCCTGTAGTTTGATTGGGCTGCTCTTATTAGCAGTGAAATTTAAGTCATTAAAATGAAGCTCATTTCAAATTATAGGTCAGACCAAGCATGGATTTCATGTAAGAGTATAGAAAATTATTTCTTCTAATTGTCTTGCACACACTGTAATAAGGAGCCAAATTTCTGCCTTTTACTCAGGTGTAATTTCTTTGATCTTGAGGGTCTAGGGTCAGAAAAGCTTGTTTACTTTTGCTCGATGTTTTCCTCCAACTATCCTTAAGTCTTTCAGGAGCTCAGCCTGGAAGGTAGAGATGCTTTTTATCTCCCATTACTTTATCAAGCCACCTACAATCTAGCTCCTGGGTAGCTAGAGGAGAATTTACAGACTGTTATTATATGCAGAGGGAGATATGCGTCTGAGTGAAACGAAAACAGCCTCCAACCCAGCTCAGCTCCACGAGTCCTTGCTTTTCATAAGTTTACTGAGTTTGCTGAGCCTCCCTCTTTGCCTGGACTAACTAAATAATGCTGTATCCTTAAAGGTAACACATTCAGATCTTCCTATAGACAGGACAGCCTCAATTTCCAGCATATACCCACTGGGTGAGCTGCAGGCTGAAGCTTTCAGCTCTGCTCACTCTCTTATCTATTCAAGAATGTTATTTCTACTCAGTATTTCAACATATTTGCCTGGAAATTCTGTTTTGTCAATGGCTATGGAGCATGATTCTGAGAATAGTCCTATTGACATAAAGTTTCCCCATATCCTCATACATGAGGATGTACTTTCTGATATGAATCCTTGTCCAAATACAGCCAGTTAATTGGAATTAATTTGTAAATATTTATTAGTCAGGAATCTGTGAATCTTCAGTGATTTTCCAAAAACACTGTGTGCATAAACAGAAAGGGAAACATAAAAGGAAAATTTGCAGGTTTTCAGTGTTTGATTCATCTTTTGTTTGAGAGTGGAGCAAGGGGGGAATATACTTGCAAATGAATATCAAAAGATTTTTTAAAATTTGAAATAGTAGCATGCAATGAAGAATTAGATGTTCTGTGTGAAAGTTGGAAAAGAGTGGTGTTTGTTTTCTCAGGAGAGTTTCTGGTGTCCTATATTTATGTTCTAAAGATAAAAGTTGGGATACCATGGGATACTTATAAAGACATCTTCTCTCCCTCTCACTCCAAAATCAGATCCTACCCCAAGAAAGTGTGTCCACACACCTCTGTATGTGCACAGGGTGTCTGTGTTTAACTTCTTCCTCCACCAGCTTGGCCTTGGGCAAAGAAGATGAGATTGGAAAACAGTAGCATAGATCTATAGCTGTAGATCCTAAAATGGCCTAGGCTGAGGTGAGAGAGAGTAATAATGGAAGGGGGGACCCTCTGCCTGTCCCTTTTTCCCAAAACCAAGAGCATGGGATGGGGAGAAGTGATACGTGGTTATTTGGTTTTCTTCACTAAAAAGATTGTCACATTGGCAGGCTAAGAATTATAGTGGTTTTCTTTTCAACACACCTTTGAAAGCCTTTTAATAGTTTTACAATCTGTGCTATGTCTTGTGCTTAGAAATAATCTCTGGTGTAACAGTCCTGCCTACACTTGGCTTTGAGAGGTTTGGATTTCAGTGCTTACCTTCAGGGTAAGCTTTGATTTCCTTTTTTCACTTGTACCATCACACAGTATAAACACATTAGGGTATTGCCTTTAGTAGCCCAATAGGCATTTTTAAGGACTAGACCCTTTGTAAAAGGGTGTCCTATTCTGTGGGAAATATTCATGCCTGTGAGAGCCACAGACATTCACTGAGGTAAGAAAGCACATCTGTCTCCAGCAGTGGAAGCACCACCTGTGCTGCTTTCTCTGGCATCTCCAGGCTCTCCACAGCTTTAAAAAAAGGAGCACAGACCAGCCAAATCCATTTTTTCCTTCTTGATAACTACTGGGAAGCAATCAATTCTGAAGAGTCGTTCCTTGGAGTCCAGTCTCCCAGCAAGAATATTTATAGACAGACATAAATTTCTGAACAAGCAAGGTATAAGTAGAGGGGATATAAACCCACAGAAAGACAGTGGGTTGATGCTAAAAAACTTCTCTGTCCCCAAAGTTTTCTTTGGCCAACAGAGCTGCTATGGAAATTTTTGCTTTTCATTTTTGGCAAGTGAAGAGTCATAAAAGAAGCACAGGCTGTGCTAGAAAATGACAGCAGACCAAGAAATGCTTTGGCAGAACAGCTCTCTCTAGGTGGAATTACTGGTTTGGGGGAATACTTGCTGCATCCGAATCCCATGAGCTGTAATTTCCTATCTGCAGTATATTTGTTGCCATGGCAGATGAAGCCCAGACCTCATTCTCCAGTCCTTTGAAATCAGCATTAGTGGCCCCTGTGAGGGAATACCCTACAAGAAAATCCAGGGCCTGATTCCACAGGCATTCATAAACATCCTAATTGCTTGCCCAGGCAGCTCCACTGCTTCCCAGTGGGACAAATCGCAGGTGCAAAAGTACCTGTCTGCACATATTTGCAGATTCAGGACTTTGTGCTATTGCAGTAGACAGGAAACCACTGCGGGGAAAAATAAAATGGGCATTGAAAGTGCAAATGAAATAGGTAAAAAGAAGTTTGCATTTATTTTAAATTATGAGGGGAGACTTTAATTGTTTTGATGGGCCACATGGAATTGATAAGACTGTCTTAGGGTTCACAAAGTTTTCTATAAATATTAACATTTCACAATGGGGAAAATCCTGGTAAGGATGCAAATATAATTTTATCCATTACAGTAACACCAAAGCTATGGGGGTTGCATGAGACAAGCAATTTCCCCAGAGAGGAGGGTTTAACCCAGTGGCTTAGCTCCACTTTATTCACCAGACTGTTCTCAGATAGGAAAATGCTTCCCTTTCTCAAATAGCAAACAAAAAACAAAAAAATTACCTCTTGCATATTTGTATTTCTTTCTAATAACTATTTTTCAGCAGACAAAGTTATAACTCTACGATTTTTTAATGTCAAGTGAGGCATAAAGTTTCAGGACTTTTTCCCTCAAATGCATTTTTATTGACTTGGTACATCTGCATCATCACCTTTTCCACTTTCTTCATTTCTGTACTTTTCTTGTATCAGTTTCTGTCACTGTATTAGAAGAGCAGCATTTCACAGTAGTGTTGCAGTCAGTAATTTAAAGACAGCTGAGGTGGAGATTTTTGTATTTCAATTATGGCTAACTGTTGCCTCTGTTATGGTCAGTAGGGCTGTTTATGGAGCACTGATTGGAAGGTTTTCACCCTTTCATGAGTTTAATTGCTCTCTGTATATTTCTCCTAAGCTAAAAATCTTCACAAATGTATGAATGTTGCATCCACAGGAATTTTTAAATATATATTTACAGTATTCATATAGAAACAATATTTCTTTGACTTACTTCATTTCTCTACATGTTATTGCTGTGTTATATCAGTGTGGCTGAGCACACTGCCTGGGCCCACACCCCAGAAATCATGTTGGTTTTTGAACACTTTAGCCTAGAAATTGGAGCATGTCCATCCATAGCCTAACAGAGCATTGTACAGGCTGGACATGGAGCCAGAAGTCTCCATGAAGTTCCCACTGAGGAGTTCTTGCCCTTGGATATACTGATGCCCTGGTCTGGTGGGGATAGTCTCAGGGCTGTGGCACCAGCACCAGCTCAAGCTCTGGCATTTTGTTTGTCTGCCAGAGGTGTGGACACTGTCTGGAAGAGACGCTCTGTCGGCACTGGAAATCAGGGAGACTGGGTCTTCGTTCAAGGCTTTGAAAGACTTTGCTTTTTTTCACCCTCTGTGTCAGGCTGCCAGGAGCCGGCCTTGGTCCTGGATGTGGATTCATCTCTTTAGTATCCTCCAGGCTGGGTGTACATGGTGGTTATCAGCTAAAATAGGCAATGAGGCAAGGGGTGCCTCAGAAGTTCCTGCTCGCATCTCCTTCAAGATTTTCTGCATTCCACAGAAAGCTTGTTAACCTCTGATCTGGTGGGGAGGCAGACAGCTCTTTTTATTAGCCTGACTTGCCAGCTGGACTACATCTTTACAATGTCCATTCTATAAGGGAGTTTATAGATTTCCGTAAAACACCACACGCTGCTATCCTACTTTTATGAACAGCTTTGGGCTTCAGCCTATGTTGCATAGCAACACTCGGGGTTTTGTTAGTCTGAACTCAAGGGATTCAGAATGGATCTCAATCCTAGAAGCCCAAAAGTCCCAGAAGCCTTGAGCTTCAATAAGATACCAACTGTTTTTCTAAAAATGGCCCAAAGGAGGAAAAAGGTGCACCCAGACTATGTGGAGGTCTAAATTTCACCTTCAACATCAGTGTAGGAGTTTTTGTGGCTTTAAGTTCCTCCTAGTGCAAGGTCTTTTTTCCAACCTCAGAATCTGTGTTTCAGCAGCTGCCTAATAGAAGCTGCTGCCTAATAGAAGCTACTGCCCATGTTTCCTCTGCCAGCCTACGTAGGACCATCCTTTCCAAGCTATGCTTAGCTTGCATGATCATCCGATTGGTCTTCACCCTTGCTGATCTTATTGAAGGAGTGGTGGTGGAAAATACTGTCCAGAAAGAAAACAGTGTCAAACCAATCACTAGTCATTCCCTGCTATCTCCATGCTGAAATAGCAATACTCACTGAGAGGCTACTTCTTCCAGATAAAGGATAATCAGCTAAAACATCTGTGTGCCTTGGAAGATTACCCTTGAGTGAAGGAGATAGGAAAATCAAAAAGCATACACAAAGGCAGAAAATATTTTGCCTGTGGCTTTCTATATTTTCAGTGCTTGCTATATGGAGAAGGATGAAGGGTGAAGAAGGATGAAGAAGAGGTTGTGATGCTTAATTTCTTTTTTTGCCTCTTGGACAGTGAGACCAGTTTTCCTCAGGGTAACCAGTCCCCTGAGCTGGTAGGCAGGAGTGGAGAGAGAATACCACCCTGTATTCCAGGGGGAAGTAATTAGTGATTGTGGGCCACCTAGAAACTCACAAGTCTTTAGCACCAGATGTGATTCACCCAAAGGCACCAAGGGAGCTGGTGGAAGGGAATGGTGGTGGACAGTGCCACATCCCTTAGGTGCCTAGTGATGTCCCCCCAGGGCTCAGTATTGGGGCCAGTCCTGTTTAATATCTTTATTGATGATCTAGGTGAAGGTATCAAGGGCACCCTTGATCACAGACAACACCAAGCTGGGTGAGAGTGTTGATCTACTGGAGGGCAGGAAGCTCTGCAGAGGGGTCTATACAGGCAGGATAGATGGGCTGAGAACAGCAGTGTGAGGTTCAGCAAGACCAAGTGCTGCCCTTAGACCACAACAACCCATGCAGCACGACAGGCTGGGGGCAGAGTGGCTGAAAAACTGCCCATCAGAAAAGGACCTGGGGGTGGTGGTTGACAGCACTGAACATGAGCCAGCTGTGCCCATGTGGTCAAGAAAGTCAATGACATCCTGGTCTGTCTCAAGAATAGTGTAGGCAGCAAGGCCAGGGCAGAGTTGTCCCCCTGTACTTGGCACTGGTGAGGCCACACCTGAAGTCCTGTGTCCAGTTCTGGGCCCCTTACCAGAAGAAGATATTGAGGGGGTGGAGAGACTCCAGAGAAGGGCAATGGAGCTGGGAAAGTGGCTGGAAAGGGAGTCCAAAAGCAGCAGAGAATATTCTTTTAAACACTGCAGCCTTATAAACAAAGCCCTGGGAAATAAACATCCTTTACAACTGTCAAACTCAGAGCAAATGTTCATTTTCTCATTGCCAGAAGCATTCCTTAATCTGAGGAAGTGAGAGAGAATGACTCCGATCATACCTACTCTTTGAACAATCTATTTGCAAGAATAGATATGAATGTCACATTTAAAAAAAAAGAAAAAAGGAAAAAGAAAAAAAAGTTGTTGGCTATTGAGGTGTAATAATCAAAAGGGCTGAAATAACAAGGACTGAATCTAACCTAACAGGTCAAGGGGTGTAAATTAGAAGCACATTTTCTTGACAAAGTAATCAGCTACAAAATCCATGCACTCTCACTTTTTTTTGCAAGTCCAACTTGTCTTTGAAACTTAAAAGACTTTTTGCCATGTAAAACAGAGGAAAAAGATAGGAGATTCTGCAAGGAAGCTGCAATTAGAGTAGACTAATGATGCAGACCTTTGAAATAAATCTGAGGGAACACATAATGATTCTGGAAGGGTGAGTGCAAAACTTCACGGGGACATTTCAGGTTCAGTGGTTGATGCTGTCATTTTTGCTTGCCCTTAAGCTAAACCAAACATGGTTAACCAAGCCTCTTGCAGCAAATTCTATCAGCTAGATAAGATGTGCAGCACTTAATGTACGGAACGTTGGCTGATTGTGGATGTCGCCAGAGAAGAATGTGAGGCCAACTCATTTTTTTGTTAGAAACTCTGACTGGGACAATTCCATCTCAGCATAAAGAGATTATCACTGCACCACTGACTGGTTAACCTCTGTTCCCATTATTCAGGTTTCTGCATGCAATAAATCGTCTGTCCAATACATATAGAAAAATCAGTGGAAGAATTCCTATTAATTTCCATTAGATTGTGTCGTAATATTGGGCCCAGTTTTTAGTGCATTGCTTTAGCACTTGATCATCAGCACTGAAGTGTCAGCTAACAGAAGCCAAGGAGTCGTGATAACGTTTTTCTCATGTGACTCGTGAATGGATGTTTAGAATAAAATGAGAACATTAGAAATAGCCAAGTTCTTATACAACTTATACCCTTTAATTACCTTCTGTCACAGCAAGTTATCATTGTTTTTAATTTAGCAGACGCCCTCAGACTGGCAAGATGTGCTGTTTCATCCCTGCTGGAAATGTTGGTTTGTTTTTCTTTTTTTAATTTTAATATGAGACATCAAGGAGGTGGAAGGAGAGCAGGGGCTTCAAGCACCCTGACATCCAGTACTGTATCTTATGTTTCCCTAACTCTCTCTCCAAGGTGAGCAGTCAAGATAAGCCAATGATCTGCAGCCCATCTAATTTGTTTTTCCATCATTTTCTTAAGTTGTCTTATGTGCAATAATCATTACAGTGTAAGTGACACTGCTGGGAAAATCAATTCTTCCTCACTGAACAGAAAATAAATTACACTACACTTGAATCATAATTGGTGTTTTGTTTATTTTGTTGGACTTGAAGTTAACCACTGGGTACTCTGCCCAGGAAAGTTCTGTGTCTTCTGGCAAAGGCACTGCTGGCTATAAACATTAAGGAATCTACTTCCAATCGAAATGCAATAAAAAATGCTTATGGATCTACACTGAATTTTCTGTCAGATGTTCAATATTATGTCCTTGAAGACTATAAAGTCTCTGAATATTTATTAGCAAGATAAAAGTCTTTTCCTGATAGGTTTTGAACCATGCTCACCACTGGAGCATGTGAATGACTTTCAGTAGTACATCTGTCATATATTCTATTATTACAAGATTACTATTCCTCTTCTGCTGTTTATCTATAATTCAACCACAACAATGAAAGAGACTCTTATGTGCTCCACATGAGCACAAATCTCACATAACTGATACCAGCTTTTCAACCTGAGGAGGAATAGGAGTTAGCAGAGGTTATCAGCACCTTGCATTGTTCTCACACATCTAGGGTGTTGTCCCATAATGTGCCAAGGACCTCTTCAGTCTAACTGTATTTGATAAAATAAATTCAGGACTAGTAGTTTGTACTTGGCTTAAATTTAACAAAAAGTTTTATTGGAGGGGGGAAAAAGGGGTCTGGGGGTGTTTAAGTGCTTTAATTTTCTGTGTGACACTTATTCTTCAGGGTTGGTGCTTGGGGTGTTCAGGATAAAACCCCTGTGATGAAAGGAGAGCTCCTCAGTGACCAGGTCCTCCTGTTAGTAAGACACTGCAGCTTCCCAGGAGCAGAGTCCCTTTGGAAAAAAGACTCCAACAAAACAAGGAAAAAGCCTAAAGGGGGAAACAAGGTGCTAATGGCATCTCCCTTGATCCCCTCCAGTGGATAACCCTTGGCTGAGCACTGGAATTAGAGAGAACTTCTGAGTGTTCTCCAACACCCTTTCCAAACTTACTCCGTGGAAAGACACTTTTCCAGTGTTCTGACCAAGAATCTCTTCACCTGAGTATTAAATCCCATAGATAATGCAGGATACTTGGTGCTTGCTTATCTATTTAGCTCTGTCCTCCCTGTAAATTCCTGCATTTATCTTCAGGTGGAAAAAAGGATTATTTTTAGGCTTTATTTATTATTTTGGGGTTGGTTTTTTTTTTTTTTCCTTCTGGGGAAAAGGAAAGGGAGTCTGTGTTTATGTTTGGATAACCTGGAGTATTTTCAGTATCCAGCTCTGTGTACAGCTGTTCTGGGAGAGATACTGAAAAGCTGCAAGTGGATTCTTTTGCCATCTTATCACATTCAGACAAGAGAAGACACCCCTTGGCTTATAATGATAAGCTACAGCCTTGATCGATTTGATCTATGCTTTTGTTCTTCTTCATAATTTGAGCTATTGATTCTATTTATTAAAACTAATTTAAAAAACACAAGCCCTGAGTGCTCTGCTGTTCCAGATCAGTCTGCTCTAGGCAGTCTGATCTGAAGCTAATCCATTCACTACTGATTTATTTTCACTTTGTTTTCAAGCAGAGTTCTGTTCTGTGTTTCATTTTTTTTTTTTTTTTTTGGTCCTCTGTTTCTCTCTGAGAAAAAAAGCATTTTATTTCAGACCTCCAGTGCAAGCAGGGGGGTTTAGATTCCTTTTTCTGATATATGAAGTGAACTAAGCAAAGTTTACCTGACACTTTTTCATGCAGGTTTTGTTCAGAAGGTGGCCCACTGTGTATTGTTCTCTGTTGGCTTAAATCAAAGCCTTTTTGCTAGGAAAAAAAAAAAAAAAAAAAAAAAAAAAAAGTATTTTCTTAAATTCACCCAATCTCCCCATATTGGAGTTCATGGGAGTCACCATGTTCCTAAACTAAGGGCCAGCAGAGGAAATCTTTTCCCTGTACATCCTGGGAACCACAGGTTTGTCTAAAGGCTGGGCAATAGTTCTCTAAAAATAAACACCTTTATTCAGACTTAGAAAAATTGAATTAAGCCCTTATTATTCCAAACAGATCAGAAGAGAAACCTTAAGGAGATAGACACTTTTCAGCACCAAGCTGGCTTGGAGTTTCTGGGCAAAGATCAGCATTTAGTGATTTAGTAGTATTTTATTTACTGTCAATGTATTTTGTAAGTGATGCTATTGGGCCTTCTTTCCCCCAGTTTAACAAAATAATTTAAATATTTAACTTCCAAATTATTTAGCTAGTTCAAAGCTCTCTGAGTGTCCTGCTTGTGCAGGGACTGCATATTGTCCCTACTGCATCTTGTGCAAACAGTGTTTGCTCTTGTAATGTATTTTTTCCACAATAAAAAAAAAGAAAAACTCATAGTGAGTTCGTAATTTATGCTGAGGTCTGCTTGGTCATCCTCACAGTCCAAAGCCTGCAATTTCTCTTGCAGTATGTCAGAACTATCAGCTGGAATCAATCAGGCAAAGCATAAGCCTTGATATTGTCATGAAGGAAACAGGCACAAGGTAATATACAGTAATATCCTCTGAAGCCTTGGTTTGGCTTTGAAAACACTGTGCTTTACTTCAGAATCAATATGGGCACAGCAAGATGGAGCCAGTTTCGCTGAATATTTCTTTGTAGGTTAGAAATGCCTTATGTAGTGCATTAGGAAGATATCTTTGCTTTGACTTGAAAGCCACAGGTAGATTATCGATGGGATACTTGCTACAACCAACATTTAAGCAAAACCACAGTTGTTCAGATGCAGTAAGAAAGAAACTCCCCACAGCTTGTTTACAACATGATCTTGCCCCAAACCTTCACAGAGATGTTGTATAGCCCAGAGAGCCTCTTCAGCAAGGGGTCAGCAAATCAAATTTGACCCGTCAGCTCCAGCTCAGGCCATGCTATTCCCAGTTTCCACTTCCTTGCCCCCAGGTCTCCAGGCAGGGTTACAGCTCAGCAAAGGCAGATGCTGGTAAGCTTTTCCTGCTGTAGGAAGGGACCCTCTCCTTTGCCTGCTCTCTCCCTGCAATATCAGCTGTGGCTGTAAGTGAATCAAGTATCATATGCACAACAGGGAGTCTTAGGAGCTGCTAGGGGTATCTTAAGAATCAGACAAGCATTCAAGATATGTTAACACAATACTCCTCCTGCCACCAAATAATTCCAGTCCAGGGGGTTGCCTGGAATTTGTGTTGAAGCATCAGTCCTTGCCCACCCTCTCCAGGACTTCTGTGGACCTCTAGCATCTCTTAAACTTTCCATGCCAAAAAGTCAAATTGATTGTTTCTCTTACGAAAGTCCTACTGTGTCTGATCAACATTAGTGCCCTCCTCTTTACCTTTCCCAATACTCAAATACTCTTTTTGAGATGGAAGGGATCAGAACTGCACCCTCTGTTTTTACAGTAAAGAAGGGAGGGGAAGGTTTTAGAAAAAGAGTGGAGCAACAAGTGACACAAAACCCAAAATCATTTAGAGTATTATGCGCCTCGATTTGCCTTCTAGGCTACCTCCCAAAGAGGGCCTGGGAGAAGAGGAAGGGACAACTCGAGACTTTGCACTGGCAGTTCAATTTGCCTGATTTCACAAAGATTATCAAAATGATCTAGGAAAAGAATTTGTGGTGAGCTGAAACATTCTTTTAATATTTTCATTATTAAGGAATCCTGAAGCGTTCTTGTCACATTTATTTTTGGTAGTGTCTTGTGGAGCCAATTCTGTGCAATGAAATAGGAGTCTGAATGAGGTGCTGAAAGCATTAAATGGTATCAGCAAGTGCCACAGCCACATGCCTTTTTTTACCCAGTTTTATGCAAGGAGATGCTTATCACAGTCATTTAGAGAGCTGATGCCACAGTCAAATCAAGAAATATGATGGAAGGGTGTGTAGGAAGGGGGCAGAAGTCTCATCCACTGAGGTTGGGTGTTGCAAAGAATATATTTTTCCAGGCATAACTACTAAAGGCTTTCTTAGAGGTCTTCCATATCTGCAGCTGTGCCTTGATCAGGTCAAGTTTCTCCCATCTCTATTTCACTCTTCTATCACCCTTTTTAGGAGGACCGTGTATGTTTATTATTTTTTAAGTGCTCCATAGAGGGTTCATGTTTGAGAAGCACTCTGAAGGTGAAAGCACGAAGCACATTTTTATTCTGAACACAACCTAGCATTTCAGTTGCCAGTGTGGTCAAGATGGCCTCTTTCTGAAACAATATTGCTCACTTTCAAATGCAATAAAGATCCATGTTTGACAACAGTGCAGGCTTTGTCCTGTGTATTACTGAGAAGAGACCTGTCAGTGTTAAAGTAAACAGTACAGTTAGTATTTTTAAGGATAGTGGCACACTAGCTGCCATGCCATATTTAGTCAGGAGCATCGTTTCAATATGTGAAAATAAATCCATGGCTAATGGAAGGTAGATAGATAAATTTAGCATTTTGCAGTGGCAAGGTAGTTCCTGCTAAAACAATAGGAAAATGTAATTATTTATTTGGTTTTTTACAAGGAGAAGTAAGGAGAATTCTTTGCTTTTTCATTCGCTATCAAATTGGTGATGTCTATGGGGAAAGGACCTCAATAACAAAGAAATACTGTGAGGGAGAAGAGACACTCTCAGGAGAGTGCAGGGCAATATTGGAAGAGTCCAGGCACCTGCAGTTGATATCCCTGTGATTATTTCCCACAGCAATCCCCAAGAGATGAGATGAGAAAAGTTCTTGACATGGGAGCTCTGTGACTGGGAAGAGGACCAGTGATGTGGGAGTGTGTGGTGAGCAATGGCAGAGAGCAGGAATGTTTAGAGGACTTGAATATAATATGGAAACTGCACCAAAGTGAGAGAGGACTGTGAGTTCTTTTACAGTACAGGAACCTGTCACTCACTTTAATCTCATGGGTACTCTCATTCTCAGTGGGTTTTGTGCTTTACCCCCTTGCACATGCAGCAGCAATTCCAGGAGCCAGCTTCTGTGTCCCTGAAAGAGTCAGCAGAGACATTCAGGTTATAGGAATGCATGACCAGAGGAGATTTTCTTTTTTGCATGTTGCTGGAGTGACCAAAGTTATGGAATTTTTTCCGCTTTGTCACTTTTAGTGTTATTTCAAAACTTAAGCATTTAAAATTTAAATGTGTGCTTCAGTAGTTAAAAATAAGTAAATTCTCCACTTGCCATGGTATGGGAGAAGCAGGAGCACGTGGAAAAGGCCCAATACATTTCTATATTTCAGGACAGCTGTGTTAGCACAAGTCTGGCTGGTGCCCTGAGAAGAGCAGAGTAGGTGCTGTTTGCCTCTAGGACCCCTCCTTCCAGAGAGGCTGTTTTCCCAAGAATTCCAGTTGAGTTACTTGTGTTTGACACTCACACTGCTCTTCGGAAAATACAGCACGTAGTAGATAGTAGAGAGAATATTTACTTTTGCAAAGCTTATATTCAGATAGGAAAGAGGAGTACAGTCGAGTCTCTAAGTGCTGTTTCTTAAATGGTTTCTGACTGCTTTGGCACTGGGAGTATCTGATATCTCATTACAACTTCAAACAAGCTTTTGTATGTATCCAAATTAATCCAAATATTTGGTGGGTATCCTGTCACTTATTAGACTGTGTGCTAAGTAGGGAATGTAACAGTGAGTGTCTTTTTTTTTATTTCATTAATAAAACTGAGATAATTTAGCTGTGTCCCATTAAGCAGGATAGATATAGTACCTATGAAGATATGGATGAGAAAGGAGATAAAAAGCCCTCTAGCTCTTTCTAATGAATTTATCAAGATAAAGTGATACAGGTAAGTTATTTGGTGTTTTGCTATCCAGTGATGGTTCAGCAAGAAGTTTTGCAGCAAAGCTTCCTTTTCTCTTTTACCTTTCCTAAGGTACTCAACTCAGAACTTAAGGGATTTTGTCCCTGGAGGATTTGTCTCAGTCCATAAAAATAGCATCATGTATGGTGGGCCAGCTGACATAGAAAGTCCCAAAGTCTTAGAGGTAAATACACTACACACAAAGAACACTTGTCACCTTTCAGGTACGACCTCAGACGATGAAAAAAACCCTGTTCTCTCCCTGCTGTGAAGTAAGATTTTTTTTTGACACATTCTTAGGACAGGAAGAATCTAAGTGTGTGAGCAGGATGGCTTTTCTTGCACTGAATCAAAAGAGGGGAAGAAAGTTCTGAAGACAATACCTAAAAAGCTTCCCATCTGATTGGACTGTGGACATTTTCCAGAACCATATTTGCTTTGACAAGTTGCCCGTGGGAAAGAACACAAAGTAAAACATTCTTTTTGCAAGAACAAAATACTCAGTACTTGTACAATGTTCCTTTTGTTAAGAAAATATGCAGAGATATTAATATAAATAGATGTAACACCGAGAATTTGTTCAGAGTGAATGAATTTTTAATGGCTCCTCCTCACCATAAAGATGGTTGCAGATATCAAGGTCAGGTTTTAAGGAAGTTGTACATTCATCACATGCTATACATTTCTCAAAGGCCCCTGTGAGTAAGCTGTGAGGAACAAGGATGTGCTCTCCTAAAAGTAGCATAGTGTCTTACAGGATAATCAATACTAATAAAAGTATAGCTATTTGTAAAAATAAAGCAATCACTATTTCCTGGCTCTCTGTAACCGAGACAGGATAACTTCATTCACTTGTGTTATTTATCTTACACAGAACACTTTTCACAGCATGCCTTTGACATTAATAGAAGTAATTTTAACTCTGCTTTCAAGCTTACTGCTGGCCTTTTTTGTGGTAACTCGTTCCAAGCAGTTAAACTCTTCCCAGATGTGAACATGATAACTGTCATTCTGCTCAGAGGCCTAAAGAGGACTTGTTTGTCCCAATTTGTGCTCGGCAGCAAACCCTTTTTCTCTGTGTGTGTTTATAGTGTAGAGGAATCCAGAGCTCCAGCTTTGCTTTGCTACAGCTCTGGGTAAGCCTAAAGCAGGGAGGAGATCCTTCCTGCCAAGACAGCATTGCTTTGCCTGCTTTACCTGATGCCATTTGTGTTTGTGACAGATCTTGTGTGCTACTGCTACCTAAATCTTCAACAAAATTCATTGTCAGGGACTTAACAAAATGAGTTAACACACACAAGCAGCTGGTCTGAATAATCACAACTCTTGTGCCTCTCCAGCTTTGCCTCAGTGTAAATCAACCCAACCTAAATACACTGAAATAACTATAGTAAGTGTAGACCATTAAATATCTCAGAACGAGTAAGTCTTAGTGTTGCATTCCTATTTCTGACTGGGAGTTTTGCCATCCTCTCTTCTTTTTATTTTTTTTTTTTTCCCTGCTCCTCTATATCCAGATTCCTCCCACCCTATTTGAGCAGAGCTATTTAAAAGCATCTTGGAGCTTTATTTTTAACTTGGGTGCACGTGTGACCTCAGAAGGGAGTTATCTGCTGCCGTGGGGGGATGTAGCAGTGCTACTGAGGACAGTGTGTGCTTTGTCCAGAAATGAAAAGGCTATCAGTGCTGAGACTAAACATGCCATGGCTTTGGAAAACTAAAACTCCTCCTTTGGGAGGAGGGAGAGTAAGCTCTACGAGCCCATTGCTTGACCATTTTTACAGTCTTTTAGATGCTTGGTTGTTCTGTTGTTTGTTTTCCTTTTTTTCTCAACAGTTTTCTGTTTCCTTATCTCTCCTTATCAGCTGTTAGCTGCCCACGGGCAGCTGTGTGCAATTAATTAGCTGACCTAAGCAAGGTCCTCGGGGAAAAACAAATCCCACAGCAAATTTGCAGTGTGCCTGTGGGAGAAGCATCACAGCTCTGCTGGGAAAACAGGCATGTTGTTATCCACGCTGTGGTGTTGTGGGCGCTCTGCAAGTGAAAAGCCTACAGGACATTGGGGGTGTGATCTTGAAATGCTTCCCTGCAGCTTTTTGTGGCTGGGGGGCATTATTACACTGGGTAAGTGTTAACTAAATTTAGAATAGGAATGCAATCAGTACTGTTAATTATCCTTTTAATCTAATTCCAAAAAGAAAAGGAAATTGATTTTTATGGGAGGCCACTGATAAAGATTAAAGAGTGATTTTTCATCAGCTGCTACACTTATTGCCTTTTAGATTCAGACCTGCAAAGCAGACAGACATCACAAATAACTTTATAATCACAGTTCTAATTGTATTTACTTTGTCTCTACAATAGCTCACAAACCAAAATATTTTCTTGCTCACAGATGCCCTTTACATTACTCACAGACCTGAAGATATTCCCAAGTAGTCTTCCTGAAAGGAGGATGCATCCTCTCCCAGATTAACCCTATGTTTCCTGTCTTTTCCATAAAATATGCATTGTTTAGATTTTCCTTGGAGTACTCACCTTTACCAGCTTTTATCATCCCACAAGAGGAATAAACCAGCTGCACTGTCTAGATAACTTCTTTCTCAAGCATTTAAAGGGGATGAGCAGCTGGCTTAAGCACATTAGGTGTATGCAGTGATCAGATGCTTCAATCCAGATTGTGTGTGTTAGCAAGGGATTACGCTCTCTCTCTCATAAATCCATTTACATGTGTGTGAAGCAGGCCCTCTCAGACATTCAAATCCATGGATCATGTCTCAGTTGAACAAATGAATTGCAAAGCTCTTCCTCCATTATTCAAGTGTGCCTGTGCTGTCAGGGTCCACTCTTTGAAATGACTCTCTGGTTACATGAAGAGTCATTATTAGAAAAATATTCCGCTTGGCTTTGGTTTGCTCTTAAAATAATGCCATATCTCCCTGAAAAGATGAGACAGCAGGATGGTGGGAGATGTTTTTTGTCACTGCCTGTGCCATTCCTCATAGCCCTGCTTTATTCAGCTTTACAAAGTCCCTACTTCAGGATCCCATGGAATTGAGGTGACTAATACAAATCTTTTCCCATTCTTGAATTAAAGCCTCATGAGTGTTGAAAATAGCTTAGCAGCATGATATGAATGCACTCTAAAGACTTTAAAGCCAAAAAGCAAATAAACCCAAGCTTTTTGCATTTAGCTTGATGGTTTTTGAAGCCTGATGTTTTAGCATCCAATTTATAACTTTTGTACTCCTCTCTGCCTGCTGTTAGGAAAGGGAAAATATAGCTTTGTCTGAAAGCACCTATAACCTACTTAATAGATTCCAGAGATTTTCCACCTAGGCAACTGAGTAGGAGAAATACTTTAATGTTCACATATATCTACATATGCCCCTTCCCAGTGAGGTGTTCGCTAGAACCAGACCCTAGTCACAGTGAAGTCATATGACAGTGTGGACCCATTTCAGTGAGCTGGAGGCTTATAAATGTTCTTCATAAATTTAAATTAAATCGCATTTAGCTCTAAGGAATCTCATGATTCATTCTAGTGAGAATTAGGACAGAAGTTTAGAGCCAAAGTGACACAGATCAATTGATCCACACCATCTGGGATGTGGTCTGCAGTATCTATTTTTCTCCTTTTGCAGCGCAAAAAGCGAAATAGTCCTTCACTCTTGTATTGACTAATCAAGCAAAAACGGAAAAAACCCCCACCAGGATGCAGGATCTTGTTGATTTGTGCATTTAATCAAGAGCACATTAAACAGGACATAGAAACTTTTTTTCTTCCCTTGATGTAAAGCAAAAATTCATGTTGCTTGTGCCAAGAACCTCTAGCACATCTCCAAAGCAAGAAGCAAAAACAAGGAAACAACAAAGAAACAACCAAAAGAATTAAAGAGAGTAAATTAAATTTCACTGTAAATCTTTGTTTGACAAAATGCACGTTGCTGCAGAGGATTAGAAGGTGATAGCATCAGTCTATTAGCTCAGAGATTAAAGCAAAAATGTTCTTCAAAATCCTATCACATTTATTTCTTTGGAACCAAAGTTAGTGATTTAGCATTATGGTCACTGAATCTTTTTGGCTTTTTATTTTATTTTCCTTTGGTCTTTAAGTTATAAAGTTTATAGTATCTGCTTGATATAGTTCATTTTAACGTCAAGAATTTGCAATTTACATGAGGCAGGGAAGATAATTCTACAATGCACAACTTCTCTGATTAACTGTGTGTGACTTAAGTAGATCTAAGAAATGAGTTTTAAAGAGTGTTTTGAAAGACCTAAATTCAGCCATGCTTTATGATGCAGAAATTATTTTAATTTTTTTAACCAGTCTAATTTCTGATAATCAGAGCAGTTCTTTCTTGTGCAAGGTTATGCCAGTGGCAGGGGAAGGCCTTTGCCAAGGAAGGAGGCTGGGAGGAGGAGACATCAAAGCAGTGTGGGAGCAAGTTCTGGTGGAAAATTTATGCCAAAGAGCACCTTAGTAATTGTTCAAGAAAACTTGTGGGACCGGGGTCTGAGAATTCATTTGATGAATATGTAAAATATACCATTCTGAACACAAATGGCTAACCTCACAAACACAGTGTAGTTACTTTGGCTTCACACCATAGCTTTCCTTTGCACTTTTTTTTCAGACACAATTAGAAATGACCTGTATAGGTCCACTTTTTTTATCTTCTAATTTAACAAGTCTTTTTAATCACCCATACCTTGTACCTCAGATATTTGAATAATGACATCCAGTCCTCCATCCTTTCGTGATGAGGTCAGTCTCCTTTCTATCACTGGAGTCATGTGGGGCTGGATGAGAGAACATTAATTTTTCTGAAGATTTTTTTTTTCCTTCATGTCTTATGCTCTGCCCGTTTGAACTACTTCAGCCAAAGAAGACTCTATTTTAAGAAAAGATCAATAAATCTCTTCATAACTGGAAATGTTAGAGGGTTATTCAGGAACATTTTAGCAGTACCTGCTTATTTCTGTTCCTTGCATCATGTCCTCTATAGGCTTTGAGATTAATTTGTCACTATGATATTTCCGTGATACTGGACACAGCCATACAGAAACAAGATGCATTTGTATTGTTTGTTTTTCATAGTGGTATAAAATGCAAGTTATCTGTGTCAGTGGCTTCATAATAACTGAGACACCACAGTTACAAACAATCAGGTTTAGATATTCCTATACAAATAAATAAATCTGTAGGAGGTGGTTCTGTCCTCGTCCTGACAGGTTTGGCTTTAGGTAACAACATTTTTAGTAGCTTCATAATAGAGGAGTTTACTCACACCCATTTATAAGAGAAATGAAAATTATGTAATAAAGAGATATATAAAACAATTAAAAATGTAAAATGGAGGAAAGCTGGGGGAATTTTGTATGTTCAGCCCAGAGAAATATAGGAAGTATGAGTGTAGCACATATATTCAGTCCTACCAATAAATTCCTCAAGAGTCACTTTTAACAGATATTTAAGTCAGGCTTTAGAAACTTCCCCTGGATATCACAGCATGTATTGAAGCAATGGGCCAGACTTGAATCTATCCTTTTACATAGTGAATAACAACAGTTAATATTGCCATTTTTCTATTCCCAGCTAAGTGTATTGCCTTCACAAAATGCAGGATAACCATGTGACCATCTGGGCTTTGTTTCCTTTTTCCATGCTTCCTGCTGTGTCATTTCTTAAGTTTTTGGTGGCTCCAACACTGGAGTCCTTTTCTGGGACTTTCTCATGTCTTGTGTTGGGCACCTGGCTCTGGGTTTTCAATTCCACACCATTCATTGAATTTTTAGGCCTTTGAGAGCTTTCCTTGCTGGTGCCTAAGTGCCAACACAAATTTTTAGGACCAAATACTGCATCTCTCTCTTAAGTACACAGTTTTTTAAAGGAAGCTTTTCTTTACTTTCTTCTCCTGACATGAAACATACTCGAGCAAAGTGGGCTGTATTCATTTATTTGACTCTAAAACAGTGCCAGAAACAAAACCTAGGAAATGCTTTCCATTTATTGTCTCCATGTACCTCAGAAAGAATTGGTACTGAACAGCCAGTATCTCATGTTAAGTACAGATTGATTCTTGGAGACTAATTGGTGAGATTTATTGACAGTAGAGAATTTGGCTGGTTATAATAGATTCTATTCATTATACAGCTGATAATTCAACGAGTAGCTGATTCTAATTTTCACTGTTAGTTACGCCTTTATGTCTGACTTTCTGTAACTCACTCAAAGATGTTTAAAAACAATTAACCTTAATTTTTTCTGAGTGGAATATGAGACTTCAGCTATTAGACTTCAATTCTGTTTTAACTGCTTCAGGATATTAGACACGTGGAACCTGAATTCTGGCCCTTTATTAACACAGGATATCAGGGTCTTCTTCAAAGAAACTCAAGGTCTGATTTTTAGTCCTATGCAGATGTGGCTTTTCTCATATTGATAACCCATCTATGAATGAAGTTCCCTTCTTTTCATTATTTTCTGTATCAGACTGTAATTTCTTGTTGTGGTGAAGCACAGTGTAGGCCAGTGTTTAATTAAAAATTGCAAATGTCCCGATGACCTGCGCCTGCGGAGAGAGGATTCATTTTAGCACATTGCCATAAAAAAATGATAGGCGGCTTTTCAGACAAAGCCCTTTTTCTAGGGCTCAGAAATTAGGCGTGCATCTCTACAAAGCAGAGTTTGAGAGAGATTTCAAAGCAGATCAAAGTTAAAGGGTTTCCTGATGGTTCAGCTTTGTAGCACTAAGCCTGCTGGGTGTTCTGCAAGGATCCATTGTACCCATCCACTCTGAAAGCACAGGCACAGCTTT
This sequence comes from Zosterops lateralis, assembly GCF_965231275.1. Lineage (NCBI taxonomy): Eukaryota > Metazoa > Chordata > Aves > Passeriformes > Zosteropidae > Zosterops > Zosterops lateralis. The sequence goes on from NC_139764.1 coordinate 14,324,784, forward strand.
GCATGCATTACACCAGCCCTGTTTTCAGTCAGGTTTTACAAATTGCCTAATCCAGGTTAGGCCTTTTCTGGAAGCTCTTTTATCCTTCTAACATTTGCATAATCATCTCAATACTGTAATTCTTGTGTGACAGTGTGTTGAAGCTCTTTCTGATTTACATTAATGATAGTACAAGAATAATGAAATACCAAATTGACTTCATCGTCTTTCACAACTGAGAATACCATAAATTTCAATGTTTAAAAAAAAGTGTGGGACCAAGTTCACTCCTGGTGTAATCACTATGACATCTCTAGAACTAGGTGAGTTGTGCATTGACTTTTTCCTTCCTAAGTAAATATTAACTCATGGGGAGTAGATTCTGTTGAAGACCTACAATTAAAAAATGTGAACTTGTCACATTGGTACTGTGACAGAATAATAGTTTTTTTCCCCTAAAATTTTGATTAACACATGATAATCTCCCATGAAAATTCTCAGCTAATCATCTGAAATAAAACATAGATGAGGATTGCATGAATACTTTATGTGAATGGTAAGGAAGTAAATCTCTAGTTTTGTGGCATTATGTTCAAATTTGCAGGACTGCACAGCAGGTAATTGCAGGCTAAGTTCCCATTTCTGTCCTCCTGCAGACCTTACAATGAGACAGCACATGAGCTGAAATGTGATCCCAAGCAGCATGCAAAAGCAGTTCTGAGATGATGAAAATTAGAGGTGGTCTGGCAGATATGTTCAATGAAAAAGAGACTTCCATGGTAATGAAGAAAAAAATTAATTTCTATTTCCATGGAAAAATAGGCTAAGAAACTGAATCAAATCACAGAGTGTGATGTTTGCATGTAACGGGTTCATGTATGTAACGTGGGTGACTGTTGTTTGTTTTTTTAAAAGAAAAAAACATTTTTTCACAACTGTCTGTTAATACAACCAGTATTACCTGCTGTCTTGGGATGAGCAGGTCATGTTAGTATATGCATTTGTTTATGCTAGCTTCTTATCAATGATTAAATGTGTGAAAGAAAACTGTGCAGATGACAACTTATTTCTCTGAGGAGTAGTAGAAACCCTATGTGTCATTTGCTGAGTTCCATTAGAAATTTTCTAGTTCTTTTTTGTTTATTGTAATTAAAGGAGATGACTCCAGGTTAACAAAAAGGCTTGCATGGTATTTCAAATGAGTTTTCTTCATAAAGCCTATTCTGTGACCTTTAAAAATGATAAAAATGTTGTCCTGGTGCATGTGATCAAGTATTCCAAAGGCCCAATTTTGTGGCACATTATGAGCTAATTAGAGGAGAGACTGTGAGAAGCCATAAAATCATTAAAGTTGCAATGATGGGAGACAGTAGCTGACTCCTTAAATTGTGTGTGCATCGCTTAAGGAATTTTCCTCCATGAGCATGGATGGACCACTTTTCAGCCTTGAGTAAGCACCTCATCCCAGTCTGGCTCCAAAGGGGTGCTTCATCCTGTGCTTGAGCATCACTCAAAGGAGCAGTTGAGATAAGGAAGATGCTGTTCCCTCTCAGCAAACAGTGAAGCTGCAAGTCTTGATTTCTTCCTGTAGCAAACAAGGAAATGGCACCTACTAATGGATGCTTTTCTCCCCAAGGAGCCCCAGTGCTGTGCTGTAATTTTTGATATTAAATCTGTATTTAGATGACAAAGCTTTCAGCCCAGGGACCATCCTTGTGCCTATGAGAAAGGCCTCTCCTGTGCTGGCAAGGGTACTGCACAGTCCTGTATTGTGAATAGTAAATAATCACCCCATTTTCTCTATTTTCAGGAGATTTGTCCTCACCAAGATGAGAGTCATTCCTAAAGGAGCTTTCGCAGGACTTGTTGACCTAGAGAAAATGTATGTATTGTGTCAATATTTACTAGGAAACAACTATTTTACTCCAAGCAGCACTTTCTGATTGCAGCTCCTTTTACAGCCTATGAGCAAGCCCCTGTCACTGAGCTTCATATAGTTTTATCTTTCTGTTTAAAGCAAAAATGGAATGCTTTTTTATTGACACCTGCCAGAACAATGTTGTCATAAATACATTTTCATATCAGCGACTGGGCAGTGTTCAGTCAAAGGGACTGGTTGAGCGTGGAGTGTCATTGCAGTTGATAAATACAGTGTCATAGCAGAAGATCACAGGAAACTGATCATTTTGTGAGTTTTGGAATGAAAGAGTGGAAAGATTAGGGAGGAAGGAGATCCTGTTAATAATAGGTCAGTTAATCTTCTTTTCACTAATGAATAAATAGGATTGTTTTGTGCATGTTCTGAGGCAGCTGGTAGGATGTGTGAGAGAAGTTTCTTACGGGTGATAGATCCAAGAATCTTAGTACACAAAGAGTGTAAGCAGCTCATTTCTGTGAATTTTAGTGATCAGCCTGAAGATGCAATTATGAACACCTTTGATGAACAGATGTATCTTACATTCATTAGTATGCTATTGTGGAGGTATTGCATCTCTACCACTAGAAGGGAACATAGTAACATGTTTCCTACTTCTCTTCAACAACAGAAAATCTATGGCTTAGCTGCTGCTAGCACCAGAAATTATAACCTTCACTGTCCAACCTGAACTATTCTGCCTCATGTATGATTTTTCTGAAATATTTCACATATGGGCAAATCACATTTTTCTTAGAAACAGAACAGCACTTGCACCCTGACAGGAGAGGATCACAAACAGGCTGTTCACCCAAGAGCAGCCTGAGTGGGAGGAGGGAAATATACTTAAAATGCAGCACCTTTTTCAGTGCTGTGTGTGTAATGGCAAAACTCCAAAGGACATTTCTCTGCATCATTTCTACCCTTCTCCCTTGTACTCTTGCATGAATAAGGGATTTATTAAGAAGGTGGTGAGGGTTTGTTTTAGCCTAGTCCTTATGGAAAATCATTGAGCACTTTGGACTGTGAAGTGGGTTGCAAAGTGCATTGTGAACTGCTTCTGTTATCTTTAATTACTCAGAAACCATATGTCAGATGTGTATGAAGGCATTGAATGGGATGTTTCTAAGTGGTGATTTACTGTTAACCAAAAAAAAAATATTAAATGGGCTCAATTTGGAAATACACCTATCTACTAGTAGGACATGGAGGAGAAATGGGGACAGTCAGTTATAGCAAAACATCCTTGAAAATAAAAGTGTGATAAATATGTAAATGAGACCAATCAACATCAACAAAACTGTGGTATTTGCAGATGATATAGCAAACAGATAAAATTTGAAATAGCTCACAAATCCTAAACCTAACCCATAAAACATTCATCAGAAATATTCATGATAATGTAGGGACAAAAAAAGTGGGTAATCAAATAATAAATTTGCATATAAAAACACAGCCTTTGTATGAAAGCCTTTTTACTCTTGCAAGATCATGCACAGAAAGAAAGATTAAGCAAACTGTAGCCTATTTAAGGAAAACAGCTATTAATAATGTGATACCTCCATATGGTAAAATGTGGATGGCCTGATGTATACAAATGAGGCACTTCAATGTAGTATATGTGTGTGCTCCCCTAGAACTGAGTAGGCTAAAAATGAAGAGTGACAATATTTCCTTAATGTGTTACTGAAGAAAAACAGTATCTTCTGCAGCCCAACATAGCTGTACTCGTGATTTTCATCATTAATACCTCATTCCCAAGTGTGTTTCTGGGAACAGGGTAAGTGTCAAACCCCAGAATTTGGAGGGAAAAGGTGGTCTCTGGAATCATCCACAGGAGATAAAGCAATTGATTTCAAGTTGGAAATGTGATGGTCAGAGGCTGTCTTAGGCATAGCAGACTTTGCCCTGTTTAAGACACTAGTTCGGAGTGTCCTTTGGGAAAGAGTCCTTAATAACAAAGAGTTCAGGAAGGCTGGACATACTTCAAGAAGGAGATCTTGAATGCACAGAAGTAGTGTTCCCATGTGCTGAAAGATGAGTTGTCAGAGAAGAAGACCAACCAAGGCTAACATGGAGCTTTTGCAGGAACACAGAGAAAAAATAGTTTATGACCTTTGCAAAGGTCAGGCAACTAGAAAGAATACAAGGATGTTCTTAGGTCATGTAGAGAGAAAATTAGAGACACGAAAGCTCAGTTAGAATTCAATCTGGCCACTGCTGTGAAAGGTAATAAAAGGGGTTTTATAAATATATTAATGACAAAAGAAGGGCCAGGGAAAATCTCATTCCTTTAGCAGACCCAGGGGAAAACACTGGCACCAAGGATGAGGCAAACACTGAGGTGCTTAATGCTGTCTTTGCCCCAGCCTTTAACAGAAAGACTGGTGGTCCTCTGAACATCTCCTGAAAGGAGATTGTAGCAAGGTGGGGCTTGGCCTCTTCTCCCTGGCAAATAGGACAACAGGAAATGGCCTCAAGCTGTACCAGGGAAGGTCAAGGTTGGACCTGGGAGAATTTCAGGATTTCCAGAAAGGGTTTTAAGGCATTGGAAATGGCTGCCCATGAAAGTGATGGAGTTACCAACCCTGAAGGTGTTCAAGAAACAAGTTGACATCACAGGTTTATTTGACGTGGTGGTGGTGTTTGGTCAAAGGTTGGACTTGATGATTTTGGAGGTCTCAATGATCCTTGAGGGACTCTTCCAATTCAGAATATCCTGTGAAATATCTTTATTTTTCAACCTTAATGATTCTAGGTTAAATCACAGATGAGTCCTCCCTAAGAATCCTAACTCTGTTATATTTTCCTTCAAAGTTAATGAAGGCTTTTGAATTTTCTGTTTTTCAAAGAAAAATAATTCCTCGATATTTTCCTGCCTTTGCTATGCGTTTTAGTATCTTCCCAAACATTCAAACTGCTGAGACCTTTAAATAGACGTATTTTGCCAGAAAATGTCAAATACTTTTCAGTCAGAGTATCCAGGCAAGATCTCATTTGTTTTTTATTTGTACTGTCCAAGGACTTTCCAGAATGGACACCAATGACCATAATTCATAATGGAAAAACTAGTGTGACTTGGAAATGTTGGCATGGAAGTGTTGATCTGACCTCTGACCTCTCTGGTGAAGCTCCAGTTTTAGTTACCAAGACAAAATCTTTTGGGCTTCATATGAATTTTTTTTTTTTTTTTTTTTTTTTTTTTTTTTTTTTTTTTTTGAAAGACTGAGAGCCCATGAACCATTTTCTAGTTTGCCATTATCTTCTCAAATAATTCCTCCAGTTGCTGGCAAAACATGAAACAACCATTCTGCAGACTGTCCTATGGTGCAACAATTTTCCTGAAGTATATTCTGGGAGAAGAATCTTTTCTTCTCAAATGAAATATTTCAAGTTATGAAATAAACTTATGGCCTCTAATTATCAGAGACTTCTCTTACTAAACATGCAGCTCGAATTTTGCTACAGAAAACTCTTTCAGAATCCCACAGGTCTGAGGAACAGCCTTGCCATCTTGTTGCCAGCAGCTTTCCGACTTCTCCGTAACTCTGGGTTCATGTTAATTTAGCAAATAGGTGTTCAGGAAAGCAGATTGGTTATTTTTACTACATGTTTAGTCTACTCCAAGGTCTTAGTCAACTGGAGCGTGGCAGTTCTTCTGGATTTCTGCTTAACCAGCTTGTTTACACTCCCAGAACTAATTAACCCTCCAGTTACTAAATTGAAAAGCAGTCCCATGCAGGCACATAGCTGGCAAAATCAATCCGACATGCTCGGCACCAGCTATATCATCCTCAACCTGCACAAAAAGAGCTTAATTTGGAGTAGAGGCAGTCAGAAGCAGCAGTAAGTCTCTCTTTTTCTGTTGCTGAGTTTTCTGCTGTTACTACAAGGTGGCAAAGTAGATTTGTGAATCTTGATCTAACAAGGCCTGATTTGGGCATCATACTTATAGGAAGTTTGGTCTGATTGTGTTACCCTGTGCAAGCAAAAGAGGCTTCATGTCTGTACCCTGAGGCACAATCCCCTTGAAAATTCATCATCAGTTATTTGTTCTTTTTGAAGGGTTTAAGCTAAAACATAATGCTTTGGTTCATCATTTGCTCTCAAACTCAACCTGTGTGCAGCCTAAGGAAATTCAGCTGTGAGGATGAAGTACTTCTTGAACTAGAAGATGTCACAGAGGAAAAAAAACCACCATTGCTGGCCCCGTTTTTATTTTGGAGGGAGGCATTTCTTTAACAGATGCTGACAAAGACACATTTTAAGAGCATGAACCATGGTATGGATAACAAAAAGCTAAAGCTTTTAGGGTTGAGGGAATCCACCAGAGCTGACACTCCTGGAAACAAAAGTTTTCTGTCCAAGGGAGACAGCAGCTATCTACTGCTTCCTTACAAATCTGTAGAGAAAAACAGCCCTGAATCATGTATTTACTCAATTACTTAGTGCATTTAAGATTTTCGGGTTTTCTCTTTGTTGAGACTGTGGATCCAGTGATAGTTCCTGAGGACAAATGCTGCTGCTCTGTAACCTAGATACACAAGCACCAGCTTATTTCATAAACAACAATCAATTTGATGCTAAAATCTCTTCTGTTTGCCCCTGTAAGCTAAAAGGTGAGTCAACTTTCCTTTGACTCAGTTAGGTCACACTGAGTTACCTTTTATGTTTTATCTAAACTCAGAGGAGTTATGTGTGGACAATGGAGACCAGAAGACAGAATTTTGAATCAAGGGGTGTCTTTTTTCCTCTGGCTGGGGAAGGACCAGAATTCTTGGCTTCATTGTAAGCCTCACCTAGAGAATTTGGCAGAATGCAAACACTTCACGTTCTTTAGCAAGTTATAACAACCTGGCAAATTGCTGCATTCAATATCCAGACCTTCTTCAGCAGTAGCCATCAGGCTGCCTGGGCTAGCAAGTGGCTAACCCATCCCACGTGCTCCTAAAATCAGCTTCATTGAGCTCCTGCTCAATGTGACTCTGTGGCACTTTTCAGTGTAGAGCCCAAAGACATGGGAGGGAAGGGGTGGAGGCAGGAATCACAGGATCACCTAAGGATGAGCAATCTGTGTCTTCTGCTACCAAGAAAGGTGTTTAGCATTTCACAGCTTCTCCAGTTTTTCTTGTATTGTGTGCTGCCTCATTTGATATGCAAAAGATTGGGCTTAAATAAGTTCATTAAAGCTATTTTGAGAAAATGGTTATGATTTAGTGTAGCCAAAGCATTTGGAAATTGTATCTAGGCAGGAGTTGCTTTCTACCTTTCATTGCATCATTGGATTAACCTGCTATTTATTTTTTGCAAGCAGAAAAATATGGATTTTTAGGATCTACTGTGATATATAAGTTAGACAGTGCTTATAAACATGCTTTTAAAAGTATTTATTTACATCCCTAAGGTGAAAGTGGTACTCAGACCATTCTATGTACCAAAATACATACTGAATAAGGTAAAAGTCATCCTTTGGTAGTGAATACTCCAGGGTATATTCTCAAGGTGCAATGCTATGGATATTAAATTCTAATTTACATTATAGGAACTTCTGTGTAACTTTCTGCGTCTTAAGGGCAGGCCACGAAAATAAGTATGCTACTTAATGCATGTAAATTACTCTATGCATTTTCTCTCAGGGAGCAGAGGACTACTGTTCAAAAACATAAAGGCAAGTAACCAATATAGGCAAAGAAATTCAAAATTCAGGCTGTTATCCCAAAGAATAAATGTTTGAATGGGGCCGTTACTGTGATGTGAGGTATTCCCTGCAGCCCTGGACAAGTCAGCAGGCTGGTGGTCAGGCAGGGAGCAATCAGGAAAGGCTTCCTGGCTCCTGCAGCTGGACCTGCAAGTCCCAGATGCTGCCACCCAGCTGACAGTCTGTGTTTGAGAGTGATCTCAGGTTGGAACAGGGCTTTTCCTCAGTGGAGGTGTTGGCAGCACTTCAGCCCTCCGACTCAGCAGCAAAATCACCTCAGAAAGCTTGTCCTCTGCCAGATGTGCATCTCACAGCCCAACAGCAGCTAGGATGTGTCAGTCTTCTTTTGCCCCCGCTGCCCTTTGAGATGGGTTCCCACAAGTGGGATGTGAAAGGCAGATGGGCACAGGAGCTCCTCCCAGGGGCCCTGTATCCCATGGTGGTGTAGGAGCTGTGCTGGGTGCTGCTGTCTCTCTGTAGGCTGTGAGCTGCACTTCTCCTTCTCCAGGCAGTGCTATTGCTTCAGGGGACCCTCCTGCAGCCTTTGGAAACATCACCCCCTGGATAGCAAACTTTTGTGTTTGGTGTGAAAATATAGGAAGCCTGGTGTTCTAAATTCAGCTTATTTCATGCCAGTAGAAGCCATGCCTTGCGTTCTAAACACAATAAGCAATGAAAGAAGACTGGGTGGTTTATTATAATCTATAAACCTTTTGCTGCATCATCACTTGGTATTCTGCTTTTCCCTGCCAAAGCTTATCTGTGGAAGAGATCTTCCATTTGCAGTTACTGTTGTCATCCCTTGCACAACTACAAAAACTGAAGGAGAAATTTATTATCCGTGTCAGTTACTCACTGCCTGTGTCAAAGAGCAGAGATTTAATTACAGTTTTGCTACATTTCAGGGAAAGGTAATCTGATCTCAGTCTTTTGCTAAAGCTTGGGTGGAACAAAATTACAAATAAAGTAAAAAACCCTTAGAAGAAGAAGCTAGGAAATGTAAAATCAATTAATAGTGTCCATATCAATATTTTCTAAATTTTCTATTCAAAAAGTCCCAGAAAAACACGCTAATATTAGCATATTTTAATTGAAACACATCAGAGCACAAGAAAGAAATATTTCATAATTCTTTCTATGTGGTTTAGTATCTTGATGCTTGCTTTCTTTGATAAAATAAATTTAGAAAGAAAATACATTTTGTCATTACTTGCTTTTGTTGAGCAAGAATGAGCTTTGTGGTAATGAACTGTTAGCAGAATCTTTATTTGTTAACTGCATTGGTGTGAAGCCAGCATTAAAGACTGAAGCATTTAATGGGAGAATCATCTTGCACATCATTTCAGGTCCCTGTTTTACAGCTGTCTAGACAGAGAAGAGGAAAAAAAAAAAAACAGGAACCAACTTGTCTGAATGTATGCTAAATGCTTTAATGCCTCTCCCCAGTGACATACTGTTCAGATTACCTGAATTCATAAAACATGAAACGTGGGCAAATGCTTGTGTGAGTTCCCACTCTGTTTTAAGAGGAAACTTTGATCCAGTGTTCTTCTGCCTTCCTCCATGCTAAAAAAACAGATAAAACCAAGTGCATGCTAAATTAAGACAGCCTTTCTGCATATATAAATGTAGGTTCACAAGGAGCCTCATTCATCCAAAATCAGACTTGAGGATGAAATGCACAGTTCTTAAAGAAGATCTCAGCCCAGAAGTCAAAAAAACCACCAAAAAAAAAAAAAAAAAAAAAAAAAAAAAAAAAAAAAAAAAAACACCAAACACCTCTGTAATTAAAAATGTTGTGAATTGTGAATTAATTGAGATTTTTTTCTCAATTAGTAAGATTATTTCTCGGTTGGCTTGCCCTGCTCTTAGGCAGTTTGCTGGTCTTCCCCTGCCCACCACTAGAGCAAGAAGCTGTGCCAGAGGGGCTGGAGGTTCTGTATGACATGGAGATATTTCCTCCCTCTGGATCATTAAGCATTGCAAGACAGCCCCAGCCCAGGTCCTTGCATTAGAGGCATGAAGCTGATTATTGTGACTGGCAAACCTAGCAAGGAGCCTCAGAATTGATGGTCATCCTGTGGTGCAGAATTAATCCCATAATCTTTCTTTTCTCCCATGGGTCTGGTCACTGCATGCTGAGGAGGCTGCTATGTCTGCTTTCTGGCCAGCTTTTTGACATTCATCTCAGGTGCTTTTGGTGAGTTTTTTTGTTCTGAGAGGGTAGGATGGATGTTGGCAAAATCAAAAATTTTTCCCCAAAATCTGTCACTTCTTCAGTTTTCATCTCTTTCCTCCAGAAGATTGACTCTATTTGGAAATAAAGGAAGCTTGAAGTTGTATTTTATTATGAGACTCATGTGCTTTCAAGGTAGAGTAAATGACTATCTAAGTGACTTTGTAAATATAAAAATACATATTTGCTAATTGATAAAAAATAATCCTTAAGGTGGCTGAGTGGTACATTTATTAAATTTATTTGCATATACCATGTAACTAAGAACTCAGAATTTCTGGTTCTATTTACATTTTACATCTTCAAATATAATTCACCACTCATACATAGCAAAATATATGGTTTTTCTCATGTGATATGTCAGAATATTGTCCTGAATTAAATAATCTTTTTCTTGATAAAATAAGTATATTCATTCTAATATCTCGAAATAATTTGCAAAAAATGTTCTCTTTTGTGTGTTACTTACTTATTAACTCCCAAATTTCTTTATAGAATTCAGAATGAAAATGTACTGACTTGAAAACAGAACTGTAAATACAAAATTAAGGTTTTTTAAGAAAAAAAAATATATATATATTTTCTAACTACAACAAAGTTTTTAATAGGATTTTTTCTGTTAATCTTGTTGAGTGTATTGTAACTGTACCAGCAAGTGAAAGCAAAAGGTGTGACCTCCTTGAAATTGTGCCCAATTTCCTCTAAATGGGATTTGCCTCAATATTTATTGTTGCTACTACTAAATATTGTTTGTAGAAAGAAGCCTGGCACCAGATTGGAAATGGCAATTCAATTTCAGGAGGATTTCAGGAACACCTTCCCATATTAATTTTATCCAGCTTTTTTGTTTATTTTAGGAATAATGCTAGTGGAATTGACATGTTGCAATGAAGGAGTGTTTCCCATTGCTATACAAATGCTGATATAACTCTCAGTATTTATGGAAAACAAATGTTGAGATGAAGTCAAGACATTTATTTTCTAAGCAGGAGATGTTGATTCTCCGACAACATTATATTGCACAGCCTTTATTTTTATTATGCCAAATGATTGATGTGGATTTAATCATTAGTTTGATGGCTGCTTTGCTCAGTGGAGAGGCAACTGAGCATTTTATCATTATTAGTGAGCTGCATTTTGATTTTTCTATCAAAGGCTCTGCTGGCCCTAATTCATCCCAGGTGTAAAACCAGAGATTCATTTTGCCCATTGTTTGTTTTGTGACCAAGCCAAGAACAATTTGCTCACAAAACACTGTGAATATTTGTTTTGATTTCTAGAGCAGGAACATGGTTTTGATGAAGACTTCCATATATGTGTGCGATTATTTAAAAATAGGTAAGAGTGGTGTACCTTTTGTGACTAAACCACTCACCACCTGGCAGAATATATATGTACTTCTATACTTAAATACATGCATGCATGCTGGTGTACACAGAGAGTAGTCTAGGAAACATTTAAATTGCTAGGATTTAGAATGGTAGACAGATACTAAGCCAGAAAGCATTTTGAATGCTTGGGGAGCCAATACCACAGATGGAAATTACAAATGGTTGTGAGAGAAATGCAGAAAGCTGGAGAGCTCTTGATGTCTGTAAGTTTTCCAGACTAGTCAGCAGAAGACTGGGAGCTGGGGACAGGGACAGGCTTTTGAGTTTCCCAGTTCAGAACCTCATCTCTGAGAGCTGCTGATGTCACTTTCTGAAGGAGGACGATCAAGAGAACGTTTCTGGAATCACTGTGGCATAGTTCATCCACATGGGGAATATATTTTGTCCACCTCATAGGGTGCTTCCTTCCCTGAGGAGAAGAAATGCACATAATAAATAGGGGATTTCTCAGCACAAACGCCAGGGATGGTCTCTCCATTTTGTCTTGTGCTTAGAAGTTTCTCCACTAAAAGCAGAAATAATGCAGAATTTCATCTGGAGACAGAATTAAACCAGTTTTTGTTATTTGGAAGCATTGTTTACTTCTGCCTTGCTTTTCCGCTCAAGAGCACAAAGATTTACATCTTTATCTGGAAATGTTTATCCTTTCTAGTGTAATTATGAAGCGAAGGTACTCATTAGACATGTCTAATCCCTTTGTCAATCTTATCTTTTATTCAGAATTAGGTTTTTATAGTGATCTGCTTTTCATCTTTATTCCCCACATTTTTAAGGCTACTTGTGCTGGATTTTTAAGATTTATGCTTTTCCCATCTGTGCTGTGAGAAGGGGTGAGCTCGATGCCGCGAAAAGAACGTGCTTATTTATTATTTCTGTCTCCAATTAGATGAGGCTCTTTAGATGAGCTGGCAGCAACAGAGCTCCCTGGAGGAAGGAGTGTTGGGTATTTCCTTTGTGGGATAAAGAGGCTTTGCAGCTTTGAGGGGCCGCAGGCAGTAGGAGAGTTAGAGGCCAGAGATGGATGTGTGTCACTCAAGGTCTGCCCTGGAGAGTAGGAAGAAGCCCCAGGGGTGATGGACAGAATTTACAGGAGGTCTGAGCAGAGTTTACTGCCACTAGGAACAAGCCACTGAGGAACTTGGCCACTTGTTTAGAGATGGACTGCACAAAAGAGGGGGACACACTTTTCAGCAGGGTTGATTTCGATTACATATAAGGAAGAAGCTGTTGACTGTTTGGTGCTGAACCACTGGAATGTGTTGCCCAGAGAGAGGATGGATGAGCCATCCCTGGCAACATTCAAGGTCAGGTTGTTCTGGTCTCTGAACAACCTGGTCTAGTTGATGTCCCTCTGGGAAGGTCGACTGCATGACCTTGAAAAGTCCTTTCCAACCTATATTATTCTATGATTCTACGAACTCCAACCCTCCAAAGCCACTGGAGTCAGGGTAGGGAGAATATAAAATCTTCCCAGTTCTCTTCCAATATCCTGTAAGGTTTTTCTGCTTTAAAGTTAATTATCCTTATTGATATTCTAATCAAAGCTGCCTTTTTTGAGCTTAAAACCCTTTCATCCTTCTTTGAGACATCCTGTACAGGAGGAGGTCAAGACACATTGCCTCAAAACCCTTGACTTGAAGTGCCCTCACATGGCAGTGTCCAGACTCTTTTGTCATTACGTTTTCACCATGTGCCACATCCTGGCCTCTCCATTCCCTGATCTTGACCCTCTGTTGGGGGACCCAGTGCTATGAGCTGAGGCTGGAGGCACATTTGCAGAGGAGGATTAACCTCCAGGGAGGAACAGAGGACAGAGCCAAGAGGCAATGACTTTCTACAGAGGAAAGTAAATGGATTTCAGTTCATCTGCAACAGCCATGTGCCCAGGCATAATTGACAACACAAACTGTTTTTTTTAAAATAAGCTTGGTTTTGCCTGTGTTTCTTGGTAGCAGACCGAAACATACTAACAAGTAAAGTGGCTTTTCACGAGCCTTCATCTGTCAGTATCAAGGATCCTGTTTTGTATTCCAAGGACCCAGAGTAGCTCTGAATAGCACATTATATTTCCATCCTACTGTGCTGCCAGGCACTGTGCTTTCAGAGTAACAGATAACATGTTAACGACTGAAACAGGCTGTAAAAATGAGGGGGAATTGTGTCAGCAGTGGGCAATCACTCAGGTCTTCAGAGGGAGGACCTCCTAATGGGGATCTCAGCTAAGCACTGCACTGGCTTAACTCCAAGGCAGCACCTTCCTGTGAACTGGACAGTCTCCGGGTTCCAGGCACCTTTCCCACACAGGGAGATTGATTTCATATTGATAAAAATCTAGGACATATTTGTTCTTGCTTTTGGTGGTGTGCAGTCAACATCAGCCCCAGCAATGTGACAGGAAGGTATCTTTTTATCTGCACACGTAAGGATGCTTCTATTCACTGTATTTTGTGAACCTGTTGGCAGGCTGGAAGCTCTCTGCACTCAAGAGGCAAAGCTCTCATTTGCCACAACTCCTTTGGTTCACAGGAGAGTGAGTAATGGCAGAGCAATAATCATTCTGTGGGATAAACCACCTTTCTTTGGGGAGGATCATCCAGGAGCCTTCTCTTCCTCTTCTTGGTGTTATTCACTCTCAGTAGCCTTTTTTAAAATCTGTGGAGCTTACTCCAGCTTTTACTCCAGTGCTGACCTTGTCTAATCGTATTGATTGTTAGTAACTGAAGGCTAATTAGGAAGCAAGTTGCTATGGCAATTCTTGAGTCATACATATAAAGGGAAAATACTGCTAAAACCACTAGTGCATGGTGACTATTAGCATAGTTAAACAAATTAAAAAATATAATTCATTCAGATATATGCTGGAATTCAAATTAGGACCTAATATGCAACAAGAAGTTTTTCCCTTGCTGCCGCATTTTCCTCTTTCGTGGTAGTTTTTTTTCTTTTATTTGTATGTTGAATGAGTTATACATAATTTTAGGACTAAATGACAAAGCAGGCTTTGGGTTGTTCTCCACCCGGCAGCCCACACAAAATATGTCACAACAAGTTTCATGTGACAGGAGAATGGCTCAGGCAGAGGGTAATAGGACTTGGAACCCCCCAGATTTCTGGGTCATTTGTTCATATCCAGTCCGCATGTGTGTGATGAATGTTTTATTTTCACATGGGTAAGCTGATGGCTGGCATACCATGAGAGGGTGATGTCAGCCTGTGCCCTCAGGAGATGGTGATTCATTGCAAGCTAAGGCTGCCACAGCTGGTTGTCAGCAGCAGCAGCCTCTTTTGGCCAGACTTTGAAATGGGGTCTCAGTGGGTGTCCACACTCCTTTGTGGGGCACTGTGGGAAGGTTTGATTGCTTTGGCTGTGCTGTGCCTCATCTGTGGATAAATGGAAGATTTTGCCATCCACATCAATAAAGTCTTTTTACCTCACTTTTAACTAAATGTGACCTAAAAGAAAATCAAGTGCATTCTCCCTGTTTAATAGGGGCCTTCCTTCTTTTCCTTTGGCACCTTCCTGAGTAATCATGTCACTGACAAAGCTGAGCTCTCCTAACAGGTCTCCATCTGCACATCTTTAAGGAGGAGGATATAAGAGCATCCTGGTGCTGCCTTTCTGGGCTCTTTGAATGATGAGGCAAAATGTATCTAGGAGGGTCACAGGTCTAGATGGGAGAGAGTGATGTCCCGAGTTCAGGTCATGACATGAACTCCAGGGGAGTTTCTCTGCCCCTCTCAGTCTTCAGTGCATGAATGTCCTTAAATTGTCTTTAGCAGAACACAGAGAAAAAAAGTGAGCAGAAGTGTAGTCGTTTTGTAGCATTAATCTCTTTTAACAGGCCTCATAGAGAAATACTCTCTGTGGCTTCTTGGGACTTGCATGCTCACAGAGCTTCATTCATTTAACTGAAAATAAGTTATAAAATTGATTAGAAGTGTGTGCCAGTTGGAAAAAAAAAAAAAAAAAAAAAAAAACAACAAAAAAACTAACAAATACACACACACACACACACAAAAAAAAAAAAAAAAAAAAAAAAAAAAAAAAAAAAAAAAATCAGAATATACAAGTATGTTTGTATTCATTAGGATCACCTAAATCCGAAATATCTGATATGAGGCTTTGTGTGGTCCTGAAGTTAAATAGGTGCCACTATCCTGACCCTGCTATTTTGAAGTACCAATTGCATGATTTCAGTAATTCAGCCCCCAGGTCAAAGACAAAAATTAAAACCTCATGTATTTAAGCTGCTGCATAATCTGCCCTCACCAAAGGCATTCAGATGGAGCACAAGGGATTCATTTGAGGAGTCTCTTGGCCATAGCCACACTGCAGAGCCATTTTGGAACTGAGGGAGAGTGTAATGCAACCCTATTACCTCTGTGTAGAAGAATGTGGTGTTCAGGAGCTGCTGGTTACTTTCTGTTTACTGTATCTTTCTGCATGTAAGAAAAATGCCCTTCTGTCCAGGGATCTGGTCCACATTAGAATAATTTCAAGACAAAGCTTCTTTCAGAGGGAATTCTGGTCATGTTCCATAATCTTATGTAATAGTTGTATCTTCATTTTGCTATTAAAATAATTCAAAATACATGCTTTTTTCCCATCTGGTAGAGTAAAAAACCAGTATATATATTTTTTTTTGTTTTAATTCAGTATTTAACATGCAAAAAAATTCCTTTAAATCTGGGCTAATTTGCTGTCACAGGATTGCCTTTAAGTTTGTGTACTTCTGTGTTCTGTGTATTGAGCTGTGTGTTTTCTAGAGAAAACACTTATTCAAAATTGCAGGAAAATTTATATTCCTCTAAAATGTAGAACGTTAATGTAAATACAGATCCACTCTTAAAACCAATGGATTTTCATTCCTTCTGCTGCAGAGTCTGAAATCTTCAGTGTCAACTAAAGCAATGATATTTATCAGAAATGATGGATTTAATTTTCTTTATTTATTTTTAAAATGTGTTTCATCAGCACAACTTTTCCAAAGGGTAATTTTTTTGGTTTGGGATCAGTTGAGGAATTGTTTTTTCCCCTTATCAGTAGTATTTTCTCAAAGAGTTTTACTGGAAGTACAAAAAGGCTTTGCCAGGCTTGCGTGCTGTGAAAACACTCTAAGTTCCATTTTATTTACATCAATACGGGAAGTCAGACAGAAAAGATATCATTAGTATATGAAATACCGTTCAGCAAAGGAATAGACATAGCAACCTCTAAGGAAAACATGATTTTTATTTTTTGTAAATTCAAACTACATTTCTTTTCCAGCCTCCTTCTTTAGGGCTGTGGCTAGGGAGGAAGATTCCTCTTTTCTCTTGATGAAGAAGGAAGATCTAATTCCAATAAGGCTTTTTGCATCATATCTAGGTCAAACTTCCTTCTATACCCCAGTTATATATGACCCAGGAAAGTGGGGAGAAGGGTTCCCAGGTAGATCAAAGTACTCTCACACAGGAGCTATAGTTGTTCCCAAGTGGCTGAGAATTGCCTCTGGGTTCTCAAGGGTTTTGCCTCATTCCTGTGGAATGGTTCTTCCTGAGGGCTCTCCATCAAAGGACTGGGTCCAGCCTTGTGAATTCTGGATTCCTTATGAAAGCCCCGCAAGAGCAGAAAGCCTTTGTTTGTTTAGTGCTTCTCCAGAGTGGGCTACAGGGCAGTGGTGGCAGCAGCCTCCTTGTGAATGGGGTGAGATGTGCAGAGAGGCAGCTGCTCCCTGCTTTCAGTAAGAACCATCCTGTGGCCATGGGTTTATTATTTTTATTGCTTTTATTGGAATATTGTGTGTATACACACACAAACACGGAAACATATTATTATGGTGAATTTTGGCCCAAGTTTTATGACATCTTCCCTTCCCCCTATTAAGACTTTCTTATCTGTGTGCAGCCTTGCAGTGTTTGCTGATAACGGTTATAACTCAGGTGGAAGCATATGATTTTCCAAGGTTTCAATAGTCCAATAGTGGACAGCTGTTCAGTTATTTCTAAAATAAGACTCTAGGTATTCAGGCTCCTCTTTGCTGCCATGTGGCAAAAGGGTTAGGGATTGTTGCAATTTCCACGTTTGCATGTCATATCTGCATCCTCCAATACAGAACCTGCAGATTTGGGGTTAACAGTAATTTTTTCTGTTCATCATGGTATCATAATTTGATAAATAAGTCTTGTTGCACACTTGTTTTGTAAAGCTTTTGATTTAGTAGCTTCTTGGTGGTGCGTGTTTTTTCTCTGGCAGTCTGTAGCAAGGTTTGGATTTAACTGTGGAAGCATAAAAGAATATTCTTTTCCCTGTTTAGGTTATATGTAATCACACAAACATTTATGCAGTATCATCTTAGCTGAGCCTGGTGCCAAAGCTCAAGGATTAGAGTTTGTAGGGTCAAGGCTTCAGTTAGACATAAAACATAAGGAAAGTAAGTAGCTTTTATGAAAGGGAAGAATGAATGCAAATAGTAAAGAGGAGACAAGGAAATCTCTGTGACGGAAAAGAATATTTCACAGGGAGAACTCAACACTGAATAAGAGAAAATCCTTTCAGGAGAACATTTGAAAGATGTTCAAATGTTGCATGGTGCTGGCAGCTGTTAGATCATGTTTGTATTCATAATTGGGCTTAACATTAGGCAATGCTAATATTTTTATTATGATGGGTCAAGTCATGGAGATTTATTTTCACTGAAGTGGGTGTATGTACTATATAATTTGCTCTGATGAATAATACTCAGTGTTCTGGGAGGATCTTTAATGCAAAAATTGAGGAGTAAAAATGATTTTTTTAGAATTTCCTATCTTAGCTAAAATGTTTAATCGTGCCTATCTGAGGCACTTGTTGTTCTGGATATTTCTGTTTCTGTAACGTATTTGAATTAGTAATGAACTGTCCTCCAGAGGCCTCTTGTGAATGTGTGCTTCCTTAAAGCATTTCAAAACTGTCTGCTGAAGTATCTGGGAGCATCTGCTTCAGGATGATCTATTTGGAAAGGCTGTCACTAGACTTTGGGTTCTGGAAGCCACTTGTTCTCCCAGTCCAAGACAGTCTGCCTATTGATTTTTCCAGAAATTATTTGCCACAGTTCCTCGTTCAGCTGCTCTTCTGAATTATTGTCTCAAATGTAATTTTTTCATCTGCCCAGGTCATCTTAATAAACTATTCATCATTAGCTGGCTACTAAAGTCAAGAGAGGAGTAATACAAGATGAGTGGCAATAAATGCTGCTTGCCCATTTCCATGGAAGGAGTTACAACTTAGGAATATCAGCATCTCTGAAAGAGAAAGTCCCTTCCTCAGCTGAACACCCCTCTTTTTCTGCCAGCATGGTCTTAACATCCTCTGGAACCCATCATGCCTGAGGGGAAAAAGTGCCATTGACTGAGCAGGTGTTTCTATTTTACACACATTTTTCTGTCTTCTCTGCAAGCTTTCATAGTCAAAGATAAAATGTAGTATTACCTGAAGCCAGGGGCAGCAGATATGTCTGTCCCAGAGGCAGAGTTCTAAGCTCCATCTCTCTGGGCTGCCTGTGTGGAGCTGGATTTCTGTGGAAAGCTGCCATTTCCTCCAAAGATCCTTTCTCTTGTTTGACCCTACAAAGTTCCATGTGTTTTCAGCATTGCTGCCAATAAACTAAAAGGAGTAGAATACACTCCCTTAGTGCTGGAGTATGAGGCGATATCTGTTCCCCCAAACTATACTGATTATAAAATCAATCCTTATAATGATGTAGCTTCGTCTCTTGGATCTAGTTGTTATCAGTCCCAATTCTGCAGACTAATCGTGTGCTTTTTCAGATTAGAGAGACCAATTTAAAACCGTTACATGGACAATTAATTTGATGCAACCAAACTCTCCACAGACTTTTCATCTGGATTGCTGGCATGGTGCTAAAGCACCGATAGAAATAAAATCCCCTTTGCTTCTCTCTGCTGTGCAGAAATTTGCTGCCTTTTTTTTTTTTTTTTTTTTTTTTTCTTTTTTTTCTTTTTTTTTTCCCAAGCCTGCAGGGATTTATTTGAGAACATGGTTTCACGCCCTTTGGAGAAGAGAGGAAGGCACAGCATTGGCACCTCCAGATAATCTCCCTCAAAGACTGATGCATACACTATCTGGCTCTAACTGTGGAGTTCTTAGTAGTGTTCAGTTGGTTAAATGGGTTTTCCACTTAATTAGTAAGGCCAGTACAGCACGTGTGTATCTTCAGCAAAGCAAAGAGATGATGAGAACAGTCAGTCCTTGATTTCATTTTTGAAACATCAATATCTGCTAAAAGATATTACCCTGTAACTCCCTGATGTTCAATAAATCATGGTAGGGAGACAAGTTTTTCATGTTCACAAGGAAAAGTGACAGGACAAAGTGTCAACTATCTATTTTTTAAAGGTCAAAAGTCTCTAATATTTTTAAGAAAAATGGCTTTTCTTTTGTAACCTGTTAAAATCAATGTAGTAGCATTTTCCTGTCACTTTAGAGGGAAGTTTTCAAAAATACATTTTAGACAGGCTTGTTTCTGATCAGGCTGAAGAAATAAGAGCTGCTCCATCCATGACAGAGAGACAGAGGAGATAGAGGTAGCCAGGTGTCCAATTTTTCAGTTCAGACACGTCTCAGGCTGGTCCCATGGGGGCTCACCCAGTGAATGCTGGGCAGGATTGGCTGGGCAACACCACATTTACTTCTGAAGCTTGACATAAATTGTGACATCAGTCAAACCACTGAGTAAAACTGACCTGGAAAATTGCTCTAAAGAGTATTTATATTTATAGAAAGAGGGGAAAATAAGCATTGCTGGCTTTTTTTCCCTTCTCTTTTGCCTTAAATGAACACAATGCTGTTGATTTGTAGCAGCACAGAGAGCACAGTGAGGCCACCTGCTCTGGGAATCAGTGCCTCAAACCTCCAGCATCACTGCTGATTGCATGTACCTATAGAGTGTTAGAAAAGCATTCATGGGAATCCACAGGATAGCTATGCCACAAAAGAACTGCATCAAAGGCAAAGGATTATAGCCAATAAAGACCCAATTACAATGTATCACAGGAAATACAAGGTGAACAGATCAAGTGTTTAGCCTGTGTATGTATCTGCTCTGGAAGGGAATTTAAGGAAGGCTGTAGGAGTTTACAGGAATGAGTCACAACCGGGACCACAGAATAGGACTGTGTTCTTGGAGAGGGAGGAAATCCCTTCTTCACACGTGCCACATCTGTGGGCAAGGTGCACACACCAAGCAAGGACCAGAGAAACCTTGACAGACAGGGCAGCCCCCTCTGCTAGTGCATCAGGAAGAGAAGAAATGCAGAAATCCATAAATCCCACATTTACTGTGGCTGTCAGACAGCCAAGCTCACCAGGTGGGCAATGGTTTCTCTCTGGCATTCCTGCTGCTGGAATTACAAGGTCTTCATGCTCAAAATCACACATCCCTGGGCATCATGTAAAGGGGCTAATGCTGGCCTAAGCTGGTCTTCTGTCTCAAGTATGCTCTGCTCTTCTTTTGGCATGACTTACCACTTACTGATCTCTATTAACCCTCTCTATCTGTATGTAGGCATACATACATAAACACATTTTTTTAAAGCAGTCATATTTCCAAGCAGGAGAAAAAATTGCCCCTATGCCCTATCCCTGCATGGTCCACTCTGATCCTGAAAGGAAGTCCTATCATAAAAGACATAAACTTCCAGTCTATTATTCTTTCATTATTTTGAAATATGAGACCACTTGGCTTGAAGATCATTAGTTTATGAGTTTAATACAGTCTTGTTTTTTCTGTAAGACCTTGGTTACCCTAAAAGACTTTTTCTTTAGTGGCCTACAAAGAAACTGCTATGAACTTTTAACTCCCTTCCTAAAAGAATTGTTTAAAAGGCTATTTCAATGTATCTTGATTTTTATGGGTTGCACTCTGAGTGCAGCTGGTTTGAAGAGGAACTCTTCCTATGGATCATACTGAGCTCTGCCACAGATGCCATGGAGTTGTACCCCCGGCCTTGCCTAAGGGCAGCTTTGCAGGCAGATTGAATGATTTTCCAACTCTCTTTCTTCTAACACAGGCTCTGGCTGTCACACGTGGAAGTGATACACTGCACTCAGTTGCTGGGGAATGGGTAATAACAATTCTAGTTTGCTACTTTAGTGGCAAATTAGAGAAAATCCTTTAATCGTGTGATGTCACATCGTAGAGTCTTACATTCTCTTTGCAGAAAAATAAAAACAGTTGTTCTTTGCGCCTTTGGAACACACATTTACTGAATACTTTTTCATCTTTTAGGATGTATTTGAGTAAACAATTTATGCTTTCAAGGATCACTCTTGATTTCAGTACAACTCTGCATGCAGTGAAAACTAAGCTCAGGCAGATGCCTAAGCACTTTGCAACCACTGGGTGGTTGGAATATTTGGGGTTTTTTTAAGAAATTGCCCCTGATTGTTTTGCACACCATCTATTCCAAGGCTTGTCTGTTTCAGAAGTGATGCTGGGATTGCCGGCTGGGTTTCCAGCCATAGCTACCAGCAGCACTAATAGTGCCATTCATTCCAAACAAACAACGTAATAACAGCCCCATCTACTCTCTTGATGACATATAATCAGATCTGCATTATGAGCAATCATCTGTTTGTGTGTATTTATACTGTAAGACAAATCACTTGCACAAACAGTAGCCAGCAATCCCTTTTTTCTCTTTGTAGCTGCTGCCTCAGGTATTATTTGCTCTCCTCTACAGAGGATCTGAGTCTGCTGAGTTGGTTGTTTGATGTGAACAGCAGTAGTTTGCACTTTTAATGTCATGGGTACCTGTATCCAACACAGTGTGGTTTGGGATTTCCAGGAGCAGGTGTGCACTATTTGCTAGATATGAATAAATAGTTCACACAAATTATGCAACGAAACCCCAGACTGGTGCTGCCTATTTTTCACAGTGTGTGACTGATCTTCTAAACAGAATGGTTTTATTTTATTTCTCCTTCTTACCTGAACGACAGCCCTGTCAGGTTTATGTGCAGCCCAAAAATGAGATTCATCTGCAAAGAACAATGATGATTAAGGTCATCACCAACAGAATTTCCTGGAGAGAGTGGAGCAGAGGATACAGTCCATTGCAAGGGACAGAGGGTCTTTTCCCTCACCACTGCAACCCCCTGAACATAGAGGATGCAGCCCAGCACCAGAAGGGTTACTGCCTTCTGCCACTGACAATTTTCCCTTCTGTTCCTTTTACTGATCTTGAGGTGTTCATAACCTCAGCAGCTGCAAAACAGGTTTTCTTCAGCTGGAAAACAAAAACAAAAACAAAAACAAGTCATTTTAAATGGACATATTTATATATGTCCATATTTTCATTACCTGTTTAAAAAAAAAAAAAAAAGACCGTCGCCTTTGTACCTGTGAATGGGAATGTTAGAATGAAAGCAAACATCATTCATTTCCCATGCCTCTGAAAGCCCCCCTCACACAGGTGATATTTAATTCTGTTTAAAACAGAATCTCTAAAAAACTTACTATTTTAAAACTATTTTAAAAACCCAATCTTGCAAAAACAGTTTAGAGATTCCTATCTTCCTACCTCTCTTCATTCCTTTCCTTCACCATGCATTCTCCAAGCCTTCCAGAGTGCCATGGCCTGCTTGTGCCCTACCTTAATCAGATCTGTATCTTCCATTTCTTGAATCAAAACAAAGCAAATAACCTACCACACTCTTAGGAAGCCAAAACACTCTTCTGATGCAGAAACATTCATTTTTAAGCAATCCATTTAAAAAGCTGTGTCATCCAAGTTGTTCCAAAGTTAGATAGCAGATTGGATCATAAAAAATTATTACCCTCACCAGCACTATCTGCTGGGTGAGGTCACAACTGTATTATGGTTTCTTAATAACCCTTTTTTCCCTGTATAAGGCCAACACATCTGCAACATTTTTCCCCTGAAGTTCTTAGAGGCCTGAAGTATCTTCTGTCATAATTCATTTGTTGGTATTAAACATGCTGCTTTTCTCTGAAGATTTTCTTTTTTCTAGACAGCTGATTTTTAGATTGTGGAGAAGGACAAATATACAGCTGACCACCCAAAAGAGCACAAGGAAAACCAAACCAAACCTTAAAAGTCTGTGACACCTCCCATGTTGTTAAATCTTTGAGTCTGTAGTTAGGCAAATGCATTTTATACTGTCATATAAATACCTCATAGGGAGGGTTTGCTTCTCTTCTATTCTATTCTATTCTATTCTATTCTATTCTATTCTATTCTATTCTATTCTATTCTATTCTATTCTATTGATTTCTATTCATTTCTACTTATATCTTGTAAGTATTTTAAAGAAAGCAGGAAGATGATAAAAAGCCTAAGGAGCATCCCTTGCAATGGCTGTGTGTCTCTCATGGCATGAAGGAATCTCTGTCTCAGTTGGAACATTTTGTTGTTGCCGAAAATTAAGTAATAAAGAGGAACACACACACATGTGAGCTAGTGGTTCTGCACTGCTAAACAAACCCAGTCCTCAATGCACCCTGCCAAGCACCTATTGTCAGTCCTCATGTACTTTTATTTTCTTATTCTCCAGCCAGTTTAGAGCTCCTGGAACAGAGCAGAGCTGGATTTCTTTAAAAAAAAAAAAAAAAAAAAAAAAAAACCTTGAGGAAACAGGAGGGAAAACTTCTTAATAAACTAAAAAAATATCAAACCACTAAGGCATTTTTTAAAAAACTAAAAAGTTCAATTGAAAAACATATCTTCTTTTGCAAGGCTTTTGTTTGTCTTAAATGGACAGGTAATCTGTTACTTAGAAGAGAGTGGAATACATTTATATTCCTCTGATTAATTTTTGTGATTATTTTTTGACTTTGCACCTGACATTACAATCTCATGTTTTACCTCAGGCCTATTTGAATCTATTTGCAACCATCATAATTTCAAAAGAACAAGATATCCAGGAACAAGTATCGTCCACTTTACAATCTATTTATCCAAGGTTTTGTTCCAAAGATGTGTGCAGCTACCTTATGATTAAAATGCAATAGACCATGACATTATCACTGAATTACAGCTGTATTACAAATTTTATTTCCTACAGCTGACCTCAGCCTGAGAAAAAAAAGTATTTTGGCACCATTTCCAAAAAATGGCAGTGAGGAATCTTTTGGCATGGCTGTCTTTACCTTGACCTGGTCAGTGCCAGGATAAGCGATGTGATTGGAACAGGGGATAGTGCAGTGATGCCCACTTGGTTCACCAGGAGAACTCCTGAGCTCTAAATTGCACCAGAGCCTGAGCCCTGTCTTTCCCATCCCACAGATTAAGGAAACAAAGAAATATGTGCTCTGGGCTAGCAGGAGATGCATTCTGGTGTGGTGACAGCAGCAAACAGGCCATTTATATTCTGCAGTTCTCTGGCTGTAAGTGGGCATTACCTGTGTATTGGCCATGTCAAAATAGGGTTTGCTCCAAGGTATGGAAGACTTCTTCACTTTTGTGGTCTCCAGCTGCTGTTAACAAGGGCACATCTGCTGGTGGCTTAATTTTAATCTCTCTGCTTTCCATTGGGTCAAGACAGCAGTGTCCTATTGCTGAAGTTGTGTCATATTTCTTGGGAACTTTTTAGCTGTCTTTATTTTCAGCCACCTTCACCGCCTCTTTTCTTCACTGAGTTAAAAGGTTTCACTAATTTTCTATCAGTAATTAGTAATGTCAGAAGTCCAGCAGCCCATGATGGATAGACCCTGACTGCTAATGCACAGGGAATGGTGACAGCAGGACATGCAGGGCTGATGCTGCAGATACAAACTCCAGCTTCAGATCTCTGTTCCTGACTGTTGTTATTGCTTGCCACAGCAGTACTCATCAATGTTTCTGTTTTTTCTTATCTGATATCCACCTTGTTTTTAAAACTCATCAGTAATCTGAGAAGAGGCTCCTGGTGAATTTTTCACTTCTCCAGTTTCTGCTTCAACATGACTTGAAATATCTTGACTTCTAAATTATTTTTCAGAGAGATCTCACAGAATGATGCCTTGGAGGTCATAGAAGCAAATGTGTTTTCCAACCTTCCCAAACTACATGAAATGTAAGTAATGAGCAATCTAAATGCAAAGGAGACAATTATAAAGATTCATTATAGGCAAGTATCAAAGGTTTTGCAGTTTGGTTCAGGTAAGCACTGAAGAATATGCAGCATTATAGGAGCATTTTAAATCTCCCTTTGTCTTTTCCATCTTCTTATCTAGCTGTCCCTTTCTTTACCTGCTCAGGTGAAAATTTATCCTCAGGTCACTGCCAGGATCAAAAGGTGATGGAGTCTGCCTGTCTATGGTAGGCTGCTCCCTGAAATCATCCAGACCTTCTGCTGTCAAAAAGAAAATCTCAGCATATTGTTCCACCTCGTAACAGGACAAACACAATTTTAAGATCAATATATTGATACATTTTTCTCTGATGTTTCATTTCCTCTTTGCAGAAGAATTGAGAAAGCCAACAACCTCGTGTACATCGATAAAGATGCCTTCCAACACCTCCCGAGCCTCAGATATTTGTAAGATCTTTTGCTCTTTACAAGTCCTAGAGTCACTTCGAATTACGCACCTGTGTATCTGTCCAGCTGGTGCTGAGCACTTTGGGTGATAAGACAGGATGATTCCCTCTCCTCATACCAGTTGCACATTGTCAATACACATTTTCATGCCTACACATCCTCAGAAAAGCTGAAGATAAAAGCTTCCACAGAGGTGTCCCACACACAAGTTCCTCAAGCCTTTCTAAGTAACAAGTGGGAAATGAGTGATGAGAATATGAGCTGGACTTTTCTTAAGTCTATAGAAACAAATATAGGTTGAAATTCCTCCTGGTAGCTTAGAAATTACAAAAAAAAAATCTCATCTGTCTTTGCTTTGGTGCTGCCTTCTCTTATATGTCACATACATAGTGTTAAGCATTGAAATTATTTTTTCTTTAGCAAAGGTAGTGCTGTAGCCATGGTCTTCATAAATGCCTCATGTGAGATTATTAGATCTCTAAAATATGTTTATATTGATGTGTGGACAGCTTTATTTCCTCAGCCAGCCTCATCAAGAATGTCATTTGCACCACTGTGGTTGCTACATCTGCTTCTGTGGAGTTGCCATCAAAATTCAGTGGTAACTGAATGCATCCTTAAAGTAAGCTGGTTACTGAAAAATAAATTTTCACAGCTTCTAGCACATGGTTTTAACATGACTAATAAGCTCTCCTCTGTGATAAAACCCCAATGAAGTTCAATTTTTTATTTAAAACTGGTTGGTTTTAATGGTCACAGCTTATACAATTCACCCTTTTGTGAGCAGGATACCAGTTTATTTACCCAGCAGGACACCAGCTTAACCTTTGTATGTCTGTCCATCTGAGCACATAAATCCTGTCTGATTTTCCTGACTGACACAAGAAACCTTACTCATACAAGAAGCCTTGTTTTCCTTACTTGTGCAAGAAGCCTGGTCATGGTTTCTACATTTCAGTACATAAAAGTAGGCATTTAATTGTCTGCTTAGAGATCTCATAAAGACAGTATGAAATCAGGTCAGTGGTCTGATAAGCGTAGCTCCCAGTAAGCCAAGGAGTGTTGAAAAATCTCTGGAAATCATTAGTATCTGACAGTCTGGGCTCAAAAATGCCAAGGGGCATTGCTTTGAATTTGTACTTTAAGATTTCAGATTTAGGACTTGGACTTTAGGAGATAAGGTGTATTTAGCACTACAGAAGCCATTTTAGTTTAAAGCCTCCTCAAACTGGAATATGTGGCTAGATTTGAAGTAGAATTTTCATTCTTCCCAGTATTTTGACTGATTCCCACTTTATCAAATTCATCAGGCACCTTGGTGAACTTTAACTTTTGTGTTTGCATAACTGAAACACAGATTTTCTCTTGACAGTAGGGAAATAAAGCTCTAAGTTTGCATTGCTATGAGGAGAAATTGTGTGCTTTTCCCTCCCTTTTCAAGCCCAAGTCATTCAGCAGTGACTGCTGTCTTTGAGTAGCTCCGATCACCAAAGAATGAAACCACAGCATTTGTTTATCCATGTAAAATCCCCAGAACAAGCTGCCATGGGGAGTAAGTACAGTTGTCAGATGCACAGATGGGTAGAAAGAAAGAGAGCACATATATCTCACACGAAATTGAAGAAGAAGAAATGTAGGCACACTAAAGAACACACTAATTTCAGCGATCATTTAAATACGGGGCACAGAAATCATAGGTGAAGGTAAATTCACACTTCAAATATCTGAAACAGTGAAAGTTTTTCTCTTGGCACTAGTAGATGTTGCCTCTTCTGAACACTTTTCATTCTACCCTCCCATGCATGTTGACTCAAACATTCCACCTATGTAAAAATTCAGCTGCAGCAGCAATCCTATGACGTATAGAAACAACAGATTGAAAATACAGACAATTACTTGTCTTCCTTATCATTCCCCTGTTCTCTTCAGCTAGTTTTACTTTCTAGTTGATATCAGAGAAAACTGCATTTTGAAGTTTTTTTAAGGTTTTTTTCTCTTGTTAACATTGAGGGCTAGAAGAGACTCTCCAGCTGCTGTATCCTATTTCTTCCCGGATCCACTTCATATATCCCATTAATTAAGTGCTTTGTTGACATTCTTGATGCTCTTCACTGTTCCCTGCTTTCCTCCATTTTCCAGGAGAGGCTTTTCCAGAAACTCAATGATTTGGTGACTCGAAGATTTCCTCTAGTTTTATTTACGGCCCCTTAATTCACACTCATTCTTGTGCCAAAGTTTTTTCTCTAATTTATGTTTATAAAACCCATCTTTGGTGTTTACACAAGTAATGGATTTATGCTGCAACCCCTCTGTGCCTTCATTTCAGGAGGTGAAACCTCCCAGTCTTGCGTGACTATAGATAGTACAAAAGGTGCAGGTTTTGTGGCTCAGAGCTTCTGAATAGGTGATTGTGGGCTTTTTTCTAATAACAAGGGTTGAGGAGGATGTGCTGGAGGTATAAATCCATGCAAGATTGTTGTCTTCAGTGGAGCTACATCATTTCCCAACACAGGGACCAAAGTTCTTGTTTGGGACTTTCTACATCCAATGAGCTGGGTGTGATGCTGAGTAACGTCATGCTCAGATCATCTCTACATACAGCCACACCTTCATGTTCTCTCCCACATTTCTGGAGGAAAGATGCCATTTTCTCCATCCCCTCACTTCACTCACTGGCGCTTGCCCTTTTGGAAACTGAAAAGGCAGAAAGTTTTGCTGTTTGAAAGGGTAGGAAAGTTAATTTAATGATAAAGCAGAAACTTTGATGGGAGGCTGTAAAAACGCATCTGGTAAAGGTAACCTAGTCCTTATATTCACTTTCCTGTGACATGCAAGGAAGAGGCAATACTGAAAATATAAGGTAAGATGTCAAGGTTAATAGATTGATGGTTTTTCAGTTCATTTGGGGGGAGGGTTTGTGGTGGTTATTCAGGGATTTCTATATAAGGAAAAGGTTGTAAACATGTGGGACTATAGTTTAAAATAATTCATAAAAGGGTAAAGCATCTGTGTGCAACGGTTATTGCAAAAATCATAAAAATTTTAAGGCCATGAAAGGAAACTTGTAAAACCTGAAAACTTGTAAACCTGTACATCACTGCCTAATTTTCACATTAATTGCTGTGAGTTAGGAAGGAATAGGACATAGTTTTGTCAATATCTTGTCACATAACAGAGTAGGTGATTCTGTCTGACTGTGTAAGGAGGTACAGAGAGACCAAGCTGCAACCAGCAACTCAAAGCACAAGGACTTGGGTACCTGCCCAATGATTCCTGGATCATTGTGGTTCTTCTGAAGCTCCCAGGTATGGGGAAAGTCTGGCAGGGTACAAGACACATGCTCTGCTGATTCCTTACACATTTCTGTGGCTGTAGCAGAACTCTTAAAACGCAATGCAGAAAATCTTTCTGGAAGAAATTCTATTTACTGGTGGTTTTCATTTAGAAAACACAGAGAAAAAAAATTAATCAGTCTCAATGTCCAAAACTGAACCCAGGTACTACAGCCCATTAGTTTAATGACCTTTGCAACACATTGTTTGCAAGGCTTTCTCTGTGTTTCTACAAAAATAGTTTTATAGCCACTAGGTCATGTTTATAGGCAGGCAAGAAGCTGTAGCTAGCCTTGTCAGACCCCTCATCAGCTTCATGGGCTCATTATGGCCACCAGCTGTTGAATATTAATATGCTTTTATCTCTGTCAACTTGGAGAGAAATACATTTCCTCCTCAGCCCACTCTCTTTGTCTCTTGCATCATCATTACCAGTATGGCAAAAACACAAAGGAGATGAAAATGCTGAAAAAAACACAGTGCTGAACAGCCTAAACCTTCCAGAAACAGGCAACCTTAACTTTCTCACCAGCCTTTTAGAAGCAGAGAAGAAAATTGCTAATTGGTCTTCTTGGGTATAAGCTGAAGAGACAGACTGCTTCAAAATGGTAACTGGCTGACCTTTTCATGGGTACAAGATTATTTATCTGGCTCTCATTAGGGAGACCTGTGGCATAGTCTCTTTAATAATGTAGTGATGGCTTTTCAAATTAATTTTCTTTCCAAAATTAGTTCTCATACGTAATCTCTGTCCTTTGATTCTTTTTTGAGGGGTGTCAATGTCTTGTATTTAGCAATCTCAGCTTACAATACAAAGATCTGAATGTAACACTCCTTTCAGGTTAATTTTGAGAGCATACAGCTGAATTGTTGGAAGGGAGGGGAAATGTAGGTCCCAAAACCATGGGTTTCGCCTGCAGAAGGAGCAGAGCCCAATTCCAAAGTCTTGCAGCTTCTTGTACCTGCCTGGTGCTTCCTAAACACAAATCTACAATTTGCTGCAGGTGCAGCAAATTCCACAGAATTACTGAGCCAACTCCAATTTTCTTGGAGTTGACTCTTCAATAAAAAGAAGTGATGGTCCACTCCTTCCCTTGGCATGGCAGCCTCACCATTAAAGACCTTTCCCCAGGACTGGGGGCTGCAGATTTAAGAAGCCTAGGATACTTGAATCAGAGGAATGTCTCACTGGAATCAGGCTCACATGCACCATCAAGTAACCAGTGTGATTAAGGGACACAAAGATAATGCTTCCTGAGTGAAGTTGTGTTTATCTCTGCCTACCTTGAGTTTGCAATTTAGCAAATACTCCCAGTAAATTGATGAGGTAAACTGCATTCCCAGATTTGTCAGAATAGCTCCTACAATTTGGCATAAAAAGGAGCAGACGTGTTGCTATATCTGGAGATAAGCAGCCAGAATCTTCCAGGAATTAGTTTCTGAAATACTTTTTTTTTCTTCCTCTGCTAGTTGTGGTGCTCTGTTTTCTTAAGTGCTGACTCCAGTAAGCCTTTTCAGAAAGACAATTAATACCTTGGAAAGCAGCCATCAGCCATCTGAAAATAAAAGGTTCTCACCAAGCTGTTTATGCATGGCAAGGGGGGACTCAGTTATAACAGAGATTAAAGAGGACACTTGTTTAAACTGAGGCTACTAAGGATGTATACATTGTATGGTAAATATATTGACAAAGCTGTCCTGCAGGAAAGATATTCAGTAAATTGGATTATCCACATTCTAAAAAGATTATCCACTTAAAGGCCTCTGGAGATTTGCTGGTGGAATAAAAAGAGAGGGAAGATCTAGGCTACAGTCTAGCTAAATATTTTTTCAGTTCTTTTTCTGCATTTAATTAAAGGAACATCCTCTTCTGCTCCTAATCACCATTCTGTGCCTCTGTGCAATCAGTGCCTTGTGCCACCTGTAGATTTACTTCAATATGTAATGATTTGTCAGAGATGCTTTCCTCTTCATCTCATGCTGCTCAGTTTACACCAGTGAAAACTGAGCGCTGAACACTTTGGAATTACTGGAAAGATCAGAACTAACCCAAGGCATTGGGGATGTTTTTTGTCACATGTATGGTGAAAACCCTGATAACCAATGTGGAATTTTGATATGCTGGGATTAAGTTACCCTTGGGAGCAGTGTTTGAATAGCAGATGTTAGAGTCCTGTCACCTTCCATTGCTGCACCATGAGGACTGAGATTTTCTTGGGAAGGGACTGTAGAAAGAAAAGCTTCTTATGTCTTCTCTGTCCTGCAGTAGCCACACACTACTTGGCAGCAGTCTCCTCCTTCACTTTCCTACTAAGGGAAATGTATGCCATAATTTGTGTTTAAAAGGGGCTTGTAAAAGAGGATTGCATGAATTTTTAGCATATGACTCATTTAAAATTAAAGGCAGCTTTCTACTAACACCCTGTATATCTCCAGTAATTTAGAGAGTGTATTTTAAAATATTGTAAGGGGGAGTTACAGGCTCTTCTCCTTTTGCTTCTGATTTTTTTCGACTAAGTCCTTTTATGAAGTGTAAGTGCAGAAATATTTTAAGTAACAAGGGCTTGTGTAATCCACCTGCTTTATTAATCATGCTTTCTATTTAACTATATGTAATAGTTTTTCAAAGGCATTTTTGTGGAGCTTTTTTGGTCACATGTGACAGCTGTTATTTTTAAGTTAATGCAATGTCAGACCACTCTGAATACTGAGACGAAACAGTCTTGACATTTCAGCAACTTTCCCAAATTGGCTTCTTGAATATTCACTAATACTACTTTAGTTTTTCCCTGCATATGAAGTATTGCTTTCTATTACAAGATGAGACAGATCAAAGTTGGCTTTTCAGCATCTGAGGATACCCAGATACCATCTCAGGGAGCTCAGAGCAGTACTTAGGCAAGTGAATGTCTTTTTTATGGACTTATGTGTCACTCTGAGTTCCCAAATGTAGGATTTGCTTGTCACATGGAGGTGTTCAGTTTCAGTTCAAATTATGAAACCTGAAAGACTACAACTCTCCTGAAATAATCTAGGTTCATAAAAAAACATCATATGAACAATGTTTCCTTTTTCCAGTCTCAACCAGTCCTTTGATCATAATTCAGCTATTCAGGAATGAGTCTGTAAAAAAAAAAAAAAAAAAAAAAAAAAAAAAAAAAAAATTAAAAAAAAAAAAAAGTCACATCTAATAGTAAAAGAATCTTGTTCTAAGTGCTAGGATTAAAAAAAAAAAAAAAAAAAAAAAACTTTACATATCCTATGTTCCTTAAGAAACCAATATTCTTCGTGAAAGGTTACCTTCTCTGCCATCTCATATATTAAAAACACAAAGATATAATCAAACTTTATTTGATTATATCAAAATAATATAATCAAAATGTCTCTTTGTTTGGTGGGGTAAACATGAGACTTTTTGCTGTCTGGAAAAAGGTCCCAAATGTTGAGAGGCCAGCCCAGTCCCACTCCTCCCTCCAGCACTGAGCCCTCCTTCCAGCTATCTGCAGCCACCAGTCCTCTCCTGCAGCATGGAAACATCACAAGTTTCCTGTCCTTGCTACTGCTCTGGATTGGATAACAAAATTTGGCTAAATTAGACATGGTCCATCTCTGTGGATACTGTGACCTCACTGGCTGTGAGATCAGGGTTATCCTTCAGATTTAGCAGTTCCAGGGTGCTGTTTCATGGACAGGAACCACAGTGCAGAGGTCCAGGGATGGTCAGTGCAGTGGGAGGGAGGGTGGAGGTATTGAAGAACAGAGGTTTGGGTCCATTTCCAGCTGCACAAACTGCTGAAATGTTCCATGGTTTTGGCTCCTCACTATTAAAGGTGCTGGGGAGTAAAATGTTCTAATTCTCTCCTAATTTCATCAATTAATTTCTCCTGTAATTAATTTGTCCTCTATTATAGTAGAAGGTTAAAATTGTGGTGGGTCGATAGTTTTGTCTTAAAACATCTACTATGAAAATAATTATCCAGTGTCAGTGCAGCTGATTTCTTAGAATATTGTTGGGAATTTAATATGAACAATTTACTGAGATCATCAGGAGGGACTGTGTTATCATCCAAGGTAGGGTCTCTACCTCTGTGGGGAAGAATTCAGCTCATACTTTGGACAAAAGCTTTTTTAAGTTTCCTAGTGGGAAACCCCACCTTTGTGGCTAAACTCTGCCTTTTGTGACAACCATTTTAAGCCAAATGTTCTTTCTTCTTCATTAATCGTTGCCTTCTTTCCAGAAGTAGACTGAATAATCTTCATTTTCTCTTCCCCTTAGGTTAATATCAAACACTGGCCTTCGGTTTTTGCCTGCTGTCCACAAGATTCACTCTTTCCAGAAAGTTTTGCTGTAAGTTTGAACGTTTGCTTTTCACTTTTTGAAAGCTGCCTTTGAGTGTTCTTCTGCTCCAGCAAAGCCTTTCAAGACATGATTCCCCATGTGTTCATTTACTAGCTCTACAGTGGCCTGTCAGTTGTAATTTTGCAGGCCTTGATGATAATGTGGCTCAGAAGGTCTCAGTTCTCCCCAGGTCTCCCTTCTACAAAGCCTTGGAACTTGCACTTTACAGACCACTCCAACTGCAGTGTGAGCACATGTCTGGGTGGCCCAGGGGACAGATAACAGCCTTCAACTCCTCTTTCAGAAGCTGAAATCCAAACCAGGATGGTGGCAGTGGAAATTTGTTGCCACCTGGTGAAAATTTTCTGACCTGCATGGGAAGAGTTACAGATCTCAGAGATAAGTTCCATCAGAACTGACCATATAACTCAGGAAAGAAAAATAACAAAAAATAACAATAAATAAATAATTTTTAAAAAACCAAAGAAAACAAACAAACAAACAAAAACAACCCCACCAACACCACAACCCCACAACCTCGGGGAATTATCTACCATACCCTTTTCTGTTTTCCTCTGGCAGTAAAACTGTCCAGAGAATGAATTATTTTTTACTATAGAAAATTCTGGTGCCAACAAGGAAAAAAATATTTGTGCAAAATTTTGTGTGAAAACAGGCTGTTAATTTCCTAAAGCACTTCTTCTGTAGAAAAAACACATATCAGAAAAACTTAGTTTCTTTTTGACTGAAAAATATTTTGACATACATTTCTCAATAAGTTCTTAGTACAACTGAAAGCATTCTTTTGGACAAGATTTATTGTTAATTCACACACAAAGTTCTGCATCTTCAGATCTTTAATTAGAAGATTTCAACCTGCAGAAACATTAATCATGCAATTATTAATGGCTATCTTAGTGATAGCCATTAATAGCAATAAAAATGCATGTAAAACTTAGAGGGGAATGCCAGAATATAGTACACAGACATATAAGATAAGAAATCCATTTCAGGAATCCATTTGACATGTGTAATTCTGAGAACTTCAGTTCACTGCTCCTCAAAACCATTAAGGCAATGCAACAGCTATGGCACTACAGAGACTTTCACCTGTACACTTTTGTGTTTATCATCAGTCTTAGACAGGAATTACTGTGTACTGTACCACAAGAGCTTTTAGTATTTTAGGCGCAACTCCTCACTTGCCTGTAAGAATAAATAGACCTTGATACTGACTGAGTCCCAAACTAGGCCTCGGTTCAAACTTTGGTCCCTCTGAGCTCAATAAGAAAATTCTGCTTGGCTTCAGTTGTGTCAATATTTAAGTCCCAAAAAGACAGGTCTTGATATTTATAAAGGGCCGACCTTTAGTAGAGGGATACAGTTCACTTGCATGAGTGCTGCATCCCCCCATGTTCCTGCCTCTGCTGCCTTCAGTTTGCTGAATGAAGCCTCTGTGTGAGCGTCACTCAGTGCAGAGTTGTGGCTGTATGGAGCTGTCAGCATGAGATAATTTTGGAACCGCGCTTAATTTCAAGCTTTGTAGAGAATTAATTTTGTTCCTTGCTTTCCAACAGAAACAGCATGCAAACAGCTATATCCCCAGCCTAAATTATGAGTAACACTCTTTAACTTCTTTGGGGCCTATACTGAGCCAGCAACAGAACATTCCTTTTTTTTTTTGTATCAGTCACAACTGAGGAAAGACGGAAATTCCTACTTGTCCATTCAACAAACTGCACTGACAGGGGTCCTGCATTTAAGTTCTTAAGCACATACAAAGCCTATAAGCAACCCTGTTGACATCAGCTGGGGAATGATTCATGGGCTGGTAGGTACCCTGCTGAATCAGGCCAAAAAGGCTAATGGCTTTCCTCCTTCTGGTTGGGAGGCTGGGAGAAGGGGTGGCCTTGCAGCCCCTCCGATTGCATTTTCTGGGTGTAGGTTTGCTGGAGGAGCTATTTCATCCACCTCAGGGTTATAGACCTGAGATTTTAGGCATTTTAATGTCTTCAGCCTATTTGGAAGGAAAGTATGGGAGTGTTTTGCTCCAGCCTTTTTTTATCAGGAAGGTTTGTGCTCTGGGAAAAAAAAAACTCTTGGAAACTTTGGTTATTACCCTCTGTCTGTAGCACTTCCTCAGATTGAATATGAGGGAAAAATACTGTGTTTGAAGCAGCATGTTGTATTGAAAGGCTCACAGAAGTACAAAAAGGTGTAGTTTCTATTGTATTTTATTTTTCAGAGATATTCAAGACAATATCAATATACGTACAATTGAAAGAAATTCATTCATGGGCCTGAGTTCTGAAAGTGTGATTCTGTGAGTAGACATAGCAAATTCATTATTCTCCTTGTTAGCTCATTTCTTTTCCAGAACAGGGTCAAGGATACCAGGAGTTGGGCACTTTTTCATGCACTTCCAAATTGAATTTGAGATTTTACATTTCTCCTTGCCCCTGAGATCTCTGTATTCTGTTTCCCTGCCATGAAACAAATGAATGCTTTTGGGGTTTTTTGTTGTGTTCTTGTCCTGCTCTTTATTTTAGAAGCACATCAGACAGCAAATTTAGTAATTACTGATGCCAGGGGTAAACACCTACAGCTACAGTTCCTCGTGATACAAATTGTATTCAAACGGATGGCACGACTCATAAATATTTACAGTCAGACACATCACTCAAAGACGTTTATTACTTGGGCAGAATGTATGGAGATGTTGTGGAAATGTGGTTTATTTGTACACAATGTTAATGCATTGGCACGGGCGGGTTCACAATGCAGTTTGGAGCTGCAAGGTTAGATGACTCTACATTTGATTTGAACAGTCATGTATTTTAATGAACTAGCTGGCTTCTTTGATCCTTTCTCTCTATGTATCAAAACATACTATTTGCTTGCTAACAAGCTGCCTTCCTTTCACTTAGCCAGTGGCCAGATTGGAAAAAATTCCCATCAAGTTTTTGTGGTTTACCTGGCACACTGAGAGAAAATCAAGGTTTGAACTGACTGATTGAGCTCATGTCGATTCTGGGGAGAGCAAGGTCAGACCGTCAATAATGAAGAGAGTGCAGGAACAAGTCATTTAGCTTTATCTCTCCCTTTTCCCTATCAGTCATGCACAACCTCTCTCTACTTCAAATTCTGAAGTTTTAAACACACACACACACATACACACCAGACTTTTCTCAAGAATATATTTCCAAAGCACTGCACAATAAATACTACGTTTATTTTCATAATACCACGGAAGGGTGAGATAAATATGCCAGAGTTTGGCTGTGTTTTGACCTCTCTGAGCCACTTGAGGAGCTTGGAGTTGGCTTCCCCCTCTCCCCCCAAAATGTTTCATTGCTTGTATCAGGAAGAAATTACTGAGGCAGTGGACCAGATTGCCCAGAGAAGTTGTGGATGCTCCAGCCCTGGAAGTGAAAAAGGCCAGGTTTGATGGAGCTTTGTGCAAGCTGTTCTAGGGAAAGTTGTTGCTGTCCATGGCAAGGGCTTTGGAACTGGGTGATCTTTAAGGTCCCTTCCAACCCAAACCTTTCTCTGATTCTGTGGTATGATTATTGCCTGGGTATTGCAGGATATCTCTTTGGTGACTTCAAGCTGCTGGTTTGCTATCAAAATTGTCCTGGTGGGGGGATCATGTCCACTTCCAGCTGTTTGCCCTTCCTCCTGCAGCTCCCCATTGTCACAGGCACCCTGCACTCACCAGTGTGAGCAGACCTGGCCTCCAGCACCTGACTGGTCAATGTCCTGACTTTGCTCTAGTTCTCCCTACACCAATTCAGAACAGAGGCCCTGCATGTGCCCTTTGAGAGTCCCTGATTAGTCTTTCCTTGTGCTGTGGTGAATTTAGATCATTTTTTGCCATTTTTTTGTACAAAACTGAAGTCACAGCAACTCAACAGAAAGTTATTGTTACGGCAACAT
The DNA here is from genome assembly GCF_965231275.1 of Zosterops lateralis. Lineage (NCBI taxonomy): Eukaryota > Metazoa > Chordata > Aves > Passeriformes > Zosteropidae > Zosterops > Zosterops lateralis. The sequence continues at coordinate 14,362,131 of NC_139764.1, forward strand.
TATTTAGAGAAAGCAGACATATCAAGATGTTTCAAATCACCCAGGTCCCACTGAACCCCCACATTCTAGGGAGAAACCATTTTAATTGGCTTAGCTGTGGCAGGCTCCAAGCAAATTTCTGCCAGTAATTTGGATTGCATCTGATCCTATGCTATGCATGGAATCAGCACAGCTGGGAACTGAGGAGAGCTTTAGTAATGAAGAGCTAGAAATTTACAGAAGAAATTCACCTTGCTTCCAGGTCTGCATGCCACTCGGGCTCTAAGATAGATATTTCCAGTCTCAATATAGGGTGTAAATGGTACCTCAGGGGCAGTGGCCTCTTGCACTGGGTGAATTTTTTGAGTTTTAAAAATCTGCTCTGATAATGAAGTGATAAGGAAAAGCTCCCACGTCCAAGCTCTGGATCTTCGCTTCCATTTTTACTTTGCTAATGTACGAGTTAGTGGAGTCAGTAAGGATGCTGGTCGAAGTGAGGGGAGAATTTGCCTCAACAGGAATTTATCTATGTGTACTATAATGAGGTCCTGGGATTTGGGTAATTTTTTTTTGCTCTTTTTACTACTCAGATGCTATTAGCCAGGTGACAGGAGTGTATAGTCCACACTGTATGGCTACAGTGACTCTGTTTTACAGCCTTAGTATCTCATTGCATTAACATCAAGTTCAGTGAGAGAATGCAGTAAGTGCTAATAGTGTGATTAAAAACATATCTATCAGCCTGGCAGCTACAAATTTACAAGATCAATGTAATATAATAAATGTTTCAAATGCTGTAAGCAGGGATCTGTCTCTCCTCCATGCCTGCTCACTCATGTCTAATAGTGCTGGCAAGTGAAGGGGACGGTGACAGTTCTCCTGATCCAGCCTGACAGACATTACAGACACAGAGCTCTGTGCATCTGCCTGTCATGGTCAAAAGAGCAACCCTTTCAACCAGACCCATGACTGATTTCCATGCTGACCTTAGCTCACCACCTCAGACCTCAGATAAGTGGGTCACTTGCATGCTCAGCTTTCAAAGTGAATTAGAAAAGAGTCCAGGTTTGCTGACAGTTTAATTAAATCAGGCCATTTTTGCCATCAATCAGACCTGTCATTGCCTGTTGGAGAGGGCGTGAGCTGCAAAGTGACGTTTAAGGCGAGATGAAAGATTGCACCATAAAGATGATAAATATAACTGACCTAAATGTAAATTTTTAGGACCACAAAGGGACAGAGGGAAGGTCGTTAAACGTTAATTAGGTAATGCACCAGAGTAAAAACTTGGCAGAGAGCCCCAGGAGCTCCAATTGCCAGGTTCACTGCCTGTGTCTCCTACTGGGGAAAGGAGCCTGGGGAGGTAGGACTGGGCAGCAGAGCAGACGAGGAGTGTAATTTGTCAAGGCAGCAGTGTAGGAGGAATCACCTGCTTTCTGGGCAGTTTGGCTGCCCCCTCCTGCCCTCCTGCCTGGCTCAGTGACTATCAGCCCCCCTCCTCCACCTGCCTGGCTGTGGATGTGAGCCCATGGCTCACAGCAGGCTTTTTCCCTAATAACCGACAAAGACGAAGCCGTGGCCCAGCGTTTCAAAAGCATCTTGCTAAGAGTAAAACTGAGTGGCACTGACAGCACCAACAGGACAGACCTCGGTCTCCCTGGCTCTTCTTCTGCCTTCCCAGTGAGCCATGAGCAGTGCCAGCATCTTCAGCAGCTCTGCCCTTACCTCAGGAACTTACTCCAGCTGCCATCTCTGATGGTAGCACTCATCTACCCTATTCACATCTGCCCCCTCCAAAGCCTTCCTCCAATTATTTACAAGGATCTTACACGATGGGATTTGTAGAAATTTCACCATTTCAATGTCCATTTAATAATATTGTTTGTTTGAGATTCCCTTTTTTAAATTGCATACATTTTTGTCATGAAGCATAAAGAACACAACTCTCTTTTCTTTTTTTCTGTTGCAGATGGCTCAATAAAAATGGAATTCAGGACATTGAGAATCATGCATTTAATGGAACATACCTGGATGAGCTGTAACTATTTCTGTTGTTTGCAATTCTGAAAAATGAAGATAGTAACTTCTGCACATTTTTTTTTCTTTTTAGTCTCAGATTGTTTCAGCATAAAATATTGTGTTTTTCAGAAATCTAAGTGATAATCACAACCTAGAAAAATTACCAAATGAGGTCTTCCAGGGAGCCAATGGACCCGTTGTTTTGTAAGTAGTATTTGGAAAACATTTTTCTCATTATTGACTCCTTAGAAAAGGTCAGAGAAGAACATATGAATGCTAGTCTGGATTTCAACATCCTGCAAACCTTGGAGTTCAAGACCAGAGGTCAAGTTCTGAATAAAAAAAAGGAAGCCATAACTAAAATTTCAGTCTAAAATTTTATTTTCATTTTGTCCTCAAGATTTTGAGAGCATTAGATCCAGGAGAGATTTAGATCCAGGTTCCTCTCCACAGTTTATTAAACTGTGCAAGAAAGGAGTCATTCTGCTTTGTTTTTTCCTCTAGAAAGAAAATGCTTTTAATTTTCTGTTTGAGCAAAATCAAGACCGAGTGAGTGGTTCTTAGTGCTGAAATCTGAATTACTTGCCACTGAAGATCTGCAGCTTAATTCTGAAGCAAAATTCCCATTTTGTGGGGATGGGGATTGGGATAGGTATGAGATACATCCCACACAGTTCCAGCAGGATGTTCTTGGTGGGTGAGGAGTTGGCAATCGAGAACTCAGCAGTAGAAAATTCGGCAGAGGGATGCTCATGGATCTCAGCCACCATTACCTCAAGCCACAGTTTGGGTCCAAAAATATATGAGTTTGCACAGCTGCCTGTGTTTCTTAGCACAAGCCACCACATGTAAGGGCTGCAAGAGAGATGTAGGATTCCTTCTCTGTCTCACTGATTCATCGGGACCTTTCTCTCTTTGCATCTACCCTGGTTGTCCAGAGAGGGCTAAAAGTGACCCTGAATGAGTGAGAAGAGTCATTGGAGCCACTGGAAGATTTTACACAGATGCTAGAGTGGTTATAAATCTGGAAAAAAAGGAAAAAAAATGTCTGATTAACCTTGAGTTGAGTCTAGTGCTCTTTTGAAGGCTTTATTTTCTACTGTGCGATGGTCAATGCACCTCTGATATAAAGATCTGGGTTTACTGCATTCTGTTCCACTTCCATTGTTTCTTCAAAGAATCTTTTTTTGGAAAAGACTGACACTGGAGCATCTTTTCATCAGTAATATCATAGGTGTTACATTGGGAAATCATTGTTTCCTGTAGCGGAAAGTAAATGCATTTTCTTTGCAAGCTGTTCTTGATACAATCATATTCTGGAGGTTTATCAAATTGATTTGCCTGTAGTTGAGATTCATTTGATAGTTCAATTTCTAACACTGAGTTATTTGTGTAAAAAGTTTTCTGTTCCATTACCAATACATCCACTATTCTGTGGATGGGAAATTACCTTTTTATCCTGGATGGGATCATGAAAGAAGAGCCTTCTTACCCATCCATCACTGTAGTGTACACCAGGGATGTGCTTTCACTTGTGGAAATGATTGACCCATAATCATATCTTTGCTGGGACAAATCATATTTTTGCTGTTGCTGCAATCAAATCCATGTTCCAGACTGCAGTGTTTTAATACAATGAACATCAAGGTGGTTTAACTCCTGATCTTCCTGAACCAGAGTCAATTAATGCCAACTTCTATTTTATAATTAATCATACTAAAGTAAAGTGAAAGAAAGACAAACACAAATAGCACCAATCATAGGCCTTGTACAGGCTACAGAGTTTCACAAATAAATTCCTCTCTCAGACTTACAGCTCTTGGCTGAGTTAGAATCTCTCTTTGGGAAAGACATCAAATTTTGAGTTAAAGGATTTTGGCATTGACAGTAGGCCAGTAAATCAAATAGCTAATAAATACAACTGTACATATTCCTTCTATACAGATATGTACCCTGTTTCCAATTTAGAGTTTCAATTTTCAGTTGCACCGCTTCATTTAATTGTCTGGTGCTCCTCTCAGAGCTGTAGTGGGTTGCACCAGCCTTTGCTGGTGTCCACAGTTCTCTGGCTGTGTCCTGACTCAATGAAGGGCTCAATGTATGGCTGTGGCCCATCCCACCCTTGCAATTTGTCTTCCTTGGTAATCCCACATATGGAGGCTGCAGGAGAGCTCCAATAGATCCCCAGCTCAACAGCTGAGTCCCTGAAGCGCAGCCAGAGATCAGTTTAGATAAAAGTACAAAGAAAGTTTTTCTCCCCAATCCATATACCTTGCACTGACTTCTGCTCCAGGAGCTATTTTTTGCCATTTCTGTAGGTACCTTTCAGACCTCATCAGCTGGTCAGTACTTTTCCTAATCCAACAGGAGCTCCCAGGGGGAAAGGGAAGTGATTGGAAGAGAAGGTAGATTCATTTTGCTGTTCCTGCACTGGCTGCTGTCAAGGCTGATGACTCACAGCCAAGCAACGACAACACAAGAACCCATATTTCAATTGCTGATTCCTTCTGGTTTGATTTCCTACTGTCACTTTATAATCTTGTTCATCAGGCTTATTTAACTTATCAAGCCTCCAACTAGAGCACAGCACCCCAAAGAACCTCTGCTCTGAGGCGTTTGTATGTGGTAACTCAGTGGAGTAATTTATTAAATCACCTGCACAATGTCTGTGTTTGCTTTTTGGGGCTTGTCAGTGGTGTATCCATAGCTATCCCTCACAGACATGCTGAAAAAACCCCACAGGGGTATGCCATGCACTTTCCCTAACTCCATTCTATTTATGTGTGATAATTGGCATGAAAAGAAAAGTTTCTTTAATAAGAAGAATTTATTTTTTTTGTGGAAAAAATATTTAATATCTTTGAACCTATTTGGAGATGATGAAAGATTCAGTAAACTTTTGGATATTTTTAAGTGCTGTTCCTATTCATAATTGTTTGTTTCCACACAGTGTAATAACAGTTTGGACTCAGTAATGATTTTTAGCTAAAAAGCCAAAGAAAACATTTTCTGTGCTCTTGTTCAGAACTATGAAGTTACACATTCTCTTAATGATGCCATGAGTGATGCTGCCTGTGGATTTAAGCAGAAACATGCTGTTTAGTTTTTGACTCATGAGCATATACTCTGGGTGACAGTTTTCATTAGGCAGAGCACTGAGGGCAGTAGTCAGCACAAGTGAAAATTGAGGCTGCTCATTGCAATCTAATTACCTCTTCAAGCATCCAAGCTAGAAATCAATAGCCTAACATTTTTCATTGGCTGCTGGGTTGAGCTCCTGTAGAAACAGGCCCAGGACCTCAGGACCTCTTCTGTGAGAGGTGTGGCTTCTCTCAGCCTGCCCTGCAGAAGTTCATAGCACTTTGGAGTACAAAAGTCTGTCTCCCAGTAAAAGACACGGTCCCAGGTTCGGGCAGCAGAGTGGAGTTTGTGTTTGCTCCTCTGCTGCCACAGCCCATTATCCAGTTGTTGAAGGTGGCACATTCCTTCAGAGCCTGGATGTAAAGCCTCAACTCTGGACACAGCATGGACACAGAAATCATCTTTACCAATTTTCCAAGCTGCTTTACCATCTGCCTATTAATTTCTTAGGCTTGGCTGGGGCTCAAGCAGAGCCTTTTCCTGGTATCAATTTTGGTTTCTAGAACAGAGAACAGAGGTGAAAATGTGTGTGTGGTACACAGGAACTGTCTAAACTTTATTACATGCTGCTAAAAGCTGGTCTCCCCCACACAGAGCACCACTCTGCTGTATTAATACTATAATAAAAACAATTTGTGCATGTTGGGTGATAGAGATCAAATAACATGTTCTGACATCACACTGTCATAGATGAATTGGAAACTGTACCTTCAAGGGGGCATGGAGAAAACCACAAATATTGTCAGTCTAATTCCTTGATTAGGGAGAAATCTTTTCTTTTCTTGGAGAATAAGGAGCAGAGCAGCCTCAGCAAACACTGCATCCTGGATCAGTCTCAGGCTGTGAGAGCACAGGGCTTAAAGGAAGAAGGGTGATTTGGTGCAGTTCACTTTTACCTTTGCTCTTCAGAGAAAGGAGTTGATCTCAGGCTGTCATGATCTGAGGGACATGGTTTGTGTCCCAGTAAGGGAAATGCAGAGAAGTTTTGCCCTATCTGTTATAGTCTGGAGCTATGGGGATGGATCCCAAGTACCTCTTAGCCTGGAGATGGAGCACCTTGGTCCTTCTTCCCTGTCTTCAGTTGCATGGCACAAGTCAAGACTAAGCGTTTGCAGAACATATTTCCTTTTAAAAGCCCCTGCAATGCTCCCCTTAGTACACACATGGCTGCTGATTCCATTGCTGCCTCTGATAGCCTGTCCCACAGTAACTGCCTTCTGTATAAACACATCTCTCCCAACCTCCTGCAGTCATGCCCCTTTCCTTGCTTCAATCTGTGTTATATTTGTTCTCTAAACCTCCGAGGTTTTGTTGAGATATTTTTGTTCCTAACAGCCTGAACAATGCCACCCCTGTCTCTCTTTAATCTGTTTTTCTTCCTAATGAGTACAAAATCTGATATCCCCAACCTGTCTTCACATCTGTACCCACATGTGAGCTTCTCTCTTTGTGTTTATTGCCTTTTCCACAGCAGCCTTCCCATGATGTGATGTTCATATAGCAAACTTCTATTGTGATTTCATCAGCCTTTTTTTTTGTTGTTTAACAGTATTCTGGGATGATTGCTGCAGTTAATGGCTATTTACTAAACCCAGCATCATATGGCAGTAATAGTTTATATGCCTGCTAATTTTTATCCAGAATATTATGGGATTTTTTTTCTTTTGTTCTCACACACTAACATCACTTGATTGTTGTTTGCAATGGATATTAGCTCAGTTTTCTGGAGGAACAGCTAATTTAGCACTGGATCATCTTTTCAGCATAGATTTCCAGCTGATCTCTTTCCAGTCTCTACTCTGAGAATGAGTAGAACAGTCTAAAACACATGTCCATTGTTGAGCAGAAGTAAATTTGCTTTTTACCAAGATGTTCATATGTTTTCTTAAAGGGATATTTCCAGCACGAAAATCAGTTTCCTGCCAAGTCATGGATTAGAATTCATTAAGAAGCTAAGAGCAAGGTCTACATACAATTTAAAAAAGCTTCCTGACTTAAGCAAATTTAGATCTTTGATTGAGGCAAACTTCACCTATCCTAGCCATTGCTGTGCATTTACAAGCTGGAAAAGACAAAAGTAAGTGACTTAATTTGTTTTTCTTTTTGGTGCTTTTCAGCAGTTGATAGTGAATTAAATAAAATTCCTCAAAAGGTGGATAGAAAAGGTCTCTTCAATGTAGGTAAGTAAATGGATGGAAATAAATGAATACACAATACATACAGGTGTATGCATGCTACACAGTGCACTGCCTCTCCATTGCAGGGAATTATTACATTTTGATAGACACAACTCTGCCCTGACCTGTCATAAATCCACCTTTCACTGGGACCAGTCTGGAGCCACACCAAAGACATTAAACAAAAAAACATTTGATAACTTTTTCAGAAGGTAACCGGAGAGGAGGCTGTGTTTGCAGAGAAGCTGGTCAACACTTGTTCATCAGTCCAGGAGAGCAACAGGATGACCGAGTGATCCCAAACTCTTATTTCAGAAAGCCTCATTGATGTTGGAGCTCTGCCCAGTCAAGCATCACAGACACATTATCTGTTCAGTTCATACTCACAGCAGTTTGGGACATGTTTTATGAGCAGATCCATCTCATACAAATCAACAGAGCAGGGTGGGAGGCTAAGGTGTCTTTTTAGACTCCAAAGGTAATTTTCCACGCTGATTTTAATTTTCCATTAGCAAGTTGTAGTGAGACTTTAGGTATCAGTGATTCCCATTAAGTATTTTCACCTCAATCATATGGTCTTAAAATGTTCACATTTAGTAGTTAATGAACCTCCTGAACCCATGCCACTGGAAAACATGAGGAACTACCTACGAAAACCCTTGTTATTGTTTGAAATTCTTCTTTTGCTGGATCTCCTGAAAGACTTTGACTTTGCCATGGCAGAAAAAACACTATGAATCATTGTTACAATTCAAGACATCATCTTCAGAAGTGACATAAAACTTCAAAGAAAAGTAAAACCATGCAGAGAAAGCATAAAATATTAATAGCTTCTATTTTAATACCCTTAATAGCCATTTATTTTGCTTTTAGGATTGTATTGTGTCCAGACAAAGGAAGATAACTAAGTTTGCTGATAGCTAATAAATATCATCTACATGTGTTTACAAAACTGTGTAAAGAGTGCAAGTGTTATGATGGAGACTGTACTGATAACAGAAGTGCCTGACAGAATCCATCCCCCATCACCCATTTTTGATCCAAAATGCTTAGTTTTCACTAGAACAGTTGATCCACAGGCGACGTTTTCACACACTTGTGCAGACACAGTGCCTGGTGGCTTCTAAGCAGAAATGGGTCCAGTCCTTCCAGAACTGGTGGCAAAGTGTTATTTTCCAATGAGTCCAGTGAAAGCATGTTTACTTCTGGGTCTGCACAGAAACATTGGTATCACTGTAATCCATATTTTTTAAGGTACTTGGCTTCTGCACTGCTTGGGCCGAATCAGGACCCAAATCCCAGAATCCACCCCTTAAAATAGGCAGCAGGACTTTTCAAAAACAAAGAGTTACTATTGAAGGAAAGCTACAGGAGGAAACAGTCCTGACCCTGTGGTAAACTCTCAGTATCTAGTCCCCTCACATGGGCTTTGAAGAATTTCCATGCCACACACTCCCCACACAGAACTGAAGTCCGCAGTACTCACTTCCCCCTCAGTACAGCCCTACTTTTGGAACCCCTTCCCTGGCTAGCAAGAAGGTAAGGAGAACATAACACAGCCCCTTCCACAGCCTGGGTAAGTGTGATTTTGCAAAGAAATGTCAAGAAAACAGTGAAGAGCTCACAGAGTCCCAGTGTGGATGTTCCAGGCTGGGCTGGAGCACCATGCCATGGTGGGGCTGCTTCTGAAGCAAGTCTGGTCACAACTGTACCACCCTGGTCAACAGAACGAAATTGAACATATTTATCCATGCCTTTAATAGTTACCAGAGGTATTTTCTACCAAACATTAAGCATAAATGCAAAATTATGAGAACATATTACTTAGATGAATCTTTCCTGTCAGCTTCTTTTTAACATAATTAAAAACTGTCATTTCTTTCATACAGTCATGTCTCTTGTACTGAAATTGGTGTGAAACTGAGATCCTTTCTCCTGATTAAAGAGAGAAAGTGGATGCATGTGTTTGGTTTGAAGACTGAAAGTATTACCATACACTTCAGCAGAGATTAGTCACACATACAGTAGCTACACCCTCTTTCATTTCAAAGCAGTTTTTGTGACAGCTGGCACAAGCTGCATGTGCACTGAAGGCTGCTCAGGCTGTTTAAAAGTTATTAATAGTTTGCATAGTGCTTGATCACTCAATGTGTAATACTCCTTTGGTAAGAGCTGTGCTTGGCTCAGAGCAGCAGGCACTGCTTTTGGTGGTGGGAGCCCTGGTGTGACCTGGCTTGTCGTGCCCCTTCACGGGAGACGGTCATTCCTTGTGGCCATTTGGCTCAAAAAATTCTTCCAGGTAGTCCAGGGAGTGTAAAAATGATGCCTCATCACCCCCAGAAGTGCATTTCTAAGAATCACAGTAGCAGCTGGTGTTCACGTGGGAACTTTGGGAAGGAATTACAATAGGGATGTGAGGCCCCTTTCTGGCCCATTCATATTTGATTTCCCCTTTTTGAGACTTTTGCAGCACTCAAAGCCCTAGACAAAATAAGTTACCATTGTGGATCATGCTCAATCACCTCTCCAAAAACTCTCTGCAGCAGCAAACAGTTGCTCTTGTGATAATGGAAAGCTTAAACCTGTTACAGCAACAGTGCTTTCTAAGTTTTGGAGGATACCACATCAAGTACAGCTCTGCCAGTCTGAGACACACGTTAAAACATAAGACAGTTTTGATGTTTTTCTCATTCAAATAAGGATTATATGCTAAATATTGATCTGTAGTTCGATCACACTGGGATATTGTGGTGCTGCCCTAAGAGAAGGTAAAAGCTGCACTCTTGAGACAAGTCTGGCACAGTATGTTGAACTCCTCTCACGTTTTTCTGTGACTGGAATATAATATCCTTGAAGTGTGGATAGGGCAGGGGCCGGATGTTAAAACCCTCAACTTGACACAGACCATTATGAACTTCAGCACAATTTTGGCTTTCTTTGACATAAAGATCACCCTCTGCCCAAAAGAATGGCATTGATATGACTCTGTCCTAACACTTGATCGTTATTCTTTGGAGGAGCTGTCACTTGAAATCCTGCTTTTTCAAAAAATGTGGCAGCATCACGAATGGTGTTTGGGCCTAGTCTCACAAGAACATATTATCAGTTTCTCACAACTCACTTAATGGCACTTTTTTGGTGAGGATGATTGGTTTGAGATAGGACTGATTACAGAACATAGGTCAAGACTATTTATTCTGCTGAGAGTGTTTTTCAGCACACAAGATCCTGCTGCCACCAGATCCAGACGAGGCACATAAAATAACAAATAACAACTTGTAGAAAGGTAGTAATTTTTGTTTATTTTTGTCAGAGCACTCTGCCAATTTCAGTTTTGTTCTCTAAGTTGCCCTGTCTCCGGTTTATTTTTCTAGTTTATTTGAGCAAAATAATGTTAAACAGTAAGAAAAGTTTACAAAGAGGGAATAAATTAACTGTATTATGACACCCACAGTCTCAACAGCAAGCAAGAAACACATCCCTTGGCAAATAATGTTTTAACCTGTTGCTCTGAGTGCACTGCACAGCCCAAAGGGTGAGAAAAACAGGGCAAAGATATGACAAGGATCAGTGTCAGAGGATGGCTCTTCCTTCTGTTGGGAGTTTCATCTTACCTGCTCCCAATACAGGGAACCAACAACACACTCATTGTTACCCTTCCTTGGAGCAAACACCAGTTCCTTGGGACTCTGGTTTTATTTGGGACACTGGCTGTAAACATAAAGCAAGAATTAATGAATTGTAATAATCAGAAATACTTAATTGTCCTTACATAGCACTCTTGCCTGGGTATATATTTTGGTCCAGGCAGTACCTCCAAAAAATTTAGAAAAAGTCTATTTTTACCTCATGCTGAGAAATGATTGGCTACAAACATTTCCCTCAGTTCATTTTCAAAGAACCACCAATTGCTGTAGCTTTCAGTGCCCCCAAGTGCCTGTTGCACTAAAAAATGAGGGACTTTTTCTCCTGTTATTGCTCCTTGGAAGCCTATATTCCCGTTCAGCCAGAGAACTGTTGATATATTGATCAATACTCTGGACCCTTCACTCATCCTTATGCGAGTAGAACACAGGAGAGCAAAATGTAATGCCTTGTTATTGCTACCGTGACCTTCATAGTGCATATTTGACCTCAGGGAAAATCAGTTTTCTGACTCGGTTGACAGGCAAGATAAAAAATATTGATAATAGTAGAGGATGTTCAGAATCTCATAGGAAATGTCCCTCACCTTCTGGTGCTGGACCTTCATTAGTTTTCCTTTCTTGCAGACCCTTTAAACTCAATTTTCGGAAGATGTAGTGAGTGCAGAAAGTCAAAGGGTAAAATTAGGTTACAAAGAAGAATTCTCCCTTTTAGGCTGCTACCAGTTGTTCAAAATTTTAACAGTACTTGTCTAGAGAGCTCTTCTCTCAACTGTACTCAGAGTCAGGATGGAAGATAAGCTGGGGTCCTGTCCTAGAAATTACACACCTAAACTGCAGTCTGGGTTGTAGCTGAATGTAGGCAGAGCTAAACTAGGTTGCTTTTACGACAAAATGTCAACTGGTTTATTCCATGACTGAGATTAGGTCTGTATCCAAAAAGGTGGATGCAAGTTCATGGGACAGCCAAATTCTAAGGCAGCCAAAGAGTTGTTGTAAAAACTCACCATTCATTTCATGTTTATACTTGATATTTCTTGATATTTACAATCTCATTGGAGTTGATCATCTTTCTATCATCTCAGGCAAAATATTTGTTTTTTTCTGTAGGTCTAGGCATGGAGAAGGGCATAGAGATAATACTCTATAAAATAAAGCCAAACACAATACTATCAAAAAATGTTAATATTTACCTGTACTACTAAAAATTCTTAAAATGTTTAAAAAATACTTTCTGACAGAAACAAAAGTAACTACTCTTTCCATGAAAACATTTGGTTTGATTTGGTTTGATTTGATTTTGCTTCACTTCACCTGATTTGTAATCCACTTCTTTTAAAAAACAGTTTCTAAGCAAAATGGTCTCATATTCCTGGTGTTTCTGTTGGCATCTGTCATCTAGAGATTATCAGGAATCCTGCATGAATTTATTTGTGCTATTTACTTGTGTTACTGGCTAGTCACTATCATTATATGAGGTACTAAAAATGAACAGCACAAAATGGAGTTATGTGCCCTGACAGAGTTACAAGACAGTGGTGATCAAAACCTTTAGGAAAAAGGGAATTTGAGAATAACTCTAAGAGACAGTAGCCATTATTGTGGTTATACAGACTCCTTATGAGCACAGCTGACTTGACTTATTCCTCAAAGCTCAGTCTTACATTGGTGTTCCTTGTCATGGATTTCCCCCATGCACAAATCAGCTTGTCACTCACAGCTTAGGTGAGAAATTTGTTTCAGATGAGGGAGACTTCTTACAGAGTGTGTTATCCAGGTGGATAACTGCATCGTGAGCACTAGGCAAATATTGGGTTTTCTATTCCCATGCAGTTTATGATGTTTCCAAGTCATTATCATGTTCTTCTAGTATTTTATAAACAGGGACCAACTGCACTATTAATTTCAGGCTCCAGGGTAATCTATATAATCAGCTAACCAGAAAAACTGAGCTGTTGAATGAAAACTGGATGATTTTGTGTTGGTTTTTTGCCTCATACTGTGTCTCTTATGTTCCAACTCTGCTCTTTTTACAATTTCAGGACCGAATTACATCCAATATGTAGCATATCTCAGGTGAAGCAAGACTTTGAGGAGAATCCTGGCAAAAAACTATGGAGAAGGTCTGCAGCTGAAGATTATATTTCCAACTATGGCATAGGATTTGACCCAGCAGAGAATGAATTTGACTATGGTTTATGCAATGAAGTAGTTAATGTAGCCTGCTCTCCTAAACCCGATGCTTTCAACCCATGTGAAGACATTATGGGATACAACATTCTGAGAGTCCTGATATGGTTCATCAACATTTTAGCTATTACTGGAAACACTGTTGTCCTCATTATTTTAATAAGCAGTCAATACAAACTCACAGTTCCTCGTTTTCTAATGTGCAATCTTGCCTTTGCAGACCTCTGCATAGGGATCTACCTGCTGTTTATTGCCTCTGTAGACATCCAGACCAAAAGCCAGTACTACAACTACGCCATAGACTGGCAGACCGGGGCAGGATGCAACGCTGCAGGATTTTTCACAGTGTTTGCCAGTGAACTCTCAGTGTACACGCTGACAGTGATCACCCTGGAGCGCTGGCACACCATCACTTATGCCATGCAGCTGCACCACAAGGTGCGCCTGCGCCACGCCGTCACCATCATGGTGTTCGGCTGGGTGTTCGCTTTCACAGTAGCACTCCTCCCCATATTTGGGGTCAGCAGCTACATGAAGGTCAGCATCTGTCTGCCCATGGATATAGAAACACCATTTGCCCAGGCTTACGTTATATTTCTGTTAGTGCTGAATGTCCTCGCCTTTGTCGTTATCTGTGTCTGCTACACCTGCATCTACTTCACTGTGCGAAACCCCAACGTCATCTCCTCCAACAGCGACACCAAGATCGCCAAGCGCATGGCCATACTGATCTTCACCGACTTCCTCTGCATGGCACCCATATCTTTCTTTGCCATATCAGCCTCACTCAAGGTTCCTCTCATCACAGTGTCCAATTCCAAGATCCTCCTGGTTTTGTTTTACCCCATCAACTCCTGTGCTAACCCTTTCCTCTATGCCATTTTCACAAAGAATTTCCGCAGGGATTTCTTCATTCTCTTGAGCAAGTTTGGTTGCTGTGAAATGCAAGCCCAGATTTACAGAACAGAGATCTCCTCATCTGCTCATACTTTCCACACAAGAAATGGCCATTGCCCTACTGCATCAAAAAACGGTGATGGCACTATTTATTCTTTGGTTCCCCTGAACCACTTGAACTGAGACACTGGCATAAATTTGTGTCTGAAGCAGTGTGCTAATCACTTGCAAGTATGTGAATTTTAATAATGACTTCAGCATAACAAGAAAACTTATGTTTTATGCAAAAAAAAAAAAAAATTCCAATTTCCTATTTTTGTTCAATGAACAACCATCAGAGATGACACATCATCTTCATCAGTTCTTGAAGAACAAAGTGCCAAAGTCTTTGTGCAGAACTGTCTCAAGAAATAAATGAGATCATAAACTGGTATCTCCCACTATACAGGGAGAGATTCCCTTCATTCTAGGGAGATGTTCATTGCTTATTGAGAATTAAGTAGTGGTTATGTACAGTTTCAAAAAATACGTAGCATTGATTTCTTTTCCTGTGAATTGTGTTATAACAATACAGATAATTAGCTTTTTCCATTAATTGTTTCTCCTGGGGTTACAGGAGACAGAAGGCCAATTTAAGCCCTCCTCCAGCACAGGCTTGGGAGGAATATCTTGTGATGTTTCCATTTCTGTTGAGCACAGCAGGGAGGCAGGAGGCATCTCCAGCTATGCTGGATCTTCACTGTTCCAAACTGTGTGCATTTGCCTTACTCGTCACAGAAGTGTCACTTTGGGTGGTATTTGTGTTGGTTTAGATTGGCAGGCTCAGAGAAACCTGTTGAGTCTGTGTTTGTATCACAGAGTTAGTTTGGTTTAGGGTTTGTTTTCAAGGCAAGAAAGAGCAAGAATGAGGGCGAGAGAAACCCCTCATAATAAAATGTGTGTCCTCTAATGTTTTCACAAGGTTGAATTAACTTGGATATGCCAGCATGGGCCAATGGGCTGCTCCATCAAGACATGTGAGGCAGGTTTGCCATACAACAGGATTTGTGTATTATACTGCCTGGGCTGCACAAAGAACAATGGATCTAGATGTGGCTTTTAAATCCCTGCACAAAAGTTCATGTGAAATCCTAATTTTTTGTATAGTCTTTTTAGGATTTCTCTTTCCCTTCTAAGAAAAAAAAAAGTCTTTTGCACACACATTATCACATGCTGGTCCAGATTGGAAGACGTGAAATAAATCATAAGCTGCATACATTGAAACAAGCAAACAACAACAACAAAAAGGCAAAAAGAAGAAAGAAAAAAATTTTAATCAAGATTTCCTGATTTTATGGGGGGTTTTACTAACATCTCAGTGAATGTATTGACTTTTTACATGATTTGAATATCTAATTTTTGCATGGTTCGTCATTCCAAATTGCAACAAAGATTCATGGATGGGTAGGGTTTTCTCATGCTGATTTTGTGTCTGTGTGTGGGTATGTGGGCATTAAGAAAACACCAGGAGAGCAGTCTGGGCTTCATTCCCATCTCACAAACAACTCACAGTTCTGCCCCATGAAATTATAAAAGCTTGGAGTCTTCATGGTTAAATGTGATGTGCTTTGAATGTTTCCTACCTACAGCTCATAAAATTTCAGTAGCAAATCTTGATGCTTCTGTCCATAATTTTGCCTGTCATCAGCTTCACATTTCAGCATCTGAATCGTATGTGAACAACAACAGGAGGCGATTATTCATTCAGTCCTAGCCAGGGAAGGAACTATCATCTCCCTAGTGCATAAAACAGGGGAGATCAAAGACAGTGCGTTTTGGCGGGGGAAATTTCATTACTCAACACAAGTAACACTCCCTCCATGATCCAGGAAAAGGAAGAATGAAAGAGAAAAGTGGGAAAGACACTTCATCTCTGGGAAGATCATCTGACTACACAGAGGAAACATTTTTTTTTCCACAAATGCTTTAAGTCATATACAGTGTGCTGGTGTGTAGCCATTAAAACCCATCCCAAGGGAAGTGACTGAACAATGATGTTACAAAAAGACAATCTAGTTTTATTTTTAAAGGGTCCCAAATCTATTATTTGGCTAAAAATGAGGGATGTGCTTTGGCAAATACTACCCCACTTTTGATGATAAATAGGGAAAATTATTGCAGTGTGTCATGTCACATTTTTTTGCCAGAGCTCCATCCATTTACCAGGAATGAGACCTGGCAGCTCAGGAAAGAACAGGCATAGTAGTCTAGAAGTCAGTCCCACAGATACATCAGGCACATGAGCTTGATACAGACTATCTACTTCATGCAAACCCATTGCCCAGGCATTTGCAGAATCAGAACACAGTTAAATATGGTTTTCTAATTAACATCCCTGAAAAGAGACCTCGCAGGGTTGTGTCTTGTAGCCAGAGGCAGACCAGGGCCCAAAGGACTGAGTCACCTAGCCCCTGGGACTTCCTCCAGAGGACACGAGTTGATATTTGAGGAGCAAGTAAAACCTCCAAAATTGGACACCTTGCCCCATGGAGAACATGTCATCCTGCCCACACAGGCTGCTCAGGAGCTCTGGTGGCAGCTCCAAATCTGAGAGATTGACTGTGCAGTTACCAAGACAAAATTCTCCCTCTTCTAGTCCTTAAATCGCCTCGGCTTTAGCTAGTCTTTTAATTTTAATTATCTTCCAAATTGTGAGGGACATTGTGGGACATGTGTCTTTCTCTGTGTGAGATATTGGTCTTTTTGTATCATATTTTTCAGTAGTGTTTTTATTTGAAGAAAGCAGTATAAGGAAAAAAAAAGCCTCAAGATATATTTTGTCCATGCTTGTAATGTACAAAAAAGCCTGCTGGTGTTTGGTGTGGATTTCCTCAGCTCCCGAACAACATTTATGTTGCAATCTCTAAACTATTTTACATTTCCCTTTCTGAAATCTATTTTAATAAAACCAATATCAAAACAGAGTGCCTTGAGAACAAGTGTGTGGCTAGAGATATGTTGACAAAGTATGCAATAAATGTTGTGCTGCTTATCTGGAGAGCTCCATTTATGCAGTGCAGCCCCCACAGTCAGGTCACTGTGACCTACGGATGAGAGACTCTGCAGAGAAAACCCTCCTGCAGCCTCCTGGAGAGTTAACAAAGCACAGAAAGGTGTGCTTGAAACCTCTTCAGCAAATAACACAGAAAGACTGACCTGTCTTTGTTTTAACAAATCTCTTGCATTAACCCATATTTCTTATGAAGTAAGATATTAACCATTGACAGAACCCAGACAGGCATATTTTTCCTCTTTAATTCATATGAACAGCTCTTCTTATGTGATGCATGCTAATTTTTTCCCCCTCATTTTTAGAGCCAGGGCTTGTAATTCTCTTTTGTTTAGTATTTTGCTCAGACAAATAAGTGTGTGTCTATGTGTGCACATATGCTCATGTCAGTGGGAGAGACAGGCCAAAGGTAACAAGGAAACTCAATCAAAGCCTAGCTCTGATTCACAGGAAAAGCCTGGGAACTGGTCTATTACAGGTACAATGGCCATTCATTGCATTTTAGTCTTCACCAAGCCCCCAAAAATGCTGAGTTAAAGAGTTATGATTCTCTTTGCCCTTATGGTGCCACCACCAGAGGGACACAAAGACACTGTGCTGGCAGTGAGGAGACAAAAAGCAACTTCTTGATCTTTTTGATAGAAGCATCATTCCTTCAGGCATGTACCTTGTGGAGAACCCAAACCTGAACTCCCCAAGAAACATTCACCAGGTGTTGTGATGGGAAATGAGAAATGGAGCCACTTCAGTTTGGCAGACTAAAGCCAGCATCATGAAAATTGCCACCATGGGTAAAGGTAATAGGAGCACCAGGAGCACCTGGTCAAAAGTGCCAATAAAAACAAAAACCTGACTAGATAAAGAAAATGAACCATGATCCATTTTTTTTACAACTTCGCTCTGGGGGTTGCACAGATATGCCAAGCAGAGTTTGCTCATTAGAAGGCAGATCTGTGTTTGAGCTTGTTAAGAATTCAAGATGAGATTTGCATCCCATTTAGCAAGTCTTCAAATCATTTGACCACATTTCTTTCCTGTAGATTCCCTCCTAATCATTCCACTGAGGACATAGCAGATAATCTTACATTTAATTTATGCAGCTTTGTTGTTGAGAAGAGTTAATAATGCAAAATGATTTATCCTTAAGGAATAATTAAACCATCCCTCTCCTTCCTGAATGAAAGAACAGAAAAGAAAGGTAGGTCTGCTTCAAATGGTCAAGTAAGCACATACAAACCTCCTCTCAGATTTGCATCTTTAATATGGGCATATGCAATCTCCCATTGTGTATGCAAATGGGAATTGCACATACACACTCTTCCTCCGTGAGAGCTTTTGTCTAAGTACTTGCCTACAAGCACATATTTGAAAATCTGGGCGTTGTTCCTTTAAAATATTCAAGCACAGGAGTAGGATTTTATAGCTGTCATCTGGATAATTAAACTCTTCATTAACAGTTGTTCACAAACCAGTAGGTGACCTTTAATTAGGGATGAAAGTACTCAGGAATTGATTTCAAACATTAAGAAACTGCAGAGGAGCCCTTTTCCCTCCACTTCTCCAAGTCCATTGAAAATCTTACGTAAAGAATTGGTTTTCCAACAGAAATTATGCTGGGTGAGACAAAAATGTATTTCCAGGCCCTACTCATCAGATATACACTTTATTTAACCTTGCTGTAACTAAAATATTGTCATTTCTGTTTTCTGTCTCATGCAGAGTTTGCCATGTGTTACCTGGGTATTTGTTACCCCAGCCTGGACACCTGCACCAAGTCGTACCCCCACCAAAAAAGAACAGAAAAATCAACAAGTTCACAATGAGAGCAGTGCACAGATGGAAATGTGCTGTATTTGTGAGTGGGTGGAAGATTTCAGGGCAGAACTGAGCAATATGGACATTTCTGTTGAGTCATTTGAATATCCAGTGCTAAAATTCTGCATTAAAGGGGCAGTTTAGCTGAAGTATAGTTAGCCCAGGAAGAAATCCATAGAAATTTGCATGGAAAAATCCTATGGAGAGATAAAATTTGAAGGTAAAGTCAGTGGGGTTTAAAAGCAAAAGATTGATATAAGTGTAGATTTATATAAGTATAGAGTATGTGCTGTCTCTGTAAAGAGAGATAGCAGCTGCTTTAGGGGCCATCCAGGAACCAACACTGCACCATTACCAGTCACCTCTGCACTGCAATTCTGTGTAATTCATTGTGAGCTACAAATGTCTGATTAGTTTTAAATGCTCACAGTTTCTTCTTTCCTTGGCTATGCTGTATGGACAGGGACATACCTCTTGGACATCTATACTCTTGCCTCTTCATTGCCTCAGCTTTACCCCATCTTGTCCATTTCCATAATGGTGGCTTGTGCTGTCTTGTGTTTGGAAGTGCTCTGCTTTTACCTGCAGTCATGTAAGGAACAGAATCCACATCCCTTAGAAACATTTCTTCAGAAATCAGCAGTTGGAAGACCAGAATGCTGCTCGTAGCTCTCTGTTCTGCAGTACACAAGTCTTCTTATGCTGCCTTCCAGCTTTTCTCTGTCTCGTTTTTGGTTATTTGTTTGAGTGACTGTTGTGGGGATAACTGGCCCTTTGCCAAGCTTGACACATTCTGCTTTGAAATAATCATTGTTTGAGCCAGACAATTTCCAGAATTTAGGGTGGTATTAATAGATCTCTCTTTCTGACTCTACATATTTCGTGGACTTTGTTGGTGGGATAAAAAACCTAATTTTTACATAGGTGATTCACATTTTCCTCTCCCACACTGCCAGCTGCATTTTTCCCTTGTTCCACAGATGTCATGGTGGCAGGAGGCAACCCTAAGTGCCCTGGGAAGGCTGTGGAATGAGGAGGGAGGAAACACAATGGAAAATTGAGGACATCAAACGTTAGAAAAGCACAGCCAAATTAGGGCAGTTTTTAAATGACCCCCAAATGCTCCAAGAACTACCAGAACCCACATCAAAGATAAGCCCAAACCCATTCTATTTTTCCATTCCTGCCACCAAGGCCTGCAGTCAGAGAGGATTCACTCTGCTCCATGGGGGGGTCTCTGAGTATAACCATGGGGTCGTTCTGTCAGGAGGCTGTGCCAAATACCAAGTTTAACAATGCCACCAGAAACAGTGATTTTTATCAGTGCTGTACCTGTGCTGAAACACTGTTCCTCTGCAGAGTTAAGATCCTGGACTGGGCAAAAAAAATTGCATTGAACTAGACTTTTTTCTAGAAGTGGCATATCCATGGTACTGTTTTCAACCACATCAATTTAACCAATGGGCTTTTTTCCCAGCAACTTCTCCTGCTACCCAACATTACTTTTCTCCTGGAATGCTTGTTCTTCCTTCCTTCAAAAACCACTGCTGCCCACAACTAACGCAGCCTACATTCCCTAGAGCATAGGTGTGTCAGGCACCCAGGACCAGGGCAAGAGGAAAAAGGAGTCTTCAGTGTCTCAAGGAGGTTTATTCCCCAAAGGGCACAGGGATTGAAGACCAAGTACAATGGCTGTGCCCAGACTTCTAAACGGGGGTGGTACAAGGGAAGGGTAAAATACAGCGACCAATCAATGATAAACCAAGGAGGAGCTTGAGGAAGGGATTGCAAAACTGGGACAAATGGGAGAATACAAGGGGAATTACAGTCTGCACAGACCAATGGGGCACCAAATAACATGGAATTTGCTAGAACAAGGGGGGAAGGAGTAAGCACTGACTGACAACAAAATAGGTGGGTTGACAAGCAAGGGGCTGGTTCAGGGGAAGATTGACATATGATGTTCTGGACAGAAGGGCAGGGTTAAGGGGGTGATTGACAACTGGGAAAGGGAGGTGACAACTCTGGGGGAAACCATTAACTTTAGGGAAGAATAGAAGCCAACCATTAAAGAAGATAATGAAGGCAAAAATACGCACCACCACCACACACAACCACCATTTTAATACCAGTTTTCCTTCCTTCTGTGGACGGTGGCGACGTTTTGTGTGATTACACTGGAGTCAACCAAAACACTCATTAGTCACTGAAAAACCTTCAAGGCGTCAGTACTCTATTTTTTCCCAGAAAGGTGTTGTTTTTCTTCATAGCAACACTCAGACTATTTTTCCACACACTTAATACCCTCATAACTAGTGCTCGGCTTTCAGTGTCTGTCCTACAGAACACCATTATGCAGACATGAGCTTGGTGGTGCTTTTGGTCTCAGTTTCACTGTCCTTTCTGCACTTGTGTAAACCAGACAAGTGTCATCATTCTCAGGTCCTCAGAAGAGACCTCCCAGTCTGACTGCCCTAATTGTAGGTGCTAGTCCTGTTTTGACGTTCACCAGAAGAGACTTGCTTTTTTGTCCCTGAGGAGGGAGAGCTGTGAAGTCATGATAAATTGAGGAGGAAATAGGCAACCTGTGTTCAGAACAGCCTCACCATTGCTCAAGCACCTCGAAGGACACTTGAAGGTCAGCCAAATCTCATGTGTAAGCATTTGTAATTACAATTTTGCCTCTCTCCTTGTTGCTGTAGATAAACCTCTGTGTATCACACAGCACCACCAGTGCTGTGTCTCAGAACTCACAGTGCTGGAGCTGCAGTTTGTAAAACACAGTGGGACCTCTCCTGTAAAACATGTCACCACGAGTCAATAAAGGTCTTTAAGAGTTAACTAGTTAAGCAATCAGACAATTAATTATGCAACTAATTAGGTCTGACCTAATTTCTGGAAAATAACCGTCCAGGAATCCTTTGGTTTGTTTCCTCTCTCAGAATAATTCATCAGCAAATACATTTATTTCCTTTCTGTGAAGAATCCCTCTGTGAGCTGTAGCCCAAGTGGCTTCTGGTTACTTCTTTCATAATTAAAGACCCTTTGTCACTTTTTTGAAAAGGTGAGAAACACCACCAGTGCTGTGTCTGGCGTCCCCTTGCCAACCAGGCACAGATGGCAGTGCCTGAGGCTGAATGAGGAGCTGAGGCTTTTTGCATAATGTCATCTCCACATTCCCCTCACTCTGCAAAGCTCCAGTTAACACTTGCATGTAGACAACGGTGAACAAGGTAAGCAGAGCGCTCCAGAGGGGCCTCAGCTGTCCAGAAGTCAGGGATATTCATGGGGAGAACTCCTTTGAAGGCTGGGGGTTTTAGCATCTCTTTAGTCTGGGGAAACTGTTTGAGGGAAGGGTTTTACATAAGACAATATGATGATCTGCCCTATTTTAATTAATACTTGCTAACATAGAGGCAGGTCTCCAGCAGTGCCCTTCTTACCCTCATGGTTTTCTTCCCCTCCCAAAAGACCAAAAGAATAAAAAGGCTTTTGAAGGATAAGCCTGGAGAAGCACTCACTGCTACTAGCATGAGAATTGCAAATAAAGGTGGGAGGTAAGGAGGGAGGGAGGGAAATGGATGGATGGATGGATGGATGGATGGATGGATGGATGGATGGATGGATGGATGGATGGTATCCAGGAAAACAAGGTGCACTTAACAGGAGCTTTTGCCATATTTCAGAAGTAGAATGATTTTCTTAAGGCTGTAACCAGGAACCAGATGGTATTGAAACAAAATCTTTCATGTCCTGTGCTCTTCAGCCAGCTAAGAGAACATGGCTGTCTGAGGAGAGAGTCTTAATGAGGCTTTCAAAAGCTTTATACTTCTTTTTCGTGTTGGCAAATTCTGAGGAAAAAGCATTGGGGAAGGAGGAAAGAGGGTGACAAGGAGAATGAAATTTCTCTTACTTAAAATAAAACTATATAAATAATTGTTATGAGGGGAGTGAAAAGATTTGCACTGAGGTGGCTCATAAAAAAAAAAAAGCAATGTTTAATTTTTTAAGCTGGGCCTCCTAGAGGCAGCAATGCTCTGCACAGAGACCAATATCCATCCCTGTTCAGAGAACCAGCACAAGGACTATTTCCGCAAAAAATGACCTTTTAAAGTGGGGCTGACATGATGTGTAAGTTTTGTGCTGGCCCTCTGCACTGCAGCAAATTGCATGTTGAGGAGGGAAGGCTTGTCTTTCACCTGTGAAAAATGGCCCACGCCTGCCCCGTCACCCCCAGCCACTCCTAACACACATTTGTTTATGTGCACTTTGGGCTCCAAGGCTCTGCATCACGGAATAGCACCAGAGCAACATGCTGTTTTTAAAGTAAAATGCATGGCAAAATCCTCCCCCAAAAGACAGGGGACTCCTATCTATTGCCTGGGATCAGGGCAGTCTTTTTTGAGCTGAAAATCACAGAAAGAAGGCAGACAGGCTACATGAGCACCTGAGCTCCTATCTGTTCAAGCTGTATATATATTAAAAAAAAAAAAAAAAAAAAAAAAAAAAAAAAAAAAAAAAAAAAAAAAAAAAACAACACCCAGAGGGAAGAAAGCCTGGACAAAAGGAAGGAATGTTTGATTTTACTATCTCAGTTCTCAGCCTCTTCAAGCCAACACCCTTCTCTCTGCAAAAGGGTGGTTAAAGGGCTGGAAGGTCCTGAGATCCCACCAAATCTACATTGTGGGCTTGCCATTGCTTCTGACATGGATTTGTGTCTGCTCTTACTTAGAAACAAACCAAATTAACTCCTCTGTTGAATTACAGCCAAATTTACACACATACATAAAAAATACCCTCATGTTTCATCACCAAGCACCACTTTCACCATTACTGAATGCAATTCTCTCACTGCCTCATCACTCTAAGCTTTACCTCTACATTTCTTTACAGTTTTCTTGAAAAAAAAAATCTTTTCCTAATCAAGCCTTTCCTAGTGCCAGAAAGCCTGTCTGCAGTAAACCTCTGCTGCAGTCCTCCCATGTCTGCTCAGGATACTGATATCTCCACCAGTGGCAGAGTAAACTCTCTTTCTGCCTCCCACCTGCACAGGACAGGCAGTCCAGGACCCCATCCCTTTCTGCTTCCTAGGCAGTGATATCAAATATCAGCAATCACAGCAGGGTATGCAGACTGACTCAACCCTCTACTTCACCCCTCATAGGTCAGCAGAGCTGTGCAGCCTGGCAAACCCAAAAATGTATATGCAAGGCATGCTGTCCCCAGGCAGTGGTAGGTGCTGCAAAACGAGAGCAAGACCTCAGTGCTTTCACAGAATTGCTTTTGTTCACACTCTGCATCAGAGCAACTTGCAGAGAAAACCATGTGAAATAAGTGAGCACATACTGTCCCACCTGCTGTGTGGGCATTAAAGCCAAATAGACAGTGGGGGATGCATGGAGGAGAGCAGGCAGAGGCTGAAGAGTCCCTGCCCTCCCCTCCGTTTCATACAGCTCCCTTGTTCTAGTGCAGAATTTTTTTATACAGGTGAGTGTGATGAGCAAGAGAGCAAGACGAGCTCAGGAAATGAGGAAATGAGCATGTTGTGCTTTGCTAGTGCACTCTTCTTGCTCCTTGCTCCTTGTTAAGAGCCAGGACACCAAAATAAGCTGGTGCTTGAACACCATTAACTACTCAAGGGCATGATGAGCAGGGTCCATGAGAGCAAGCTGAGCTCCCCAGCTACTCAAGGGCTTTGGTTGGGGGGAGAGTTTGCCCCCCAGCTCTCCTCTATTCTTTGTGCATAGCGTTTTAAAAGCTAAAGCATCCACTTGTGCAGAGCAGGAGAAAGCACACAGTCAGTCTGGTTACAAGGAGAAGGAGGCACTTGCTACCATTACAGCTCCTTCTTGCCTCCTCTATTGTTCACCATGTTGCACCACATGTCTCTTCTGTAATCCCCTTCTTTGTTTTCCTTCACCACCTCCCAAGGCACAGGTCTCCTCTCTCCCTCTTTTTTGCTCAAGTGCTTTGTTTCTTCCCTTTCCCTCCCTGTTACATTTCTTTGAACCAGCCTGGATGTTTCACTTCTGATGGGAATATTCTGTGCCCCTCAATCATACAGGCAGCTGAGAGGGGAGATGAGGGAGGCTCAAGGCAGAAAGCCTGAGCCTGAGCAAGACACTGATAGGTGGGACAATTTTTTCTGGGGGACTTAGAAGAAGAAGGATAAACCTTGGCCTAGCCCAAAGGGTCTATCCTAATTTGGGATAGACTTTTGACACCAAAGACTGAACCCTTCAGAAGGACTGGGTTTATGTACATTATGACGGAGAGGCAGAGATGCTAGCAGTTATGAAAACACGGTCACATTATTTACAGGACATTGGCTAGCATGGCTAGCATTTTCCAGCTAATAAGAGGAATAGTAAAGAAAGCTGCTCTGCTTTAAAAGCATTGCAGATTAAAAAAAAAAAAAAAAAAAAAAAAAAAAAAAAAAAAAAAAAAGCGCAGCTAAGCAGCCTCCAGCCACAAAATCAGGCAATCAGGCTGACTGGATGTATAAACCCCACACTCCACAGGTGGCCCAGCCAAGCTCCTAAGATTGAGAAGCTGCTCCAGAAAGCAGAAATGCCAGTTGCTGGGAAATTGCTGTGAACATGAAATTTTCCTCTCTTCACATTCCTATCTCTTAGCACATTTTCTTTCTGCCTGCTAAGCCCTGTGGGCAGAGAGCAAGGGCACAGCATCTGCAGATGGGGACCTGGAGATGGGTTGTCCCACCAGCTGGGTGTGGTGGGGCCAGGGAACAGGGCAAGCCTGTGAAATGCACCTCAGCTCTCTGAGAGCACCCTGGGGCTTTGTGACCACTCGCTATTTTTGTGCTTGGAAAGTTTTGTCATGGTTTCTTATCCATTCCCTTAATGGGATTAACTCACAGCTGCATAGAATACCCAGTCTCAATTATTAATAATGCAGAAGCTTCCCTTTCCTCTTAAAGTAGAAAGCAGCTGCCCTGGATTTCTACAGTATCCAGTGCTTAGCATATGAATGGGATGGCATTAGCTACCCTGCTGGTCAATAGCTGTTTGTCCATCTAGACTCCACCACCTATGCATCTGCTAGGAATGGACTTCAGGCTTTCCTGGAGCAGTATTTCCTTCTCTTTTCTCATGCCTCAGCCTCACCAATTTTTTCTAGACAGCTCATTTAACCCTTTCTCTTCCCATGACTGAGGGAGAAGCTGCTGCTACAAACTTCCTCCAAACTTCTCTTAGACCAAAATTATTGCTCCCAGAGCTTTTTCTATTTTATCTGGAAGAGGGATGTGACATTTTAGTGTAGCCTAATGAAAATGTGCACATGGTACTAAAAGAAAAAACAGGTCTGGCTTGTTGCTTTGAGGTTAAGAGACCAACAGTCTTCACATAGCAACACACACTCTATATTCGGTCAAGCTTCCATTGACCTCCAAGCCATTTTGGACAAATGGCATAAATTTCTCTGCAGAGACTTAAGGTCCTGACACATTTGAGATTGCTGCAAAGTAAAATGCTGTGACTTGTACAGCCACTCAGGTCAAAGATCCGTTTTGACCTCTGATTTATTTTTCCATCTTAGAAAGTAAGGTTCCCTAGAGCTGCAGAGAGGTTTTTTTGTTTACTAACCAGTTCAATTGGTAAAAACATTGTGGTATTGCAGATTAGCAAATCCTATGCTTTTACACCCCAGGAAAATGTGCTCATTATAGCAGAGAACTTCTGACCTTGCAAGGCTTTTAGGTGAGGCATTTAAACAAAACAAACCACCACCCCTTTTTCGTAGTATTGCCCATGTGCTGGCTGTCATCAGGACACTGCTGGATGTATAAACACTGCTGGGTGCCTCTTATTCTCCACTGCTTCAGTCCTCAGGGACTCCAGCATTCCTGGCACACGTGCAGCAGCTGGAAATGCTCACTCACTGCTCTGCTTCCTGAACATCTTTGATCAGTTTCAGGCCATGGCATCCCAGAGGAGTTTATCATGATGGAATTTCACAGCAGTCACTTTGTGCTAGTGAAACAGCAAAAATACTAATAAATTCTGGGCTTGCTTTGTGGCAATACAATAGGCTTTTATGCCCAAGGCTCAGGCTCAGAGAAGGACATGAAAACCAAGGCTGAGCAGCAGGAGCTGACAGAAGTTTCTGAGTAACTGCAAACTTTTGAACAGCATAAAAATCAGACGTTTTGCCTATGGGAATACAGAAGAGCTTGCAGCCAGGAAAGCTGGTGTACAAATGATGGGCATGGCCCGTGGCAACACCAGGCTCCTGGGGCAATCCAGGCATAAAAAGAGCAAGCACATAATCCCAAAGAGGTAGATGAGCAACACTCCAAATGACACGTCCAACCTGCTTGGAATCATCAGGGTGCTTGGGTAGCTCACCCTTATCTGGTCTCTGGAGAGTGTTTCAAGCTGCTGAACACAGAGGGAAATTTTTCCCATTGCCCAGGGAGACACTGACATTTTCTTTCCGTGCCTCATATACCTCAGGCTTGCAAGTTGGTGGAAAGGACGGGCTTTCATTCCTGGGAAATGTCTGAAATCTCCCACAGAGGGCACAACCTGGAGGGTACAGCAGCTCCCTGCTGCTGCAGCTTCTGGCTCAGGAGAGAGCCATGGAGCCAGAGGTGAGGTGAATGAGCCATGTGAGACAGGTCTGTCGCAGGAAGCCAATTCCACAGTGCTCACTCTGCCTCATTCACAGAAAGCCTTGCAGGGAAGTTTTGCCTGGATCCACCATCACTCCCAGATGGCAAACAGCAGGCAGAGCAGCCTCTGGCATGACACTGTCTCCTGGCTGCTCCCCACATCCAGGTCAGCCCAGTGCCAGGGAGGTTCCTGCTCGGTGCTGCTGTGCCTGGAAAATGAATTGCTCTGGGACTGACATTGTGGTGTGCTCCCACACACAGCTGCACAGTGAGCTATTTAACTGCACAGACATTAGTGAGGCACAGACTGCAATGCCTGTTTTCTTTCTGAAGTGAAAAAAGGAGCATTACATCATGCCTATACTGAGAAACACTCCTTCCTTAAGGACAACAGCACAAAGTTTATCTCAAAATGCGTGATTAAAATGTGTGATTAAAATGCAAGGATGCTCGCAGGTAGGGAGGAGAGAGGCAGGATTCTTCTACCATTGCTTTGTGACCTTGCCCTCATTATTCCTCTGCTTCTCACTTGTGGGAGACAACTGTTTGGAGTTAGAATGGTGTGTGCAGAGAAATTTTTGTGGTCCCACCTATAGAAAAGCAGTGAGGCACCCAGCATCTCCTGGGGGTCTGAGGAGAGCAAAGGACTATGAGGGTCCCTGAAGTGCACACTCAGTTTTGGCATGGCAGGGTGAGAGAGAACTTCAGGGGATGCTCACATGGTTGGGCTTGACCCATGGCCAACCCTGTAAACCCATCCCTGGAGCACAGGCAGGTGATGACAATTTAACCCTCTGCAACCACTCTGCAGGTGCTCAGCACTTCTGCATGTCAATTGGAATGTGCACAGGGGAAAAAAAAGAGCTGTAACAGGGATGAACCAGATCACTGGCACCATGGCTGTAGTTTCTCCTGTGCTGTGTAAAAGACCCCCGAATTTTAATTCAGCTGCCCCTACTGTTGAAGCCAACAGGATGCATTTAATACCAGGTGAGGAGTTGGAGACAGTGCTGCACATGTGAATAAACCCTTCTAGGAGCCTGACAGAAGAGATTTGCTCACAGCAAAAAGGCAGATTTCATCTTGATGCATCTTTGGTCACGTACTGCTGCAAATATGTCATTTTGTTGCTGTCTCTCCTCCGTCTCAAATAAATATTGCACCTAGAAGGAATTCAGAGAAACAGATTATTTCCAGCCCTGTAAGAGATGTAGACTCACTTCGGAATTTCTCTCTCTGCACTGGCAAAGACTTACACTGTGCTTTCAAGGACTTTTTAAATGCATTTCTGGGTTTTTCCACTTATGGGACAAAAGATTAATTGTATCAATAAAAAGACAATGTGCTCTGTGAGTCAGTTCTGCTGTACTGAGGTTACAACTCCTGTATAGAGGTCAGCTGTCTGAGGTCCCAGTAATTCCTACAAAACACTCCACATGCTCAGGAGGAAGAAGAACCTCTGAGTTTCCTTGTGAAGACTGTGGAAATATGTGTTTTCCATATGTCCTTGGACAAGAGCTGATGCCCAGGTTACAAAGTGTGAATATAGTCAGTTTAAATGGCTGCAGTGTTGGTGCTCTCCTTTAGTTTGCTTAATGATATCACGTAGTCTTTGGTGGTTACACTTAGAAACTGGTGTTAAATCTTGGTTAATAAGAAAACTTATTTTGATTTTTCTGCATTGCTGCTTATACCACCATAATCTAAAATACCAAGAATATAAGTATCCTATATTGGCCTAACATGTTCATACTCTATTTATTAATGATAGTGATGTCAGGGATTATTTATTTGTTAAAAAATTTTGGGAAAACTCTGAAAATTAAAACAGCAGCAGAAAAACCCCCACAAAATGAAACTTGAAACACCATCATGTTCCTGGAGCTATTCCTAGAAAGGTTGTCATGTTTGTGTGAAATCCTGGGGAGGGAATGTATGCAAGCATTCTGCTCATCATGAACCCTAAACACCCACAACACTGCTAGATTCAATGTAATAATATGTTCTGACAGAAGAAACAGTGCAAAACAAACTGAAAAACCCTTCAATGCTCTTTGACACCCAGAAGGGAAAGGTGCCCAGAGAATGTTGTTTTTCCAGCCAACACAGACCCACAACAATCAACCACAAACCTCCAAGAAAAACGTACAGCCAGGTTGCCAACAATAGCAAAACCTGACTGCTGAAGGGGGAAGTCAGTGTCTGAGGAACAAGGGGTTCTCTGTGGGATGATTGCTCCCATTAAAGCTGTAGCTGTGGCCTCCAGGACCTGCAGACCTCCTGTCTGCTGAGGAATATACTTGGGGGTTTGGGTAACAGGAAAATCAGAACATGAAATAGAATTCTAGTTTGCTGCCTTTCTTACTGCATGCAGGCTAGAGATTCATTCCAATGGGATTGCCTGAATTGTATTAATTAGTAAAGTAATAAGTAAATTAATATCTGCAACAGAAAGTGTGCTTTATTCATATGCTCACAACATATGTGGTTTTATATCCCAGAGGGTGGCTGGGCACTGGAACAGGCTCCCCAGGGTAGTGGTCACAGCACCAAGCCTGACAGAGTTCCAGAAGCATTTGGACAACAATCTCAGGCACTTGGTGTGACTTTTGGGATGTTCTGTGCGAGGCCAGGAGCTGGACTCAATGATCCTGATGGGTCCATTCCAACTCAGCATATTCTGGGATTCTTTAATATTTCCTTCTTGTCACTAATCTTGTAAGAGTACTGAAGGCTTGAAGACAAAGGACATTCTAACTCACATCACATAAATATGATTTACCCCATGAACATAGAGAGTGCCACCCTAACAACACGATCAGAGTGCGGGGTTAACCTCAGACCCAGGAAGGGACACAACTGGGCAACTCATTACCTAAATCATGGTGTAAACCCAGAATGAACCACCCAGTTCTCTATCAGATATGCACTGAGTGCTTTTCAGATTGCTGGAAGACTATATACTTCTTAGAGCTAGCTCAAGGCTCCTCAACTGTTTTGTTGCCTCAAGGATGAGGACAGAAATAACAAGTGCAGACACAAAGCAGAATCGAAGTCAGAGCCCTCCAGATCCACCCAGCACTGTTCCCCCTGGCTAAACCAAGTCAGACTGATTTTGAAAACAACTCTTTCTTCTTTATTATCTGCTTGATTGGAGAGTCGTGGGCAAAAATAGAGTTTTTTAGAAATATTGCTACACATTATATTATTGGTTTTTTTCTAGAATCTGAGGTGACTGGCCTGTCTTTATTGGAACAGATGCTCTACAGCATCAAAATTTTGTGTTAATTAATTGTCTCCCTGCAGTTAATCAGTGTGTCCATTCCTATAGGCAGGTTGGAGAATTGTGGTTTACAGACCTGGGCAGCCTTCCACATTCAGCTCACTGGGGGTATGAAAAACACAAGGAAATAAATAATCTGGTACATAACAAACATCTAACAGGGACTGGCATGGAGTCTATTCTATCAGCTCCTGCATGTGAGCTCTGAAGAATGAAGGCCCAGAATACTTGCCATGTGGATTTTATTAATGATCATGAAACAAATCAATGGAGATTCTGACACAAGAAATTTGTGCTGCTCTGGAGGCAGCTAAATTATTCCATTCGCAATTTAGGCCTAAGATTTGCAGCCTCTAAGAGATCTCAAAGAAAGCCCTGCTGGAGCTAGAACCAGAAACCAGTTGAATATCACATGGCTTTTGGGTATGATGGAAAATCTTTCTCACTGCTGGGTAGAAGAGAGTTACTGAGTTTTTTTATTTCAAGCATAAGAAGGAAGAAATTCAGACATATTTGTCTTTGCTTCATGACACGGGGAGAGAGAGAGAGAGAGAGAGAGAGAGGGGAAGAAATTAAAAAAGGAAGAAAACCATCTGAACTGTTGTCAAATTATGCTAAAAGGGTTTGTTACTGTTGTTAGCAGAGTCTGACTCGGTGTAAAGAGAATGCTTTAAATGTGTGAATATATTCAGCACATCTGCATATGATCCCCAGTTGTTTATGGTGGCTGCCCCCTGAGGACAGACACTCGCTGGAGCCAGAGCTGCATGAAACTGCAAACCCTTCTTCCCAGAGGGAGCACATCTCCTTGTCTCCAGCAGAGACGTTCTGCAGAGATGCTCTGCCAGCTCAGAGGCAAAGGCAGACACATTAATGATGTATTAGTGCACCAAAGACTGTTCTAGGATTCAAAGCCGCACTCCAGTGATGTAGTTTAACCACAGGAGGCTTGTGCTGAGTATTGAGGTTACGCAAGGATTTTTCTTTCAGAAGTAATCTCACTCTCAGTTTATTTTGCTTGGTTTCAGTGTTTTGTTGGATAACTTAGGAAAGTATGAGTTTATTTTTTTTTTTCCTCAGTTTTATGTTTGATCTCAATATTTATAAGAAATTTGTTTCAGGTCAGATCAAAATATTTACATTTACCTGAAAAATGTCACAGGAAAACTCTAGGAAACATAGATATTCTGGAAGAGGTAACAAGTCATATTTGACCTAAAACTCAAATGTTTTGGACATAGTTTTCTGTTGGATATAGTTTTCTGTTATATAATCAGGGTTATAATCAAAATTTTAAGCAAATTTTGTGTTAAGTTCAAATGGAAAACAACATTTTTTGTTGACATTTTAAAAAGTAATGTAAAGCATTGAAAAGAATTCTTTTGTTTCAAAAATAAATAAGAAATTAAAAACAATTCTTCAAAATCCATGGGTTTTTTCATTAAATTAATTGTCAGTGGGTTTGTTGGTTTGTTTGTTTTTTTTTTCCTTTGCTCAGTTGGTTGCTAATTAACAGCAATGAGAAATTTCTGGTATCACAAAGAGGAAGAGGTCAAAAATATTGCTGTGATCACCATTGTAAGGACTCAGCACAAGTCACCAATAATTGTAATGATCTCAAAAAAAAAAAGAAACACAAGTTAGCCCTGCCTTGCAGATGGAAAACAAGGTGCACAGATCCTGAAATCACCTTGCTGTGGTCATGCAGGACATCTGAGATTGATCAAGTAGCACAGCCCAGGAGGAGTGGAGCTATGGGGAGAAAAATCTGAAGAGGACCACAATATTTGTCTTGGGATCAAAGCACCCACATGGAGACTCCTTGCTGTGTACTTATTTCTAGTCTGGGCCCATAAAGCTGGACCCACACTCACAAGCAAAGTGCAGCAGGTGAATGCTCTGAAAAGACTACCTGGTCCATAATCACTCCACAGTGGGAACCAAAAGTGGAGTGAGCAGAAATGGACAGGAAATTAATTTCAAAACACACTCCAGTTCTGCTTGAAGATGCTAATGCAGATGCTGCATTGTGTGTCCTAAGAGAGCCCAGGTCTCTGAAATGCTAATTCTGGACTCACTTATATAATTTTCTCACTTCTAACTTGCAAGAGGTCTATTGTGAAATGGTTTGAGTGTTTCAGTAGTACTAGCCAAAAAATGTAATTTTCAAGAGTAGTCACAGTCTCAGTCAGTCAACAGTTACTGTTCATTGCCAGAAGAGGTAGCCTGTCCCAATTCTGTTTTTCAAACATAGTTTTCTTGGTGGCATCACCATCATTATAAAAAAAATTTAAATGGGTTTGAAAGCACATACCAAGAAAATATTAATAGTTTAAAAAAAACTACTGATACAAAATCAAATAGCCATGAGTAAATCAAGAACAAGTTCAGAGTGGAAATCAGTAAACTAGTTCTGATTAATAAAAAAATGAAACTGAAGTAGCCTACATAAAAGACAGCAGGAACTGGAACTTACCACTATTTTAAAATGAGGATGATATCTTAATGGGATTGTATAAAAAAGGGATTAAGACATGGGATTGCTGTATCAATCCTGAAACTTCCAAATTGCCAATACCTGCAGAGCAGGGAGTGGATCAGATCTCACTTGTTAATAGTGTTTGCTCACACTCTATTTATTCTGTACTTCCACATGCCTCAAATCTCTCAGAGTACCAGCACTGGGGTGTGGGAGCTTTTTTTGCTTTTTTCTTCCTCTTTATAAACACACAATGTGGGTTCTGAAGGGCTGGTCTTTTCCCACCTTCTTCTAAATCACAAGAGCTTGTCCACAGGAGACAGTGCAGTGTGTGCTCAGTGATTTTAAACCCCTCCAGGTGGCCATCTGTCATTTTTCCCCCATTAGTTCAGGGTTAAACTCATCATCTGGCTTGGACTCAAACCTGTTTTTCTACAGATCACTTTGAAACAATCATTGTTTCCTGACTGACTGCTTTTAGTTTCTTTGCTTTTGCTGTT
This sequence comes from Zosterops lateralis, assembly GCF_965231275.1. Lineage (NCBI taxonomy): Eukaryota > Metazoa > Chordata > Aves > Passeriformes > Zosteropidae > Zosterops > Zosterops lateralis. The sequence goes on from NC_139764.1 coordinate 14,395,939, forward strand.
TCCATCTTTGTCTCTTGCTTGGTATGAGCCCCTTTTCAGGGCACTCTGGGATTTTCTTCCAGCTAAAACATCACCTTTGTTAGACTTGAGACTCTGGAAATGCCCTCAGCTGTCCTGTGACACACTGGATTTGGATGTTTTGGTCTTTCACCACATTTCTTCAGTTTATTTTGTAGCAAGCTAAGCAAGCAATAAACGTAAGAGCCAAAGGGGTGCTGGGACAACTTCTTAGAGTTTTGACCACAACTCCATGTCTCCAAGATCCAAATATGACTGAACTCTGGCCAAACCCAGGTCTGACAGCAGAGTTGTGACACACTGCAGGTTTTTAAATTTCTGGTTACACCTGTAATTGATTCTGGGAGCGCCACTGTGTGAGAGATTTCTCCTGAAAGATACAATCTGAAGGAGAAGCAAGGGAGGAGTACAGGCCATGTCTAATGTTAAAGGGTTATGGTACTAGAGACAAAGGGACCCTTTCTTTATATTTCTCATGGATTTTGCCAGTGGTGGGTAATGTCAAAGCACCACTGAGCAGTTGGTGCACTTATGCATTATTCAGATTATGCACTTTTGTGGTAACACTTACAAGGTGTTACCACATCCTTGAAGCAGGGATGGGTAAAATGTTCTATGTAAACATCATGTGGAGAAATTATCAGTATGTACACAATGATAATATCAGGCAGTAAAGGTGTTACCTAAATTGATTGATATGCCTTAATAATGCCTTTCCACTTTCCTAAGGGAGCCAGAAAAAAAATGGAGCTGAGACTGTTCTATGTTGGAGATGATATTTTGTAAGTTAATATTTCTTTTCAATCACTTTCTACAAAGGATTTTGCACCGAGAGTATAATCTTCTCTTAAAGAACTCTCCTAGTGTGCTTCCCTTTATGAACCAACATTAGCTGTTATTAAAATACATATTTATTTACATGGAACTGAAAACACTCTTGTTTCATTTGGCTTCTGCAAGTATATGGTAATGGTAAATGTATCAGGTCACTGTGCTCTTTGCATGAGATTATCTCTTTTTAGATCCTGTTCACAAATACAGGAATACATTAAAAGAAAATATACTTTAACACATAGCAAAATGCAAAATACTTCAAAATAAAATCATTCATTTCCAACTGCTTTTTTTGCTGTGTTTTTGGTTGTTGGTTTGGTTTTTTTTATGAGTTTTGCCTACGGGTTTGATTTCATAAAAGTTAGATGGGTATTCTGAATTTTTTTTGCCATCCAGAGACTTTTATTGCAGGGATGAAGATTGTAAAGGTGGCTTGAGACCTCCAAGCTGAGCACTTGTGTTGATTACAAAGAACCAGCTTCCCATAATGGCAAAGTTACATCTGTAGAGGATGATTAAAATTCTGGAGGAGAAAAAAATATGGTGATTCTGTCAGCGTAAAGAGCACCACCAATGAATGCTTTGTACAAAGACCCCAACCCTTCACAATATATAACTGCCCTTAAACCCAAGCCTGACAGCAGATTCCCAGTGTTTTGCCAGCTGAGCCTTCTCACCTCTTTAGACTGATGTCCCTGCTCATTTAAACCAGCAAGACTTTCCTCATTTATAAAATGTTAAGCCCAGGAAGGCAATACTGACAGTGGGAGCTGCTTGGCACAGACAACCTCACCCAGCACCACCTGCAGCAAGCTGACAGCGTGGGCTGAGCCCCCTGGGAAGGTAACCAAGCATGGGTAGAAATCTAAGTGACCCCAGCACAAGATGGGTGATTATATCACTGTTTGAAGATAAAAGAAAGAAAAGCATGCTTTAATATATTTATGTCCATCCTGAGTAATTATTTTTCCCATCTCTGTCCTTACTCTTTTTTCTGCTGTATCACAGAACTGGCTTTTACCAGCAGCTTTTCCTCTAGCTGGGGTAGGATTTATACAGTGAACAGCTTGCCTCTTTGCCTTGGATAAATGAGACACACCCTAGTAATAAAAACAACTTTAATCTCTCTTTTTAAACAAGGTATCCATGATACGCCCACCACGATATCTCCAGACTACTTTTTCCACCAATTTGTCAAGTTGCAGTTGTTCTTCAGAAATCAAAATGTACTGTGTTAACATCATTAAGATGAGCAAACTGATATTTCATAAACCTAAAGCAATACTTCTGCTATTATTTTTCTTTCATTACTTATGGATCCTCTTCTATTTTTACATGATGTCTCCTCCAGAGAGTTGCTAGTTTAATTCATCTGTAATTTGCTGGGTCATTCGATTTACCCTTTTAAATTGTGACACAATATTAACTCTGGCATCCCTCAGCCCTCTTGCTCCAAGACTTGCTAGAAATCAGTACAAGCAGTTCATAAAACTCCTCAGGCAACACTTTCAGTGCTTCTGGATATAAGCACTGTAATCCTGAGATTTTAAAATGTTTCAGTAGTTGCTGTTCAACATCCTCCCTAATTAAGAACAGAAGGGAAAGTGTTACCACACATGTTCTTAACATGAAAACATCATTCTCCTTCTTTCTAGGCAAAGAACAAACAATTATTGAACAGTCCTGAGGCAAAGCTTTTGGGGAGAAGCAAAATCTTTGTTGGACTATCAAATAGTTTTGATCATGCTGATAGCAGGTATAAGAAAAGATTTTATCACTGCCTAGAAAAATCTGCTTTACCTAAGTCTTTAAGCTACCATGGTTCCAACAGCACCCTTATGATAAAGATTTCAGTTTTTTAGTATCAGTATTAGATAGTAATAGTAATTAGATAGTATCAGTATTAGATTTAGTATTAGATAACTAATATTTTATCACATCCTTCTCTATGACTCTCCATGTACCAATACTAAAGTTTCATCTGCTCCTCAGGTTGTTCAAAACTGTCTTTAGCCTCTTTTATCAATATTCTGAATTCTATCTTAAATTCAAGAGCCCCACATTCCTGTTTCATATCTGGGAATGTGTATGAATGTGTATACACCTATTTGGTTTCACTTACAATCACTGCTCTTCCTTCTAATCAGCAGGAGGTTGTGGCCTGGTTTTCCCCCCACTGCTGAATTGCAGAGGATTGAAATTTAATAAACATTTCCTGAAGAGTTTCCTATTACTGTGTGTACTCTGGTGTTTCAATTTTTCTCATTATGATTTTGCCTTTTGAGAATTATCCCTTTTTAAAGCAGAGAGGAATCAAGAGAGGAAATTGCTGGATATGTCTGCCTTCCAGTCAGGATCATCAAATGCAACTGGGGCTTTCTCAATGATATTTAAAATACCTTTGGGGTTTTTTGTGCTTGAAAACTACCTGTCATACTTAGAAACTCTAAGGTTATGGTGTGACTAGGAGAATGTACATGTGCTTCAAAATTTTTCCGCCTTTGCTTATTCCCTCTGCTTAACTCACTTAGCTTGTAAGGGGATGGGGGCCCCTTGGTGACCTCCCAGCCCTTCTGTATCTATCCTGTGACCATCAGCACATAAGAACTCTCAGCCTTTTAGAAATACATCACTCTGGGGTACAAATGGCCTTTTTGATAGAGTTACTTCCAGCCTATCACAAGCACCCAAAACACATACCTTTCTGCACAATTTAATGTTTCTACAGAGGTTATGCCCAGTATTTGGGTACTCCAGGTATTTCAGGCTTCCAACCAGCTCTCAGTACTCCTGAGGGCATCCAATTTCTTTTCATGTGTAATTCCTCTTATTTATTGCCCAAGCTTCTTGTGTTGGTAGGAATGCTGCTACAGATCTACTTTTTTTCTAAATGCCTCGGTGCTCTGGTTCTTTACACTGCTGTAACCTTAAGTAACACGACCAGAGTGAATGTGTTCTGTTAGTGTTTCTTAATTCTCTCTCATTTGTACGCTGCTTTAAAATCTTTGGGGTCACTTTGGGCAGGGTGCTCCCCAGAAGATGGACAGCTGTCTCAGACCCAAGGCACACATCTTCCAGCCACTCCCTTGCCACTCACAGCTCTGCAGTGCCAACACAGACAGGGATGAAACTCTCGCTTTCTCACTTAGAAGGCACTTAAAAGTAATGGTGTAGAGAATCATGCCCAAACTCCTTCTTAAATATACTTCCTCCTGTATCCTCATGTCTCTAATATACATTTCATAGTGCTTAAGCCCAGCTGTCCCCTCCTCCTCCCCCCAAGTGCATTGACTGCAGAAATCTTCTGGATGCCCATATAGCACAGTGACATGTACCTATTACACTGAAATTATTAACAGTGCTGGTTTTGCTGACGACTATTTGTGCAATTCACTGCTGTGGCACATAAGAAGTGCCTCCAGCCCCATTAATCACATCATTTCCTTAGGATATTAGGCATTATGACCACCAGGATACGACCTGCTTCTCCTCTAATATCCGCAGGTTATGGGCAAGCCACCTTATCACCATGCAAGCTCGCAGTATCAAGAGGGGCCTGAAAGACTAAATATTCCTTCTGTATTATATGAAACCCACATGGAGAGCTCTACCCTCCCCCGAGCACTGTTCCTCCTGGTCTCACTGCTGTTATAAATAAATTGCATGCTGGCTATGCTGCCTTCACAAACTGGTGTTCCTCAGGCGGCTCTTCACAGCCTTGGGATGAGCTGCAGAGATTAGCTCCGGGTGTGCAGCCCTCAGGGATGTACTGTTGTCAGCTTTTCTCTCTCTTTTTCTGCAGGGGAGAGGAAATTTGACAAGTCCATCTAGTCCTGATAACAAAGCCATTATGGGAACTCGAGTGAGAGCAGTGCCAGTTGCTGTGCTGTGTCTCCCTCTGCTCCCTCAGTGCTTATGAACCTATTCAAATTCTCTCTCCTGTCCACAGACCAACTGTGGCACACAGCACCCTTCAAAAGCCTCCTTGTGTTCACATGGTAAAATATGGACAAGTCAGTGCAGAATATTGGCTGGGCTGGGGAGCCTGGCTCACTGACTGAGGCATCTTGCATGTTTTAGCAAAGCCACCTAGAAAAAGTGCTTGTGTTTTAAAGCAGCAGAGGGATAAACATTCCCCTGGCTCTCTACAGCAAACATTATCTTCAGCAGGACAGATTTGCAGATAATCAGTTCAGTGTGAATTCTTAGTACAACATGGTGACCCTGGACAAATGCAGTCATTAGGTGCATAATTAAAGAGTATTGATAGAAGCAGGGAGCTTAGATTTTGTCTGCATATGAGACTTACCCATCTGTGATGGAAACACAGCATCTGTCACTCACAAAAACTCTGAAAAGTTGGAAAAGATTCCAAGAAATTTCCTGACAATTACTGAGTGATTTGAAAGTATGCTTACAAAGAACCAACTCCAGGGGCTCCAGCTATTTATCCCATCAGGCCTCAGGGGCTACTTGGATAGGTTCTAAAAATTGCTATCTAGCAGTGAAATGCATCAAATACCAAATGGCTAGAACCTGAGGGCAGAAAAAATGGTGCTCAAAATCCAGTGCAATTTTTAAACAATATTTGTATTTAATCACCAGATCAATTTCCCAAAGGTAAATTTGATTCTCCACCACAGCAAAATGTTGCATTAAAGGGGGAGGGGTTGGTTTGGATTCACTTATAATTCAAGTAAGAATTAGCCCAGATCAGTCTTGTGGCCTTGATGGTTGCTTTGGGCTTTCCAATGTGTAGAATTTCTGTTCCTGACCTGCAGAAGAGGCAGAGAGCTCTGTTCTGCCTTCTGCCACTCAGCCCTCCTGCCACAGCCAGTGCAGATCCCTCCATGGGAAACCTCAGCAGGCGCAGAAAGAGACCACAGGCACAGATCCCCTTTCTCCTGCCGCCGCAGGCAGGGGATCCTCTCCAGGCCAGGTATGAGTCTATTCATGCCCTCACTCCCTTTTATTTCCTTTCCTTCAATGCACAGTGCCCTAACACTTCCAAATATACACCCCCATGGGACTCAGCTCCTTCTACACCTACCACACTGGCATATTTTTCCTTGAAGTGGGCAATACAGATCTTTTGTCACTCTGCATCCCTGCCTATGGCAACAGGCTCAGGCTTACAGCTTCCATAAGAAAACCTGACAACATAAAAAAGGGAAATAGTAAAATTGCCTTTTCATTCCCACGTGACAGTTCCTGGGGTGGCAGGAACACTGAGCTGTCCTGCCTCTCCTGTTTGCCTGGGTAGGGTAGAGCCCCCTCTTTTTAGGGTCCTCTTTACACACACACTCAGGAAGGTCAAAGCAAACCTACTGCAGGCAAGAGATGATGCACATAATTCCAAGCACATTCAGTCTGCAGGAGGATGCTAAGGTGGCTTCAGGGTCCTAACACACTGGCTCTGCAGGATTTAGCTGGCATGACAGAGGACACTGCCTTTTCCACCTGCCTGTCCTCTCTGTTTATTCCTAGCACCGAAGCGAAAGTGCCAGTGATGGGGAAGTTCTAATTCCTGGTGCCACAGTTCATTGCCTCGAGAGTTAATCCAAACTGCAATTGATTGTGTAAGCAATTAATAAGACAGAGTGATAACTGCAGCACTCACTGCGGAGAGGATGAAGGCAGGCCAAGTTATGACCCTGCTGGAAGAAGTCTCCAGCTAGAGGACGGAACAGCCTGATAATCGGTTAAATCTTCCCTGCATGAATCACTGGAGTTTGTGCAGCAGAGTCTTTAATTCACTATAATTTAATTCTCTGAGGCATAAACCACAGAGATCTACAGCCACTTAAAACTCCTGAGTGAGAGCACCCAGGCATGCTATGAATTTTCCCATGTCTTCACACCTCCAGTTCAATTTCTACCTCTCACACAGACAAGGACCAAGAGCCATATAAGTGCTTTGCAGGCTCAGATTCATGCAAATTCCCAAAGAGAAGTCTGGCCACACAATGTCTCATCACTTTGACCAGAAATGGGGTTTTTTAAAACCTGTACATGTGACTCCTGCCCTGCCAGGCTGATCACAGCTTTTACCAGTCCTGCTGTGAGAGGTGCATTTTCCCCTGTTTCTGTGATTAGGTGGGAAGTGCTTACCTTCCTCATTTGGACTTGCTGTTGTCTTCTGCAGAGATTTTTTTACTTGATGTAGGTATACAGCAGAGTTCCAGTTGATATAAAATTGTGAACTTCAGATGCATGTGTTCTTAAAAATTGAGTATCCTTAATAAAGTGTGGATCATCAGCACTTCTGTTTCTCCATATCACTAAAAACTCATGTGGAGACTAAGACATCAAGGTTTGGAATTATATTTTAATCATTATGGGTATTTTATGTAAGATTTGTTATTTTAGATGTGTGTTGTTGAATACATATCTAAACCTAGGTGGTTTTTAATTTGATTTTTCCTTTATTCAAAGTTAATTAATATTTATGTTTTTATAGAAGGCTAAAGCTGGGCTTTAAGATTAATGAATTCTTCATATTGAAAACTATAATTTGCAAATTTATCCTTATCTTGTCACAGAAAGTTGCTTCTTTCAAACTGTAAGGGTTGTGCTTCCCTGTACACTCCTTTATAAGGAAAACATAGAGATGGTGAGGAAATGTTTAACTCCAGTAGAATTTCATCTATCTTAGGAAAGTTACTATGCTTTTCTGTTTACTTCAGAAATTTGGGTTGGATATTAGTCTGTTTAATTTTAAGAATTCTTTCATACATCAGAGTATATCACTCTGAGCTTGTAGAAATTACCACAATGCAAAAGTGGCTGATATGTACCAGTCAGGAATTTACAGTCATATATGTAAATCCTGCACTAATGCAATGAGTAATTCTGTCTGGCCTTATCTGATCCCTTACAGAAGAGGAAATGTTGAAACTAAACCTGGAATATCACGTTAGAAATGTCAGCTGCAATTGAAAGGCAATCAGCAAACCAGGTTAATCAGCTATTTCCAAATTGCCTCAACTGACAACTTTCCTCAGAAAATCCAGTGCTGGTCTACAAGAAGAGGAAAAATAAATTGGCACATAATTCCCAGAGCAGCTGATGAAGCTCAGACACTGCAGTAGAGCTCTGTTGGCTCATCAGCCTCTACCTCTGCCACAGCAAACTTCCCACCAGATGCCCAAGCAGTGCTGGAGAGCAAATCTGTCCCTCACCAGCACTTCTGCAGCCTTCACCCCTGCCCTGCTTTTGCCTCTTGTCTCTCTGGAGCTGAGGATGCCCAGCCTGACATTTTCTGTCAGGTGGGAGGAGTTACCAAGGACAACTTTGGGCAGTGCAGGCTTGCCTTTCCTCTCCTTGCAGTTACCTGGTCCTGCTGTTTAATAAGCCTTCAGAGCCCAAGAACAAAACCTCTCTGGAAACAAAGACTTAGATTTTGTCCTGATTCCACTGCAGCTCCCTGCTGACAGATACTGTGAACAAGCTCTTGCAACCTGTCTCGCTTTCCTGATTAAAGGCATTATCTTTATGTGAGGCTAGTATTTAAGGCATCAGATTGGAGCCCAGCCACAGCTAAGTGACAGTGCTTGCTAGATAAGTTTACTGAAAGTTTTGCAGAGGGTTTACTCTTCTGCAACACACTGTAATGATACCATAAATAAAGAGCACCACACGGGAGGGCTCAAATTGGATTTCAGCCTTAGCTGGGTGATAAAAGGGGAGCACCTTTTAACTAGGATAGGAAAAACCTTTCTGTGAGGGGTCCTCCAGAGATGAAATCCAATAAACACACACAATTAAAAGGGAAAGAGAAAGGCAGAAGGCTGTGCAAGGACAGTTTTCTTAGGGTGAGTGGAGATAGGAAGAATTTGTAAAATACCCAGTTATAAGAAAATACACATGAGCACGTCAATCACTTGAAACCATAATCCTCAAGTAAATGCTAGTCTTTTTCTTACTTCTAAAAATAGAAGCAGATCTTTAACCATGTCAGAGGAGTAGATAATAACCACCAGGAACTCAGAGAAACTTGACTACCAACATTAAAATTCTCCTCTCCATAAGAAACAGCAGAATTTTAGCTTTCCAAACATAAACAGGAGATGGCATAAGGGAAATCATAGTCTGCCTGAGGGGAATGTTTTTTCTGGGTGGGGTGGTAATAGTTTTTTCAGCCTATATCGCTCAATCAATTAGTTCTCTTCTTTCATTTATGAATTTCTCTCTCTGTCTTTACACTGAACTAGACTTCATGAGCAAAGATGAACAAAAAGTAATACACTTTACTCTAGTAAAATCAAACATTTGAAATGTTGTGTGGGAGAGGAGAAGCACATCTGTGGAAAAAAGAGCTTCTCTCCCATACATTCATATAAATGAATGATTTTAGGAATGTAAAGAGAGGTCTACCACTTTTAAGCCTTGTCAATGAGATCAGAGACAGGGCCCTGCTGTCTGCTCCTTAAAGTATATTATTTTTTGTTAGATCACCTTTGCTCATAACATGGCCATTGAGAATTTAATGTTCTTACATATTTCACTGTCAGACTTTATTGCACATTCACGAAGGAAAGTAATTTCATCAAGTGATAGACTATGAACGATACTAAATATAGATTTATTGGAAATTCTGGTGGATGGTAAGTGAATTCTTTCTGCCAGCTGGAATAGAGAGCTACAGCCAAGCTATTTTCTTACCTGTCTATCATTCTCAGTGTAAAGAAAATGATGAGTGCTAGTCCTAAAATCAGATTATCACAGCCATGCCTATAAGCTTATTTTTCAGTACCCAGTTTTTGCCTTATTTCTGGAAGAAAATCAGTTTTAGTCTGTAGACTAAATATTTGGTCAGAATTTACTGATTATAGCAAATTCCTGGAGGGTAAAACATTCCCTTTGCAATGAAGTCCAGTTTCTACATCTATACAGAACATAGTAATATATTTGTTAAGATACTAACACAGTACCATATTAAAAAGTTAGTAACATGTGAGGCTGACCATGGCTCTGAACTATCTATGTGTGGCTTTCTCTTTTGCAGAAAGCTCATCATTCACTGAAGTTTGCTTTGGGCAACATTTAAAGTGAGGACAGGACTGGCTTTAGTAAGTTAGAACCCAAATTTGACAAATTTAATGTTCTCCTTCTAATACACCATGAGCTTATTTTAAAACAATCCCCAGAATATTTTATTTATAGAAGACAATACTTCTACTGCTGCTTTCTTTTTACATGCCCTGGTCCACCAGCTGTTGCCTGACATGTTTGTATTCCTGCCCTGCAGGTTCACTCTCCGTGGGCTATTCCAGAAACAAGACACAGTTCCATACACTGCACTGTATCCAGTGGCACATCTCTGATTCCCAGGGCTAGTAGAAGACAAGGTGGACAAAGACACCAAGTATTTCCCAGTGCTCTCCCTGTTCTGTCATTTTTTGTGGCCAGGCAGAACAATCCCTCTAATCTGAAAAGAGCTGCAAGACTCAGCCATCCATGTGAAACTTTGCCTGGATGTGGCTGAAAATGCTTGTGCAAACACTCAGGAGGTCAGAGCTTGATTTGAGAGCCCCTTTCTGCCTCTGAGGAAGAAATATTGTGGTTCACCAAGAGTCTGGGTCCTCTCCAGTGCCTGAGTGATCTGGACAGCAGGGTTTCATTGCTTGCTGCAGGCAGCCTGAGGGCTGGCCTTGCTGGGCCAACCTGGGGGCTCTTCAGCTCATTGCCCCTGACAGTGACCAAGGGCAAAGGCTTCCAGGAGAACACAGAAGCAGAGAGAAGCAGACAGCAACTGCTTCCCAGGCCCCAGGGATGCCTCAAGGAGGGATCTCTGAGCTTCCTCCCTCCCGGTCACTCTGCCTGCCTATTTCCATCCCACCAGAATAGCTCATGGACTGACCAGCAAGCAAAGGAGGATCCCAGGCTCCTTTGTATGTCCCTTTTTTCTTCTAAAATATTTGCTTGAGATCTTCATGAGCAGAAGGAGAGGAAGCTGATTGCTTCTGTCCATTGGTGCTCTGTGGAGGAGAAAGCAGAGAATCACAAGGAAGTAGATGTACAGTGGAAAAGAGTAGGTGACCCAGAACTAAGCCAAAGGGGACAAAGGTGATAACCAGAGAAGAACTGTGAAATTAGGGAGGGGGAAAAAGATTGAAAGAAAATAGTGAAGAACAAGAATGTAAAGTAGCATTGCTTAATCCAAAGCCAAATGGTCCAGCCAGCTGTAGAAGGAGAGTCACTGGCAGCAATACCTCACTCACAGATTTTGATCTGTAAGTCAATCAACCACTATTTTATTGATAATCACTCAGTTCAAGACTATGAAACTGAAGATATAAACTGATACATATACATAGGGAATTAATTTTAGAGCATTTTAAGGAATCAGTAGTATTTCAGGAATATGATTCTATGTCTCCACTATCTGGCACCTCAGTTATGCACAGCCCTTGCACATGAAGAGGTTTGAGAAAGAAACTTGCTGCTTTTGAAATTCAGAGAAGGAGGTCTTGGCCTAATATTTTGGGTGTTACTCATGGCATTCATTATCCAGTCCACTGTCCCATTATTCTTATTGTCTGCTATCATCTAGTTTGAAAAATCTATAAAATAGGATTTATTTCATTTAACTTCTAAAAGCTAGAATAATTAAGGTTTTTATTTCATTCCATTTCCATGATCAGTCAGGAATATACCTGAGTGCATCTACCTCAGATTTTATCACTTGAGTTAATTAACTTAATTTGAACTAAGTTACCACATTGGTAAAGGGCTGGATGTAGAACCCAAATGTCCTTTCCAGACCAGTAAAGGTGGTGGTTTATCCTAAGGCTCTGCCTTGGGCACCAGATGTGCCCATCCAAACACTCCATTTAAAGAAGGAGCTCATCACCATCACAGATGGCTCCTGAGACCCTTTGATGGGTTCTGCTCATTTTTCTCCACTCCACCAATTTTACCTTTATCATCAGATATTCTCTTTCCATGGGGATGATAAATCTGTCCCGAAGACAGCACCTTTACTTGAACCACAGCCAGAACCATGAGAAGATCTCCAGATGTTCACAGTTCCTAACACAGCTCCCCAGCCAAGCCTGACTGGTGTCACTACAGGAAAACACCAGTTATAAGAGAGAGGCAAAGATGCACCAACCTCTTCTGTTTAAAAGTCAGTATTCAAAGTACTCAGGTGCTAATTTATTTTACCTGGGTTCTGTACAAGAAAGGGTTTGAGCTCCACCTGGAGACATTAGAGCACAGCTGAAAGGAGTGACAAGTTGACAGAGCACCACATTGTCCTTCTAATACCAACTCAAGGATCAGGCAGTCAGATCTCATCCTTTCCATCTGTCACTGTGACAGCGCAGTCATCCTCAGAAGCTTCCTTGAACTCTCACACTTCCCACACAGTGGGGTCAAATAACAATTACTTCAGTTAATGGCATCTACAACACACCTGATGACAGCACCATTTCCAACACCCAGTGAAGAGAGAAGTTCTGTGGAGGGATAGAGCCTGGTGCTCATAAAACCAAAAAAAAATTGCATAATGGAGGCCAAATAGCTGCAAGGCTGTTCACATCCACTGGGTAGCCTGGGGGTACAGGCAGTAGCCACCAAATCTGACCCACACACAGTCAGCATCAGCTCACTCTCATAGGAGAGCTGGCAGGAGCCTGAGAAAGAAAAATGAATGTTGCTACTGCCTGACTCTGTCAAAAGGGGTTTTATTACAGAATTTTATCTGGGGGAGATGTGATCTGAGAAGAACAGAAGATGCTTAGAAGTATTTTCAAACAGAAAGTGACAAATTCTTGCAGGAAGGTATTAGGGAAGGGGAAGCAAATATGGGATGGGAACAAGGAGAAAATGGGATGTGTGACAGGTTGAAAAATTCAGAGGACTTATATGAAGAATAGAGGGGCACATAAGGGTAAGAATAGCTTTAAAACAATGTGAGATTAGAGAGCCAAGCAAGATAGGAAGAATAACAGCATAGCAACTTTCATGCTCTACTTTCCTCTAACTGACAAACGAAGAGTGGGGTGTTCTTATAAGATCTTGGACCTAAGTGTCCTTGAATCCCATGGGCTTCTGTTCCCTTTTGTGAGCTGGATTCGGGAAAGCACATCCATGTGACATTATAGCCTTGTCCTGCATGTATTGTATGTGCTGTGTCCCCACCCTTGGGAGGCCCCTGAGCCCCATCCTTGCAGCTCCACAGACTTAGATCTAGAAAATCCTTTCCTATGTGTCCCAGAATGAGTTGCACACTGAAACCATGTTTCTAATTAGAGACTTAACCCCCTAGCATTCACCTTAGCTCTGGCACATCCCTGTCAGGAAGGAAAAATGAGACCTGCTCTCAGCAGCAGCTGGACTCCACTAGCCAGGGTTCAGCTCTTGGGGTCAGGACAGAAGGGACAGGACAGGAAGGGGCTGCAAGAGGCAGGCATCAAATACTCAAAGTGTTATCACCCCCTCCATAGAGTAAAACAGGCAGGACTTTTCAAATGGAGAAACTGGTCTGTAGAGGATTTTGGCACATGTTTCACTACCAGGAAAGTATAAACAGAAGAGTGTGAAGAACACTTGAAAATTACATGGACCTTTCACCCTTGCTGCAGCATGAACTGAAAATATGGATAGTAATTACAGCTCTCTGTATAATCCTAACTCTTACAAATAATGATTTCATTCCCACCAGAGAGAAGGAGAGATTGATTTGCAAAGTAAAGAGCTGAGGTTGGCTGATGAAACTTTTAAATTCAGGAAAAGACATGTCTTGAAAATCAGAAATTGGCAAATGCATGTAAATCTACGTTAGACCTTAATTCCACTCAGTCGGAATGATGCCTCTGGATTCCCTTGTCACTTCACCATGACTCTGCTTTTGAACTGAACTGATCATGAGCCAACATCCCCAGACCTGTAGGCTACCACTTTTTGCACAGACAGAGCAGCTCAGCTGCTGAATGCAGAGCACTCTGTCCCTCCTCCAGCCCCTCAGCCTTTTGCTTGCAAGGCCACTGACGCTGCACTTTCCTTGCTCTGATCACACCAGCGGCCCCTGATCCCTCCCCACCCAGCTGCTGGCACTTCCTTGGCCAAAAAAGTGCTGTGCCTTTCTATTTCCACAGCTGTGGTGAAATTGGAAAAGGCACACTCGTTCTTTCCAGGGACCCACCAACATCTTTACTGGCCCAGCAGTCAGGCAGAGAGGGTTGTGGCTTTCTCAGATCATTTCAAGTGGAGCTGCTCCAAAGTGCCTACTCGATATGCAGTGCAACTGCCTGCAAATGCAGCTGGTGTGCTTGCCACTGCCAGGTTCAGGGAGGCCAGCTCACATTTGCATGTCTATGCTTTGCTACTGAGCTTGCAGAAATGTGGTATTTATAGGTACAGACCTTCTGGGAGGACCCGAGCTTGCCGAGATATTGGGCAGCGTCAGCTAAGTTTCTTATTTGATCTAATCCGAAATTTGCTTGTAAAAGAGTGTAGCGAAAAGTTTTATTCATATATTAAGCTGTGTGAGTTTGCAGGCTTTTTAGAGCCTAATATATGGGGGGAAAGAAGCAGAGAAGGGAAGAGTAAGATAAATTATAATGAAGTCTGAAATGCAGTTAGATATTTCATACACAAAGGAGATGGTTGTGCTAAACTACCCTTCTGGGCACAGTCTTTTCCTGATGCAGCAAATACAGTTCTGACCTGGACAGAAAGTTGAGATTTATATTATTTCCTAATTAAATTAGAGAGAAGGGTTTAAATGCAATTTACATTTGTACTGCAGAAGAAGGGGCTGGAGGCATGTTTAATTTGAGACCCTTATGAGCCCCGGCTGGGAATTGCTCCCTTGGGGAATGCTGGGTGTGTAATGCCCCAGGAGTTGTCACCTGGGCTGAGGGTGTCACTGTGCTGCCACAAGGCAAGCAATTGATTTGGTCATTGAATATCCCACTGTCCGAGATCACCCACGGTGCAGGATGGTACTGGTGGCAATTTTTGCATTAGAAGCACATCACCAGTTTCCTGAGGGTATAGAGGGGAATTAAAGCCAAGTGCCTCCATCCTGAGCATTTGTGAATAAAGACTTCTCTTTCCCTATAAAACCTTTAAAAAGCATTTCTACCCCCAGGACTGCCCCCTTCTCTCTTCAGAGGCACTGTGTGATGTTCTGTGTCATGAAGCACAGCGCTGGGTACTGTCTGTCAGGTCATGTTAAGCTAAAGGAGTGGCCTGCAGCAGAGACTCAGAGCGATTCCCAATAAATTGTCAGCAGACTGGAAAGCAATAGTTGCTCATAATTTGAATTTCATGCCAACTCGTCACGGAAATCTTATGTGACAGTTTGATGTGCCCAAGAGCTTGCTCAAATAGATGCCTGCATCCTCAGAAATTCTGTATTAGCTGCATCTTGTTGCCCACACGGCTTGCTGGACACTCATTGTACAGTTTAACATTGCTCTCTCAGCATCATGAATGTTTAAAATGAAAGCCTCATCAGTAGTTCAGAGGGCCCAGCTCCTAATTGTAACAGCTGTGTAGAAGTGAAAGCTGGAACTGTGCTTTAACTTGACAACAGGAAAAAACAAATTGAGATGGTTTTGTCCTGGCTCAAACAAGGCGTATGCGTGCCATCCCTCTGGGCTGCCACTCTGCTTTAGGCTCTGGTGCTGCCCAGGAGAGCTTCTTGTGGCCTCTCCAGGAGGCAAATACTTCTGCAGCATCTGCTCCAAGTCTGTGGGAGTTATATCCAGCCCAGGCCATATCAAAATTCCACTATTCACACAGGAGAAGAAATGAAGGCACTACAGAACTATGTCAGCTGCTGGGAGAAAACACCAAGGTTGTTGCAAGGAGCCGCAGTCTCTACACCCAGGGGTCTGTTATCAAGGAGTTTCTTGTGGGTAACATGGCCTAGGAGAGCTTTTAAAAGGGATTTAAAGGAAAATAATGAGGGGAGTTATGAATTTTTACAGGAAGTGTATTCAAGAATGAAAGGCAGCATGGGAGAAGACAGAGAAGCATTTGCAGCACACATAAGGCAAAGGTATTGGAGGCTGCTGCCTTGGGCAGGAGAGGCAGGAGTGACATCTTAATGAGAGAGAATACTTAAGGGTAAGATCTGTCATTCACTGAAGTGAGGACACATAGCAAGTGTATTTACTACTTGACAGCAAAGGGAGAGCTGTGGAGAAAGACAAAATGAAATACATAGCCTAAGGGATTGGTTAAGAAAACTCTCTCTGCCACAGCACCAGGGACTGATACCTGCAAGACGTAAATAATGGGCAGAGCTTTCCCATTTTGAATACTTTACATGGATGAGAATGAAACTGAGGATCTTTCACTCAGAAAAATCCCTGATGAATTCTGTCCTTCTCACATCATTTCACAGGACAGCTAGAACACCTCCAGGACACTCTGGTTCGTTCTCCAGACTTTTAGGGTTATATGTGTTCAAGCTTTTAATTCCAGCATGAGCAAATTCCCCAGGTTTCATTTGCTGCAAAGCAGCTACTGGTGGCTCATTCCAGCAAACATTTGTATTCACTGCAGCCTGAACTCCTTTTTTGGCCACCAGTTGAT
Organism: Zosterops lateralis; assembly: GCF_965231275.1. Taxonomy (NCBI): domain Eukaryota; kingdom Metazoa; phylum Chordata; class Aves; order Passeriformes; family Zosteropidae; genus Zosterops; species Zosterops lateralis. The sequence goes on from NC_139764.1 coordinate 14,412,346, forward strand.
CAGTTGGTTGAGGGAGAAAGCAAATCTCAAAACCATCAAGAACCTCTGACCAAAACACTCAGAGGATCCTTCAAGCTTTATACAACACCAACATAAATTCAATTCACAAGCCAAGTTAAATGATGACAAACTACTTAACCCCACCTGGCACCTTTCCTGGACTTTTACTTATGGAAAAATCCAGCAGCCTCATGAAGAGATCTGAGTCTGGGCTTTCAGGCACAAATACAGCACTACTGTTATTGCTGGGATGATTTCTCCTACAACTAATTGTTCTTTAAAAATGAGACATCGTGTGCACCTAAAGGTGAGAGTGAGTCTGAGATAAATTTCAATCTCTGATCTCTCCTGCTGACACAAGGCAGAAAGTATGTGCCAGCTCTTTGCTCAAGATAATAAGCTGAGGGCAAGTGGCAACTCCCCATTTTCCCAGGGAATTCAGAAGGTATTTTTCTCTCACATTGCCAATGAACAGGTTGAATCTGTTAATGATGCCTTGTAGAAGGCAGGTGGTATCTGCTCAGGGTGCCAAGGAACAGGTAAGTGGCATCTGCTCATCATGCTGCCCAACTGTGAGTCAATTAACATTAGGGTGGATGTTTAAAATGCTCTAAAATGTTGAAATTAGAAGCCAATTATGTATTTTTAAAAAAAGAAAAAAAAATAAAAGCAAGATTTTTATCGCTAATTGTTTATCTCTGACAGTTTGGAAACAATCTCACTGACATTCCTCAACTTGTGGGTTACTGTCAAAACCAGACTCCTTTAGGGACACCTCCTGCAAACTTTTGTCACATAGGTGCACTGATGAACCCAAGAAACTGAGCTAAGGAGCAGCGTCTATGGAGGCAAAATACTGCAGCACTTGAAGAGGGTAATGTGGTCTGGTCCCTCTCTGCATCCCCATTTTTTCCATAGTTCTGACATATGAAAACCTCAAATGCTAAACATATCTCATGTTTTTATGTTTTTCCTTTGTGGTAGTAAAAGGCAGAAGGCCATAAAGAGGCAACTCAGTGCTTTCTTAGTGGCACACACTCTCATAAATGGTCTTCAGACAAACTCATATCCTACACAGAACCTAATTTTCCCACATACCCTCTTCCAAGAGCAGAAACAATGTGAGAAAACTTCAGACAAAATTATACTGAGTAACAATTTTTTTTTTCAAAAATCAAAATTGAATATTTCCCTTGGTAGCCAAAGCTGCACTTCTAGGTTATTTAATTCTTCTCTAGCACTACCAGTTCCTTTCACTAGCTTCCCAGGCTGTTCCCAAAAGGATGGATGCAGTTATTCAGCTTGTGTCCTGGAAAATGATAGCTGTTTGAACACCTTGCAGTGCCTACCAAATCTCCTCTCTGTGTGTTTCAGCTCTGGCTGGGGCTCACCCAAACACCTTCCAGGGCTCATTTGGGAAGGGGCAGCTTCTTCCAGCCACAGGACCAACTGGCTTACACTGGGAGAAGACATTTCAGCAGACATGGTATTAAATACAGGCCAAAAAGGAGCAGAACAAATGCTGCATGAGTGGTTCAGATAGTCAAACACTGCCTCTTCATGGCCAATAGTCCCTTTGGAGGCTGCAGGAGGCTTCAGCCAATGCTGGAAGTTACTGGTGGGGAGCAAAGCTCAAGCCAGTTATTAATCCCACTGATCTTATAAGACCACACAAACTCTGTGTCAAGACCCTAGAGAAGCCCACTCAATTTCTGAGCCCCTAGAACCCAGGAGAAATATTTATTACAGTGAAAATAAACTCCCATGGACTCTACCATTTCTGCTTCAAAATGTGATTAAAAACCAGAAGCAGTTCTCCCAATTTGAGGGTTGTATAAACCTTCAACCTTTTAATTAAAGGTTTTATGTGTTAGCAAAACCACAGTTATTTCAGGGGATGGTTAAGGCCCTGACTTGTAATGTTAGCTCAGCTCACCTTTTCAGGACTATAAGAACAGACTGAAAGGATAGAATGCTTAATTCTTGATAAAAGATTTTTTTTAAAGTGAAATTAGCTTAAGCCTTCAGGTTCTGAGGCAGCTTCCTGCCTGACTTGTTCTCACACCTCTGCCACAAGCCAAACCAAATGTACATTTAATAAGGAAAACCACATTAAATTATACAGGTTCAGTCCACTATTAGATAGACAACCAATATAAGGCTAAATAGAGCTGACAAAATCAAGCAGAAGCAGCATTAGCACATCCTTTTTATGAAACATCAGTATGCACAAGCTCTGGTAGTCTGTGATTTACAGTACAACTGAACATTACCTGCATTTGACAAACACACATTTGAGGCCATCAGCTCAAATGAATTTCAATGCCTTCAGAGGAATAACTCCATTTATTGTTCTTTTAGTCTTTGAATACACGTTCTCATCAAGTGAACTACACTAAGCATGCTTGAATGTGATGTTTCCTCATGACTGTACAGCAATAATTATTGCTATGGAGTGGAAGCAATTCTGAAAGATGCTTTGAAATTTTAAGGTGCCGATTATAATTATGTGTTCCCAGCAGTTTAGCAAGAAAACAGATACTTCAGCCTGACATTGGCTCCCTTCTCGCCCTGCTCCAGGCCTCCATGCTCTCAACACGCACAGACACACTCAAATAAACAGGAAACAAATCTTATTATGCTAGCAGGAGATCCAGGGGGCTCTGATTTTTAGATCTCTAAGATGCTATTTGGAGACTGAAGGGGTATGTGAAGAGAATTGCAAGTTGGAGTACCAGTAAAAACTCCCAAAGATATTTGAAATCCCTTTGTATGAGCTGATAAGATCTTTGAGGAAGGGCAGCATATTGCTTCCCTTTTTGAGGTTTGCCTGTTTTGCTGCACTGCAAGGTGTGCCACACATTTTGGAGGAGTGGAGGAGTGTAACCTGAGCTCTTGCCCAGAGCTGTTCAGAACCATGGCTGCCTCCCCTCAGCAAGATCACAGGGTACAAAAAAGTCCTTGGCCTCCCCTCCCTGTTCATAAAACACTCTTCCTGCTTTTTGCCTTTGTCAGGGGTGAGTGGAGAGAACAGGAGACCAAAAGCTGTCATGGTTCAAGCTCTCTGGAAGAAATCACGGCATGAGTCAAGCTCTCCCACCACTCTCAGAATTACATCTCTGCTTGCAAAGATAGGGTCAATATTATACTTCCATACCTCCCAAACACCAGAAAAATAAACCTGAGCAATCCAAAGCTAAATAGAAATAAAATGCAGGCTTTGTGCACACAGTGAATTATTTATATTTTTTTAAAAAAAATCATTCTTTGAGGATTGCTGCTGCATTCAGCTTGGATTTCAGATAACCCAAATAAAACTTTAGCACTCTCATTTATATTCTTAACAGCTATTCATTGCAGCCATGTTGATTTCCCATGATGTTTGATATTGGCTACAACAAAGTTTTGTCTGGACAGATTAGTGCAAAAGGATTGTTCTTCATGCAAGCATACATTTATCCCCACAAGAAGAAAATTCAGCCTGCAAACAAGATCATATGTGATTAATTATTTAGCAAATGCTATCTCCCAATCTTCCCATTTGAGAATTTTAAATTACCCAGCCAGAACCCAGAAAGGACTCTGTTTAAGGTAGCTGTTCTGTTAGACAAAGGTAACAGGAGACAGTGAGACTGAACTGTCTGAAATCAACACAAAATCTACAAACACTTAGCTCAGACTGGGAAAAAAAACTCTTAAGAACACATTGACAGAAAATCCCTCTCATTTCAGCAATGGCTGCAAAAATCCAGGAATGCTGATGGAGTCGTTACTGCAATATGATGCAACACGTTTTTCTGCAGTCCTGATGAAAAAACAGGATTGTCACCCACACATTTCTCCACCTATCACTGCCAAAGGTACCATGTCCTGGGTTTCCACATGCATATTCCTTGACACTGACTGTGACATGAAGTGTTCATGGAGCCCCTTGCCAAGCCCAGCTGGAGGGAAGCCACTTCTTTACTCACCATACGAGCAGGCTGAAACTACATAAAAATCAGAACATATCTGCCCCCATCTCCATGAGCTGCCAGATGGGTACATATCCAGGCACTGCCTGCACTCCTCACTCTGGGAGTTGGTTTATTTTCTCAGCCTCTACTACATCTGTACTAACGTCTGTTCTGCAGGATGAACCTTCTTACCACATCCTACAGAACATGGATCTTGCTGCCCCAAGGCTGGGAGTCGAGGGATTTTTCTTGATGATGACCCTCAAATTCATCCCAGACTGAACCACCTGGCAGAGCTATCTGCATTAGCACTTCTCCATATTCCCTAATCTGATCAATTTTTGTGGTTTGTAACTTACCAAATAAATCATTTCAGATGAAAATTCCCCACAGTGAAAACATGTCATAGCTGTGTAACTCTGGGATAGTAACCTTTGTGATAGTAATCACCTTTGTGGTAGAAACTACCTCTAACCCTAAATAATTAAATCAAGGAATTATACATAGAATGGTTTTATAGTCGGGAAAAAGGGTGACAGTCTCAGGATATTAAAATTCGGTTTTGACATTTATTATTTCTGTTTTAGCATTAACTGCCTTTTGTCAGAAATCCTGGTTGATTTTCATCCCAATGTATATTTCCCCTATCCTTTTAACTTACCAGAGAATTATGAGAGTTTTTAAAGCTGTATCTTTTCACAAGTTCTGCCCAAATTCTCATTGATTACTATGAAAATTAAATGTTTCTTGGGTGAGCATTGATGCTTTACAGGGGCTTCTCCAGAAGGCAACTAACCAACCATTTGACCGATTCCTCTGTCACCACTAGAAACAGCTGCTCCTTTCACTCTCACAGGATGAGAGGTTAGCAAAAGCCCATTCTTGGGGGGAAAAAAAAGTGCTTACCTCTTGAATAGATAATATCAGAGACAGAAGTTTTCATATCTTCAGAACTACCATCCAATTTCCTAAAGTACCTTAATCCCACTTCCATCTTATTTCTTTAGGGGATGGATGGTCACAGAATTGAGTGAGGAGACTTAATCTCTTTAGCAAGTGTTCTTGCTGCCCTGTGCAAATATTGCTACTAGTCAGGTAGCAATATTCAGTTCCCCACCCCCCTCAAAGCCAAGAAAATGGTTTTCCTGTGTAGGAGCAAAAGGGAAAGTTTAGCTGATGTCTGAGACCCACTGGCCATGATAAAACTGATCCCCTTCCCTGGTTCAATTCAGGACACCAGAGCACTCCTTAGATATTTGAATATTACTTCTGCAGGTCTTAGAATAATTCAGTCTTTTGCCTTTCTTCCCCTAAAGCATATTTAATATATCCTCTGTGTAAGTCATTCAAAGGCTCCCAGAAATTACTTCAGAGCCTGTGTGAGGCTCACTGGGCTGCAGAAACTGGCCTGAGGCCATTCAACCTGGTGCTGTGATTCTGCCTGATTTTGCAGTCCAAAATCCAAGTTGGGTTGGTAACTGATGGGAATATGTGTCAGTGTGGATGCACAACAGCTGTTGAGGAAACTCCTGTAAGCAGAATGGATCTTATGCATTACAAATTTTATTTGCTAAGTTTTAACCCACAGCTCTGATAGGGAGGTTTCTTCCAAAACAGTATCAGCTCTGGATAGTCCTGTTTGTTGCTTTTCTGCAGCCCACAGTCGTGTAAAAACCACGTCAGTCTGCAGATTTCTTTATGGTTTCAGCAGCATCTCTGGGCTGTTCATTTGTAAAAAGATCTTGCAGTGGTTTTGATGGAGCCAACCATCTGGACACCCTCACTGAGCACTGTATAACAAGAAGACACATAGCAAGGGGCATTCCTGAACTTCCAACATGCTGCTTGACAAGAGCTGATCTATCTGCAAGATGTGCCTGTAGAAACTACTCTCACTGTCTCCAAGGTCACACGCCGACGCCTTGACCCAGGCCAAATGCAGATGCTCCATTAGCTTCACATATTAATTGTAACTTCTCTCAAATATTCCTAGATCATCCCAGTTTTATCTGGAGCTGAGCCACAAAACTGAGATGGAAACTGAGCAGCCACACACTACTGCAGTGACAAGGAAAAGCAACAAGGGTCTCCACAGACTCTTAATTCCTGTCCTTCTGCAGGAACAACAGGGATTCATGAAGCTGTGAGATGATCTCCACCTGCATGATGAGGACCATGGCTGGATGATACCAGCTCAAGGCATCTCAACATCCAATTTTCTATCTAGACCCAGAAGGGCTAGAGCCTCCCTGCCCACTTAAAAAGCTGTACTTCCTCCCCACCTTTGGCAAGCAGAATTCCAGAGGCACTGGGAATGAGGGCACGCCCAGGTGCCTAAAAAGGCACAGGAGCCGTGCTGACAGAAGGCTGGAACTGTGCAGCTCCAGCTGAGAGGAATAGTCTGGTTGTGCTGAAACCCAAACTCCCATGCCTCCATCTGGGTATGCAGATGGGAATATTTTCAACCTCTTTCCCTGAATTGCATTTTATGATCAGTAAAGTGGAGTTATTGCATGTCCAGGTGAACGGCATAAAAATAAGTACCTTAATATTTGTGAAGCATTTTAGGTACTGTAGCAATGAACAGTAAAGGAGAGCCCAGGAGGAAAATAACAATTGTTTGCTGAGTAAGGTTTGAATGGTGTGTGCAAGTAATTCATGGGGCTGCTCAGGAAACAATGAGAAAAACAGAACTAGCAAACATCCACTGGTTCTTTGAGCACCCCTCTTCTGTGCACTAAAGATACAGAGAACCTGTGGAAAATAATGTGCAGGCATGTCATATTGCACAGAAACTCAGTATTTGGATTTGGACAGGCAGTCTAATCCTAACTTTTCCTATTACAGGAAGAGGACTAAAAATAGTAGGATAAGGAGGTGAAATGAAAGAAATTATAGTGCACACGTTTCTACCATGCCTAAAACTGTTTGTGCCCATACATCCCACAAATATGCCTTTGCAGCTCTTCAGTCCCCAATAGTATAGAAATAAGTTTGCTTTGAGCTTAGTTTTCTGGTGCAACTTAATATTATTTAGTCCTTAAGACAGCAGAAACAAGAAAGGAAAGAGACTGGATTCTGAACATGTGCTACATCCTTTTTTTGGTAGAGCAACTCTATGCAGAGAAGAAATGCTCCAACATACATTAAGATTTTTTTCTTTGCCTTTCTTACTGGGTACAACGTGTATTTGTACTAAATATTTTGTGCTTTGAAGTGCCAACTTTTCATATTTGCTGATGAAATAGCATAATTCTGTTGATCTATGCATCATTAATTTATGTTATTCCATTGAAAAAAAAATGTTGGATTTGCTCAAATATTTTATTATCGAGCATTTAACGTATGCTGCAGAAGGAAATCCAAATTAGATATTAGTGCAGGAGACAGACCTGAAAGAGCAGGTGCTCGTGGTCTGTTCCGAGTCATTAAAATCAGTGGAATTGCTGGGATTTATTTCAACAGGGCCAGGCCAGCACACTCATAGAGGAAGGATGGCTTTATGCAAAAGGGACCCATAGGCTGTTCTCTATTTTTAGTCCTGACACAGAGCCTCATTGCAATCCTGATTTAAGTCACCTAATCTGTGGTGCAGCAATATTAATCTCGTGCTTCATAAGCTCACCTGGCTCCTCCACAAATTACTGTAAGCCCTTTTAGAAGACTTAACATGTTTCTGGCTTTCAGTGATCACACTCAAATCCACAGGCCAGGAACAAAACATATCACAAAAGCTTAAAATCCAAAGAAATGTGGATAGTGCAGGAAGAAACACCAATTGCTAATGTCAAGAGATGCCCACAATTTTCCTTCTTTGGAACCTTCCCCACAGGACACATCCCTTCCCATGAAGCTCCTGTTGGCCCCAATCAGGCACAGCACTTGACAAGTTCAATTGCTTCCCCACGGCACCTTTGCAGAGCAAGGCACCAGCACAGCCCCTGAAGCATGATCTGAGAAGAAGCACTTTGGGTGCATGAGAGCCTGAAAGATCCAGCCTTAGACCAGCTTCACTGCCTGGAAAGTTAGTATTGATATCTGTTGCAGCAGCCCTGTTGTTAGAGGGTAGAAATGAGTCAAGACACAGACTCCTTGTTTATCGCAGCATGAAAATGATCTTGGTTCATTCCTCTTTACAGCTCACCCATCCTGACTCCAACCATTCACTGACTCTGGCTGCAGCAGCTCCTGCTGGAGGTTTCCCTTGCAGCCTCTGACTGCTGGTTATTTCCTGCTAAACTATGACTGCAGGGACTAGTTTGCAGACTCTGACTGCAGGCTTTAACCTGGCTAGACTGTGACTGCAGGTTCCAACAACAGGCTCTAACTGCAGACCCAGACTGACCTCACAGCAGTGATTCTCTCTCCCCAGGATCCTCTGCCTTCAAGATCCTCCCATTCATAATCATCCCTTTACCAGCGAACTGACTCCCCTTTCTTCACACTTACCTTTATTGGATATACCTGCTACTCATCAGGGGCAAGGCTGTATTGGGTAATTAACAGTAACAGCTGTTAGTTATCACAGGTGAGGTCACCTGTATTCCCTTCTCATACAGATATCAACAGGAGGAACACATAATGATGAAGTTCTCATTCAAAAACCTTCTCAAAAGTCATCATTAAAAGCCACAGCACCTACCCACTTTGATTTTCTAATTTTTTTCTTATTTTTTTTAATTCCACTTGATTTTACTGCATTTATTTGCTGTTCCTCTTGCCTACAAGGTCCTGATCATGTAACTCTCTAACTCATATGTGACTCAATCCACCTCAAATCATAGTATTTCAACAAAAGTCAGTACTAAAAAAATGATCCCACTCTAGTCCTCCCTGGCACCAGAAACTGTGGAGTTGTACTGGTATGACCCTCTATATTTTCTTTATAGACAACATGAAATTGCTCCTTCCAGGACATTCCAGATTCTCCCATATGCCAGTACTCCGAACTTCCAGATCTGAATTACTGCAATACAACTTTATGAGGAATTTAAACCAGTTTGCTGGTTGTTATTCATTGCACAGCACATTCTTGGAGTTTACTGGCAGGTTCACAGACACAGGGCTCTCCATCCTGCATGGTCTCAGACACATTTCTCTGCTGAACTTGATGAGGCTCATCCAATTTCCTTCAAAAGAGGTGGTTCCTATATGGTATTTATTTGTTTTTCTGCTTCTAAACAGTTTGAAATTAAAATATTTTCTAGGGAGACAGTAGATATACACTCTATTGTGTTTTGTGCAGTAAAATTAAAAAGAGCTTATTTTAAACTTATAATGGTGGTGGTTGTGCTAAAGAGAAGTAAATTATTAAATGAAGGCAACCATAAATCTGTCAGAGTAAACTGTAGAAACTATTGCCATAGGGTGGTAAAATGGCTGTGCACTGACTATTGTTTTACTATAACAGCTACCATTAAACTGCAGTTTTATCACCACCATCATTGATTTATTTTCCTGAACTTCCAGAATACAGCCCTGTTAAAATCTTAATTCAGAGTATGTTTCTTTGTTGGCACTGACAGAAGAGTATCAGGACTTTCCCCTTAGGTCAGAGGTAATTGTGTCACTCACATTGGACTGAAAAGAGCCCAATAAAATATCTGAGCTTTCACCTGGAGGTGAAACTCTGGGCAGGAATTACTCCCTCATGTGACACAGGAAATGAGTGGAATGTGTTGGGTGTTTCTGCCATGAAGCAGGGACTGGGCTGTGACTCCAAAGGAATTCCAGCTGAGGAGCTCAGCCTGGACACCTGCTGGCCAGGCTGAGCAGAAACCTGATAATACCAGCCAAAATTATCCCTATCTGTGACACCTGAACTTGTCCAAAAGGTGCAGTAAAAGTACCTGATCACCCTGCCAGCAAAGCCTTGTAACAGACTTGGCACTTTGAGGGGCATTCTTGCAGGTTTGCTAGATTCAAGTAGCCAGGCTGGAAATGGATGCTGAGTTCCCAAGGTCAGCTTCTGGAGAAACTCAGAGCATCAAGAAAAAGGTTAATTTTGGCCTACGACACCTAGTCTTTGCAGAGCTGTAGACCAAGCAATTAAATCAATGCAGAAAAAACAGGTAATTACCCAACTCTATCATAAGCCCTTCTTTTATATAAACACTGACAGGTGTGGGAGGAGTCTTTCTCCATTCATCCATGAGTCTATTACAAAAAACTCTCATCTAAACCACCCTAAATTTTCTATTAACAATGGCAAGGCCAGCAGTGTATCTACACAAACAGAAAAACTAATGAAAAAAAACCTAGTGCAGGGTCATCAGATGATAGATCTCTGCTACTGCTGTAAAAGCAAAAAAAAGGTACCTGGCTAGGTAGGAAAGAAAACTGGTTTGCCTTTGCTACTCTTTCTGTTGCAGTGCCCTTTATATATGCAGGCTGAGAGGAATGCATCATAAAAGGTGACATTTTATAACAGCAGTTTGTAAATTTTACAGAAGCTTACTGCCTGTAAATCACACAGCTTATACCCTGACTGACTTTATTACTGCAAACCCAACCATGGATAAACTCCATGCCAGTTTACTTTAAATTTATCTTTTTTATTCAGACCTAACTGAGGTCTTTTAATATTCCTTTTCTTCTAATGATAAAGCCATCCTGATAATCTTATTTTCTTGACAGACATTTTGAAGGACTCTACTGTATCTTGAAAAGCAATTCCTGATTCTGATTTTCCTACCTTAGCATGTACTTCTGCTGTAAAAAGATGTGCTTTCCCCCTTTATTTCAATTACATGTGTTTATTTGTATTCCAAATCCTCTCATCACCTAACCCTTTGACTTGCTTCACAGGCAGACATCACAGAATGGATCTGTGCACAAACCTGTCCTTTATTTGGTAACATCCACATTTATTTCATAGCAGAGCTACACTCTCTCACCTCTGCAGTCTACTCTCCCATCTGTGCAGTGGATATTTTCATGGGTAATCTTCACTGGCATTAATGGAAACCAGTGGTACAAATTCCTTGTGCTTCAGTGAGAGTTTTGTGAATTATCTTGTTTTTCCAAAGAGCTTCATGGAGCAGAGTGCCCCAGCTGATGAGTTTTCCCTCTCTTTTCAGCAGTTCTTATTCTCTGCTTATGGTCCTGTTCATACTTCACTTTCAGTCCTAATAAAAGTCAAGACTAGATTCTGCTGAAACCTCTGTTTCAAGGGTAGAGAAGACCACACTCTTTGGAAACCAGTGGAGAAAGGTATTTCCTCAGAGTGGTTCACAATGCAATTATTGGAAGGTTGAGACCGATTTTCCTTGGCAAGTCGAGCAGGATTTGTAGTCAGGTTAGATGTAGTGCTCTCATCTGGAGCTCAGGAAAATGCTGGCTGTGCCAAGGTGTTGATTGCAATGGAAATCTGTCAACATGGAGCAGCAAATGACATGGCCCCTCTTCAGGCTCTGCTGCTGGCTTCGTGCCTGCTTGGAATCACATCACTTTTCAGCAAGGATGCAGTGAAGTTTCCTCAGTATGCCCTGGCTTACACTGACGGCTTGGCACCAGAAGCTGGCTTGTGTCAAAAGTCTCTCAAGACTCTGAACAGCACCTCATAGCCCCCTCATTCCCCTGCAGTTTTGGGGAAGAAGTTTCATTGCATGGATGAAACCATGTCCCCTTGTGCCTGTTCTAGCCAGGAGCATCAGGCTTAAAATTAAATTTTATAGTGCCTTGTTCTCTTTTCAATTATTTACCATGAATAGAGAGGGATGACTTGATCAAAATAAACATTAAGTCACATTTTCTCCAAGAGAACAAGCACCTTCAGCATGTTGAGCTTTGTAGTTTCATGGCTCAGTAGAAATTGTGCTGTGACACTGCCCAAGCAATAATAACTTACTAAGATGATTGAGATTTCTTCTACAACTTTGGAGTATAATGGCTTAAATACACCTTAATGTGAGATTGAGATGTTTTTAAAGAGCCTTTTGGTCCTACAGATGAAGGGCCATGCCTGCTGGGATATTGCCAAATCCCAGGACTTGGATTTTTTGCATGCTGAGGTTGAGACCTGCAGATAGTTTGCAAGATTAGCATGAGAGCGACTCTCCTTTCTACCATCACATCCACTGACCAATAACCTCAATATCTTGAGAAGATGTGTGTCAAACACAACAGGAATTCCTTTAGTCCTCGTCCACAGGGATGAGCAGTCTCTCTGAACACACCACAGAGACTATGAAGGTGTTCAGCTAATATTTCCTGCTGATGCTGAAATGGAAATTTTGTTTCCCAAAAGACAGCCTCAAAGTATCCACATGCAGAATCCATTTACTTCATCTTTGGTCCTCAGAGATGCATCAACATATAAAGGCATTTAATTGCTGCATTTTAAATGCCCTGCGTGGAGATTAAATATTACATAGAAAAATGGATTCGATAAAACAGAGCACAAATCATTACAATTCCAAAACATAAATCTCTTTGTTACTGCTCTTTTGCTGCTGCTGCAAATTGCTGGCATGTTTTATTGGAGCTCTTTTTGCCTGTTTTTCTTTTAAAGTCTGTACATAGAAAAGAGGGTGGAAAATGTAGGTGGAGGGTGAGGGCATTTTTTTCAGCTGGCTACAGTGAGACGAGGAAATATGTTTGCTTTATAAAATCAGATTTTTGCAGTGTTCTGGCTCCATATGGGAAATAGAAAGGGTTGGATAATTTGGAAAGGACTTCCTAAAGATATTCCAAAAGAATGAACTTTTGAGATCATCCATTCCATGTGCCAGGACATCTTTTTTTAATATGAAATTTAATCAGCATTGTGTAATGACACTACACTTTATATTGCAAATTACATATTGTAATTACCTAATTACACATTGTAAATATATGATTACATGAATTTGCACCAAAATTCATAATTACACTTAATTACACTAATTGCATCAATCTAAACTAATCAACTACAAAATACAAGGAAAACTCATGCAAACAAAGCTAAAAAAAGGAACATTTTGAGTGTGAGCCCACACTCCTAGAATACCCAGAGATACAACAGTGCCTCATATCTGGAAATAAATTCATAAGCAGAGATGTGTGGGAAAAAAAATTCTCTGACCTAAAGATGTTTTTGTGCTCTCAAAGAAATCACTCCTGTTCTGAATTAGGGCAGACACACCTCCATAATCTTACAAAGATTTGGGAAGCTTGGACTATTGGGGGCTTTTTTCCCTTTCTGTATAAAATTGCAGGAGACTTCTCATCTGCTCCAGATGGAAGGGATTTGGCTTCAGTGAACTGCCAGTTTCCACCAGAAAAGCAGATACATTTGGATGCCAGCTTCACCTGGAGCAGCAAGTGCTTCTCATCCCTTAAAACCCAGTCCTAAATCTCCCACTATAGCAACAGGGCAAGATTTACCTTCGTTGTGCCGAAGGCAATGGTCAGCAGAGAGAATTTAACACATCCTGGAGCACATCCTTGTTCATTTGAGGTTCATGTGGCAGCCCAAGCCCTAAAATGCCCTTTCTACAAAATTAACACTGGCACGTTCCAACTCCATGAGCACAGATATTGCCATGCATGATTATAATTTACTTTCTTTACTAATTAGTGGCCCATTTTTCTGCAGGATGCTTATCATGACTCCAGGAAAGGTTTTAGTCATGGAAACATATACTGCTTTTGATGCATTTCCAGTAATTAAAACTCATCTTACAAATTTATATACGTTTCATTCCTTTGGGGAACAATTCTGAGGAAACTGATGGAATTCCTGCTGATCAGAGTCAAAAATAGGCAATTATGGATCATGCCTTTCTTTCCTTCCCTTTTATCACTTTTGTATCGGTAATTAAAACCATTGTACTGTAAATATAGCTTTACACATCTCAAATGAAGAAGAGCTGTTGCCAATAAAGCCCACAGTGTGCCCAGACAGTGTCATAGTGAAGGAAACAAACAGAGAAATGCAGTGCATTTCCCCATGGATGCACTCTGGAAAGTCCCATTAATACTCATAATTAGATGATGGGATGGGTGAGAGGATGCTATTCCAAGGCATTTAGAGGTGACACAACTCAGCTTGGGTGTAGTAGATGTGCTTTAAAATGTTGCATCCGTCCTCCAGCACTGTGTTTCCCAGGAAAATTATCTTTCTGGCAGTTTTTGTTATTTGCTTAATAGATTTAAAAAGGGAAAGAGCCTTTTCTCTGCAAGCAACGAGAGGTAAATATTTACCCTTTGTCATAAATGCCCTCTTTGAAATGTCCCCTCCTTCAAAAGCAAGACAGTGTTTTGCAGTAGATGTGTTGTCACCCTGGGAGTGTCCCTGCTGGCAAACAGGGGGCTGGGAAGTGCTGGCAAACAGCCTCTCAGTCCAAAGCAAAGAAAACCTCACACCCCCTGTGTACTGCTATCTTTAAAGCCTTTTGTAATACTCTTAGCTTGGCGAGTCGTACAGTGTTATCCTTATTCTCACTGAGATAATGGTACTCTCACGTTTAAGGAGAACAAGAGGGAACGTGATGTTTGCTGTTTAACCAGAAGATCCTACCCTGAAAAGACTCGACTCATAGAAAGCTACAACAATAAATATTGCTTATGTTCAAAACCGGCAACATTTCTTTATCTACTGCCTCTAAACTGGCATCAATCACACAAAACATTTTCAATAGAGCGAAAATTTATGATATTTTTATTCAAAGATGGGCACACCTGAACTTTTAAATTTATCCATGTAATCCCAGTCCTTGCTGTGTGTGACATAGTCTTTAAGCACCCAGTTACACATTATATTTTCTAGTGGATTTAAACTCCTTAGAGGTCTTCCACAGGGCCTCCCTGCTTGCATGCTAGGCCTTGATCTGCAAGGGGACAGAGGCTCACAGGGCATAAAACCAGGACATCTTCAAAATCCCCCCACTGGTCCCACCTTGCCTGGGAAATGTCCCAGGTTCCCAGACCTTAATTATTCCATATCTGTCAGTAAATATCCTTAAGGCCTCAAGGCATCTTCTGAGAGATGTATGTCCTGATAACTTTGAAAATCTTTGCATCTCCATTCCCAACCACCACTAGAATCCCACGGGGATCTGGGAGCAAACTCGTCATTCTCCTGGCTGCTTTCTCTGAAGAGCTAAAGCACATTTACAGGGTCAATCTCCTCACAGAAGAGAAGGGAAGAGAAGAGCATTTCCCCATTTCTGCAAGAGCTGGGGACTCAGAGGTCTCACGCAAGGTACGCGAGACCCACATGCAGCTCTTCTCTGCTCAAAATAATTTGGCCTTCTCTCTCTCCTCACACCAATGCTCAAAGCAGATAACAAAGGGAACCTGCTGCTGCTGTGCTTGCCTGGTTTTCTTTCACTGCAGCAATTTCACTGTAGTGGAGTCTAATCCAACACATATCGAGACAGAAATTCAGCAACACCAAGTTTCAGCCTGTCTTGCTGTGACATCCCCAACACGAGTGGCAGTGCCAGGCACAGAAACCTGCAAGCCCTTCCCTGGATCTAGATCTGACACCTCTCCAGCTGAATTTTCTCACAAATTGAATAGGGTGAAAGAACATTATTTCACTTGGCAAAGATGGGCAGAGAGCCATGGAAATGGAATTATCCAAAGTATCAATCAAATTCAGGTTTGCTCCTCAGAGTGTTGCCTTGTTAAATTCAACCTGGGTTAGTTACCTTAGGTTGCTCAAACCGGTCCAAGCTGGAATTATCCACAAGTTACCAGAGGAAAAGAAGGAAACACTTCTAAAGGTGATTTCCCCCACGTGCCCTGGATACACTCTGCCCGTTCCACACACAACACACCAGAACAGACTTTCAGATATCACTGGCAGTGGATTTGCACAGAAGTAAAAACATGATCTTTGCCTTCTGTTAATCTGACACTTTGTACAATGTTGCTTTAAAGGCCTCCTTAGTTCTGCCCCACAGATCAACCTACTTTTTGAGGTCAGGAGTGAAGCTGATGACTACAGTGCTGGAGAAATGGTTTCTGCAGTATTCTGCTCTCACAGCATCACATTTAAAGCTGGGTGAATACAAACTGATTTTCATTTTAATGGCTGTTCCTGAAGGAAACATACTTATGTACTCAGTCAAATGAAACTTCTCATTGTGATTTTAAGCTAGCATAAACACTTTAACACAAAATTAAATGATTTTTTTTTTCTGAACAGATAGCTATTTTATGTAGAGAAATGGATATAGTTCCACTGTTTTCTCAGGCTGCTTTAAAAAATGAACAAAAGATAAACTTATTTCTAAAAAAAAAATTAAAAATCTATATAAAAATATTTTGAACCATGCTGTTAATTGTGGTGAGCTTTCAGACAGGTTTATGGTACCTGCCACCCTCAGGTTTGGGAGAGATGGTATCAGATACCTTTGCATGTTCACTTCCTCCCCTGTCCCATTTGTGTGCTTTACACTTCTGGACAATACCACTGAGAAAAAACTGATCCCAAAAACCTCAGCAAACATTTCTGAGTCCAATGCTGTACCAGGCTGATAATATTGTCATAAGATGTGTGAAGCTATGGATATTGAGAAAACACCTCCAGGGATGAATGTAAAACAACAGGATATTGGCTAATTCTATGTAAGACTGTTCTTCACTGTTCTCTGAAAATATCAACACAGTTACAATCAGGAATCATAAAGGCAGTAATATTTGGAAAGGAAATGAGAGGACTAAAATCACAGCATTTTTCCAAACCATGTTTCTTCTTCCAGGCCATATCTTGGATATCATGCAGCCCTGCTACTCCTTTCTCTCCTCAAAAGAGGAAGCACTGGGAACATCAAAGCTCATGGCTGTGCCCAAGTAGGGAATGGCCCCTGCAAAGGAGCTGTGAAACAGGTCAGACTTCTGCCTGGAAAAAGGCTGGCAGAGGGGGAATGTGTGGCAGGTTAAACTTGGCCACCATGTTCAACCACAGTAAAGCCAATCTGGAAAGATTAACAACTACTGCTCATAACCCAGGAACTAGAGAGCACCTAACACAATTACCAGGCAGAGGGTTTAAAACACAGAGAAGGAAGTATTGTCTTCACATAGTATAGAATTAAAGCTTAGACCTTGTCACCACAGGATGTTGAAAGAGCCAAAGGCATAAATATCCATAGTAGAGAGTTTATCTGAGAGTGTTAAACTGGAGTATTGAGATACATATGTCTGCCTTGCTGAGGGCTGAAATATGGGTAGGTAATTGATTTATATATTTTTCCTCAAAAATGTTTTCTTAAGGATCTGCTGGAAGGGCACTGGACTGAACTGGTCAGAACATGTCCTAAAGGGCAGATGTGGAGTGAAAGCAGGCGATGGAGACACAGCCTGCACCCAGCACAGCAAGGGCCCTGTTAGTGGAGGTGATACTTCTCACTTAATGCCAAGAGCGCTCCAGAGCCCTGCTGAGCTGTGGTTAAAGATGGATGAGAACCCTTTGGTCCACGAGAAGGCAGCCTGCTCTCACACACTCACAGCCCCCAGCCCCTTGCACATATATCCAGAGCCAGTCCTTCCAAACTCAGGGAGATTTTGTTCCTACAGTGAAGCTCATTCTTATTTCCTTTGTCTCAACAAAGGCAGACGGCTCAATTTGCATCCAGGTGTAATAACCAATCTGCCTTTCGGGAGAGCCAGAAAAGGAAGCACCTTAATTCTTCCCGCTGAGGGCTGAAAACCCTGGCACCAAAGATGAAAGCCGCAGGAACCAAAAAGCACTTTTAGGATTTCATCCGATTAAACAGAGACATCCGTGTGCGTTTTCTCTCCATAACAAGCAGCAAAAAATGATTAGTCTGCCAGTTAATGGGAGTGCTCATGGCTCACTCCTCTGGCTCAGCCACAAACGAGGCGACAGCGACTGCGTTTCCTTACAATCACAGCTGGGCAATCAGACTCCTGCCTGCCTTTAATGGCTGAGCTGGGAAACCGGGGAAGAAGGCGAAAGGATCATCTGGGGGAAGGGGATCATTTACTTCAGTGCGTTTGGGTCAAGCCAGTGTTGCTTTACTGTTTTTAAATTGCATCATGAAACATTTCTAAATGAAATGCTATTTTTCTAACAAATTTTTCTAGGTAAATGCCCCCACACTGCTCCTTTGCCCAGCCCTTTTCTCAAATATACCACACACTCATAAATAGAGTCAGTCATCCTAAAACTGTGGATTTTGATGAGTAAATTATTTTTCCAAGTGCCTTCATCTGAATTTTTTCCTAAACTTCTCCACTCTCTTTATTTCAGCATAGCTGGGTGAGAAATAGCATATCCATGCTCTCATTCTTTGGATTAAAAAAAAAGTATTTTCTTTTTAACCTACTGAAAAAATGTGCCTTTGCACAGAGGCTTTGATCCAAAGCTGTGTGAAACAACAGGAATCTTTCCCTTGACTTCAATGGTTTGGGGACTTGGCCCTCATGCTTTCACTGAGGAATAAGCAAAAGCTATTACTTTGGCAGAGTGAGATAATTGTGTCTGTCGTCTGTCACAGTGCCCCAGCACCCCGAGCCAACAAAGCCCAGCTCACATCTCGCTCAGCACAGCCTGAGATGCATTTCAGAAAGGCCTTTGCCAGAGCTTTATCCAATCAAAGCGACCAATATGAGACAAATGTCACTGCTATATTCAGCAGCACCAAACTCCGCTTTATTAATACATATTCGTGGCTTGGCAAAAAAAAAAAAAAAAAAATCCATGGGCTTGCAAGTCAGGGCTGGTTTGAATACACAAGGCAGTGCAGAAATCCTGGAGCTGCTGTCAGCCATACAATAGAAGCAGAGCTGGTTTGGGGGGCTGCTGGGAGTGAGCTGTGCAGAGTAGCACGGGAGGTTCATCGGGGCTCAGGACTGGGAGGATGATTCCACGGAAGCCAAACGCTTGCAATGTGTGGGAAATGCAATAAAAACCTGCATTGGAGTAGACAGCAGGTGCTGATACAGCAACTGGCACTTGCCAGCCAGACATGGACACCATTTTATGACTTCAATTTGTTTTACTTACTCATGCAGCTCATGGTTTTAGAGAGCCTATCTGAGCAAGGCAGGGAGACTGAGGTGCGTGTTTGTAGCAAAGCATTCCCATAGCAAGGGTGAGGGAAATAATAACTTGTTGGTGAAAACAGTTGCTTCCCAGGGAAAAAAAAAAACTAACCAGTAATTGAATCTTCATTTTAGAAAGAGTAAAAGCCACAAACAAATATTTTCTGCAAAAAAACCCTCATTATGAATATGAAGGTTTTTGTGCAAAGCAGCATGCTGCTGTGTGATTGCATGTTTCTGCTGCTGGCTGCTCACATTGGAGAGGTTTGGTCTCTGCTGTTGGAAAATACTGGCTGTGGGTACCACACAGAAACCAGGGAGTGTAAACCTGGAGTAGAATGTCAGTGAGTCTTATGCCTCCCTAAATCTCCCGTTAGACTGGGGCATGTATGAATTGTCAGCAGAAATCGAAATCTCTAATGTTATCTTTAGGGAAATGAATTGAAAGGAAACTTGGAAATATGTTGATAAAGAGCTATGAAAGGTCTGATCTGGCTCCAGTGATGATTTCACTTCTCCCCAGGAAAATAACTGCAATTTTTACTGCACATCAGGGGAAAGGTAGGGAAGCTGGGCATCCAGGATATGGTTTTTAATAAAGGAATCAAACAGAAATGAAACTGTGTTTAGGCTTTTCAGTTGAGCTTTTTATGAGTTCTTTGACTAAGAAATCTCCCACAGATAGGTTTCTCAGTATTGCCCATAGCTCAGCAGGTTAGTTGAGAAACTCAGAACGAAGCAGCTCTCTAAGAAATGGATGCTTTGGTACATTAGAGGCACTTCCACATAATTTCTTATATGAAAGAATAGATAAAAACCTCATGTATGAATGCAAAAAGTATCTATAAGCACACTTTCTTCAATAAAACTATTTCCACGTGCTTGATATAAAAATTCAAACATTCCAATATTTTCCACCAGACACTGTGATCTAGAGTATTTGTCGAGGTTGCAAGCACTGCTTTTCCAGATTTCCCTATCTCCTGGGATCAAGCTGCAGCAGGGTATTTTCAGTTCTAGAATGTCCTGTCCCCCTTTCCATTTTCTCCTTCAGATAGAGCCTGCCTTGAGGTAAAAGAATTGCAAATTTTGGGTTCATGTACCAGGAAGATGTTGTTAGCATGCAGATTTTATGCACACAGGTGGGTTTTGTGCATCACCTTCTGAAACATCAGTGACTGATCAGCATCTGAAATGCTGTTTTGGAAACAGCCCAGTGATGACATCATCATCAAGCTTCACTACTACCAATTCTCAAGCTCCCATGGGAAGTATTTGAAGGGACACCAACAAGTACCTGGACAGGGCTGATACTGTCTACCTTCCTAATGACTTCTAACAAAGTCCCACTGCACAGTCTTTTATGGAGACTAAGTTGCAGTTGCATAAGAACAACCCCCCTGTTTGAATTATTACTTGATTAAGGGACAGGAAAAACAGGCAGCAGTAAAAGATCAGCTCATGCATGGGGGAGAAGACACTAGGAGATCTCTCCAAAAAGCTGTGGAGCACAGCTGGGCTGTGCTGGCTCTGTGCTGTCCAACATATTTATAGGTGCTCTGGGAAATGAGTGAAGGAAGGAGAAATAGGGTGGAGGTAGAGGGCAAAGGAAGGCAATTGATTGGCAAAGTTTTCTGATGAAACTCAGTGATAAGTTATGATAGAAGAGTATTCAGTGTAGTAAGGGTGAAGTGTCTATGAAGAGCATCTCCTGAAGACCTTGCAGTAACAAGTGACCAAGCAGTAAAAGATGAAGTGCAATGCAGATACATGCAGGACAAAATATATGGCTGAAAGAACCCCAGAATCCTAACCTCACTTATAAAAAGATGGCTTCTGAGCTGAGCTTACCCTCCACTACCTTGAGGAGTAAAATCTTGGGTTCATGGTAGATCATAGAATAGTTTGGGTTGGAAGGGACCTTTAAAGTCCAACTCCCTGCAGTGAGCAGAGACATCTCCATCTAGGCCAGGTTGCTCAGAGCCTGGTCCCTCAGACCCTGAATGCTCCCAGGTGTGGGTCATCTGCCACCACTGGTCCAGTGGTTCAGCAACTTCATCATCAAAACTTTCTTCCTTATAGCTAGTCTGAATATACTCTCTTTCAGTTTAAAACCATCTCCTTCAGCAGGCCCTACTAAGATGTTTGCCCCATCTTTCATATAAGAATGATTTAAGTAAGTACTTATATCTAAAGTACCTTTTAAGTACTAACAAGCTGCATGAAGATCTTCCTGGAGCCTTCTCTCCTCCAGGCTAAACACTCCCAAATCCCAATTCTCTCAGCCTTTCCTTACACGAGAGGTGCTCCATCCCCCTAATCCTCTTCATGACCCTCCCCTGGATTCACCCTGACAGGTCCATGTCCTGTGTATGTTGGTGACCCCATAGCTGGATGCAGCACTGCAGTTGAGGTCTCACCAGGATGGAGCAGAGGGGCCAAATCACCTCCCTCACCCTGCTGGCCACGCTGCTGTGGATGCAGCAGAGGATGCTGTGGTTTTCCTGGGCTGTGAGCTCATGTCCAGGTTTTCATCCACCAGTACCCCCCAGTCCTTCTTGGCAGGGCTGCTCTCCACCACCCATCCCCCAGGCTGTGTTGGGGCCAGGGTTTACCCTGACCCAGGTGTAGCAGCTTCCATTTTGCCTTGTTGAACTTCATGAGATTCCCACTTATCCACTTCTCAAACCTAACCAAGTTCCCTTGGAGAGCATCCTGTCCTTCACATGTGTCAACCACACCACTCATCTAGGTGCCATCAGCAAATTCCTGAGAGTGCACTCACAGGTGACTGATAAAAATACAGTTCAATGTTCGTTAGAAGTAGATAGATAATTCTGAACATATAAATCATAAGGAAAAGATACAATCAAAACCAATGTGGTCCCGCTATATCTTGAACACTACTAACATTTCTAGGCCATCTGGTAGGAAAACTCTATAGCCAGAGGGAAGAAGGACAGAAAAAAGGAAGACTTCTGGTGAGTCTACTGAAAAATGGATATCATGTTAACACCAAGATATATTCCATCCACGTCTAAATCTGCTCAGCCCGAGGTAGCTTTGTGACAGGTTTTGTAGTCACCACTTTACAGAAGGGAAAACTGATACACAGAGATTTAGTAATTGGCCCAAGGTTACACAGGAAGTCTGAGGCAGAAACAGGTCCGCACTCAGATCTTCAACTTCTGTCTACAAAACCCAACGTGAAGCATTGAGACAAGGGAAATGTTCTCAGAGTGGTACAAATTAGGGCATGGCACATACAGTGTGCCTCATTGTAAGCCTGTAAATGAATATTAAACATGGATTTTGAATGCAATTATTCTGCCCTAGTCACGGAATATATTTTAAGAGGCTAACTGGCCCCTGTCAGCTCTCATCACTGAGGACCTCTGTAACCAGTTCACAAATCCAGGGCTACACTTAGGTGATAAAAACTGATAGTAATAAAGCAGGAAGGAGAGGAAGGAGAGGAAGGAGAGGAAGGAGAGGAAGGAGAGGAAGGAGAGGAAGGAGAGGAAGGAGAGGAAGGAGAGGAAGGAGAGGAAGGAGAGGAAGGAGAGGAAGGAGAGGAAGGAGAGGAAGGAGAGGAAGGAGAGGAGCAAACTTAAAAATTCTAGTCTTGGTCTTTCATAGGGCTAACTTCTAAACAAAGCCCTTTCTCAACATAAGAAGCGTGGGACAGAAAGAATAAGCAGAAGAAGATTGGAGGACGAATCCTGCACTGTCATATGCAGGAGGGACTCCATTGAAATTGATGGGACTGTACTGATGAAGCTACAGGGAAAAAAAACAACCTGACATCTGTTAAAAATACTCTTTTTGTTGCAAAATATGGAGATATCCATGTAGCTTAGGGATGAGGAATAAACACACAAAGGAAGTAATACAGCTCTTTACTTTTAAACCATAAGCATTTAATCTGTCTATCCCTGGTATTCAATGTCTTCTTGTGTAGCAATTTCAAAGTGGGAAGTGGGCACTCAAGTTGAAAAAAAAGTGGTTATCATCATTGTTCATTTCAATTAGGCTGAAAGATCAGCTGTAATGTCTGCAAAAAGGCTGCTGTGGAATATCCTGATCCTTACTCCACCCAGCAAATGCCCTGCAGAGATTGCTCTGAAGTGCTTCCTGTGGAGATGGTGAGGTTTTGCAGAGGATAAACACAGTTTGGCAAATAGATTTGAAATGACTGATTTACTCAGATTTCCATGTTTACTGGTTTGCCACTGCTATAATTTGTACTTGTTGTCATATCTCATCTGGCCACATTCTGCACATTTTGTCAGAGTGTGTCTGTGAGGATTCTTCTTTTGTAACTTTAGCACCACCCCATGGTTTGCAGTGTTTAAAACTTCTGTTAAGAAATTGTGATTTATTTTTTTTTTTTGTCTTTCCTATCTTTTTTCTCTCTCTCTTTTTTTTTTTTTTTTTTCTTTTGGTGGAGGGAGGATTTTTCACAGACATGAAATAAATATTTGAAACCATTTTCTTCATGGAGAATGTGCAAGATGAAATACCTTATTCCTGAGCAATTAAAATCTGAATTCTCTCTTAGGGTTGTATGGTTTCCATTATTTCCTTCAAAGCTCCTCAAACAAATGCCATTCTGTGCCTAAGTGGACTGGCCAAAAACATTTGTAATCCAGCATCAAGAACACTCAGTTCCCTTCTGTTTTGTAGATTTCTCACAGTGCATTTTTCCAAAAACTTGGCTAATATCGCAATAAATAACATGTCTTATCTTACAAATAAAAGGAGAAAGAAGGTGTCCATGCTGATGGCAGCAGTGGATGCCAAAGGGAGGAGATATAGAGATCGTGTCTCTAAACACACTGAAAAATTACCTTCCCTCTTATCCCCCTGCCAGGTACGTGTGTGCAGGCTGACACTGAGCACCCACTTCTTCCCAGCATGAATAAATATGATGGAGTTTTTTCAATGTTCATGTCGATGAGGCTGTTTCACTGCTACATTGTTTTTCTAGATGTGTGCCTGTAGCACTCGAAAATGTTTATGTTCCTCTCCTTGTTCGCTGCGGGAACAGACCTGATCAACCTGCTCTGAGTTAGCTGATAAGAAAAAAAAAAAAAAAAAAAAAAAACCTCAGTGTAGCTGAATTCTGTTGCATCTCAAACATCTAACAAAAAATTCAAAGGAAAGGCAAAAAATCGAGGTGAAAGTCAGAGGAGCTGTAACAGGGAAATATTGGTATAGTGGTCACAGGAAAATTTACAGAGTGGGTTTGCTTTAGGGGAAGGAACAAAGATAGATGTGACTAACATTCTGCCTCTTTTGAATAATTAAAAGTCATCTCAAGCTGCAGAGTAAATGCAAATGGCAAAGTCAATGTACCATTTATCTCCAAAGTTTGCTGCTCACCGGAGTTGTCATTCTCAAGGACTTTCTAGCAGTCTTAGAAGGCAAAACATGTGATTGTGCTACAAGAACCAACCCTCCATTGCACAGGGTATTTCCAGGTGCTAAGGGCCATGGGATGCTCTCTGTCTGGCCAAGCTGCCATCCTCTATAGACACAAAATGAGATGCCCTCATGGGTCAAGTGGAGCTATACCCTCAAAAGAAGAGGTGCTGACTGGAGTCTCCAGTCTGAAATTACCTGTGAGGTTTAATTTACTATCCTGTTGTATTTATCTCCATTACATGATCCAAAAATAAAATGTCAGTGCCTGCAATCACTTGAGAAAGACCAGAAAGACTGGGACCAAGGACTACACAAAGGAGAGGACTATGGGGGGAAAAAAGCCAAAACAATGAACCCATATCATTTGAGGTTAAGAATTCCAGGGCTTTTAATCAAAATGTATGAAAAGCTACTATAACAGTGTGTAGTAGGAATCTAAACCCCTGGCTAGATTGGTGTGTCCAGGACCACAAAGGGCTATTGAAATCAAAGGGGTTCAGGCTGACAGAAAGGTCTGCACAGAGGGATTCGAATTTAAGATTAAGACCTTATATTTTACACTCACATCTCTCAGGAAAAAAGTCCTTTTACTGAGGACCTTAATTACTAATGGTCATGTTTAGAACATGTTTTAGCAGAGGAGGTCATGTTCACTGTTTCACCTGTACTTCTATTACTGGAGTATTTTTCTCTCAGTTCCTGGCAGAGCAAAGATGAGAGGCAACTTACATTTTATTCTCTGCTGTAATATTACAAGACTTAGCAAAATCCTCTTATCTTTAGTCTTTCTGCCAGCACAATTTGGACAACTATGACATCTTTGACTGACCCCCTACTACAAATTCCTTCCCTACACAGCCTTCTACACAGCATTTCTTCAGGTTTCATGGTCTTTCTTTCTCCTCCACATTTAATTTAGCACAGATGCCTCTGGCTCTGCTGAGGCAGCCAAGGAGAGGCACTGTGGTCCAGCAGATGCAGGACCAGCTCCCACAAGAAGCTCTGCCCCTGGCTGAGATGGGGGTCTGCAAAAAAGCCAATGTCCCAAAGACAACAAACTGCTGGTAGCTTGGAGCCTATTTTTATTCTTTCTGATTTCAGACTCTTTGAAACACTACAGGCCTCCAGCTCTCTTACCTAAGGTAAGCCAGTTTTGTGTTTCTACATCCAGTTCTCAACAGGATGCTGCAATGATTTATGAAAAGACAGTAACAAAGACATCATCTCAAGCATTTAGTGTGCTGGAGCATGGAGCATACCCATTATCTGCCCTCCAGCTCACACTGAATCAGTGCCCTGCTGGAGTAAACACACCTTTACTTCTCATTTTCTGACTTGGGAAAAAAAATATTAAATGTGCTGTTTTTTTCTGCTAAAATCAGAAATTAGAGCATCTGGACAATTACATCCAGTATTTATTCCAAAGATTTCACCAACATATAATGAAGAGTGCTGGATTGAGTGGATGTTTCAAAGAGGAAAGTGTTATCCCCAGGATTATGTGCTTGTCCAGCATTTTTTTTGGCTTAGATGTTCAGAAGCAGCTAAGGATCTTCAACATTTGATTTCTGGAATGCTCAATTGGAAACAGGTTAAAGGGCTTTGCTCCTTAGAGACTGGGTGATAAAATACATGTCGAAAATACAGCTCCTCTAACACTTCATCTGGACTGCATAAAGCAGCTCCTGCCCTTCCAAAAGCTTGGCCCTTGTGTCTCATACAACAACCAGAAATTCCCAGTCACACCACAACTGCACCCCTGCCTACAGAGCTAAACCATGGGGTTGATATTTATGCCTACAGACAACCTTGGAGCTCTGCGGAAGGGAGCCCTGCCCTCCCCAGCACACACACAGCAGACCTGCCCATCCCAGCTGCACCTGCCTAATCTCTCTGGAGGCCAAACAAGCTGGTTAGAACTTTCCTACAATTTTCCACAAAGCCTCCCAGAAGCTGTAATTCACCCTATAAACCCAGTATAATAGAAGAGATCTCTAGCTGTAGGCAGCAGGTTGAGGCACATAAATCCTGCCCCTGCAACACACAGAGTAAATGAATCCATCAGGAAGCAGGCTGTGGAAAGTCAGGGGATATCACCCATAAAAAATCTGAGACAGCAGCAGAAAACCAATGGACCAATTACAAAAAGTGAAGAAAGAATAACTTCATGGCACTTCAAAGTGTGCTTCAGTTCATTTCAAGGAGAGAAATCTGAAAAAACAGAAGGGAAGAAAAAAACACCCCCAAAAAAGCCTAAATGATTCACCCCTCTCCACTAAATAGTATAGTGATTTAAATAAAGCTCTATAACCCATTACTGAAACTATTATTTCCCTGCAAAGTTGCATCGTGAGAGAGGGCCTAAAAGCCATCTGCTTGATTTTCCCTTCTGATCATTTATCAAAAGACATTTTTAATGTTTTAGCCTAACTAGTAAAGACTTTTGAGTTTCAGCCAATCGGCGAACCCAGCTGAGTAATAAGGTGTCAGCGCTGTGCATAATCCTTCTTTGTGCAAAAAAACGCTTTTAAAGTTAATAGCAGCTGAAAATAGAGGAAGGAAATGAAAGATTGGGAATTAAACCCTCGGGGCATCCCTACCTCTCTACCTACAGAGGAGGCATGGGCTGGATAATGATCATCTTATTGCCGTCAACATATGTACGCTGAGGTCCATCCCCGACAGGCTGTGCAAATCAGGCAAAAAGCATTCCTCCCATTTAAGGCTTCCACAGAAGTACACAGGCACGCTTTATACACCTTCTGTTCCTGAATCAGAGAAGACATAATTAGATCCAAGTAGCATGCGGAATATCTGGTAAATATTTCCTTGCTATCCATTACTCTGGAAAAGCGGATGGAGGGAAAGAAAGCTTTGGGTAACTGCAATGTTGTGTTTTGCAGCTCACAGAGGTCCAGGTTGCTGGACATTACACTTGGGTGCTGTTTAGCCATCTGACAAGCACCAGCTCAATTCAATGAGCCCCCAGATGATTAAACTCAGCACACCAGGGCACAATAATGTGAATCAATGGAAGGATTAACATGTAGCAATTTTGCATTGCTTTCCATATGAGTCTCTCAAAGCACATACATAAACATTTAATTAAGCCTTGCAGTGCCCACATGAAGTAAATAGGTACAATGCAAGGCTTCATTACTGAACTCAGATGCAAAGAGCACAGCAAAATATTTTCTTCTGCGAATTGAAAGGGGCACACTGAAGATATTGCCACTCTTCCACTGATGAGCATCCTTCCCCAGCCAAAACATCAAGCTGGTGTTTTGAGTGTGAGGAGTGAGACCTCTCACCACTCATGCTGTCCAGAGACCAGGCCTCTCCACATCCTAGCTCAGCACAAAAGAGCAACCACATGGTCAGTAGCCATCAGAAAGAGCAAGTAATTTCATATCAGCATCAAAAGTCCCAACTGCTGCTTCCCTAGGATCACAAGTGAAACGCCTGTGACCAGGCTAACGCTGCACATTCATCAACTAAATTGAAAGAAAGGTGTATCAGCCAGATAAAAAGTCACTTCACTGTAGCTAATCACATTTTACGCTCAAATAGGGCCTTAAATCCCAAGCAGTTCTGAAGCATTCAGCAAAACTCACAAATCACACAGTGAGCCAAAGTGACAGCATCTGTAACTTGGCAAAGCAAGAGTGACCCCAGGAGACCCAGAACAGTTTGTGCCAAGTTTGTGTACATTAATATAGGTACAGGTGCATGCATGGAATGGACAGCTGTGGTTTAGACACAATCACAATTTAAGACAAAAAAAACAGAACAAACCTACACAAAACCTCCATCCCCCCTGGCCACTTAGGGACACAATGTAATAAGGAATCTGGTGACCATGCTTGGCTCTCTGCTGCTCCTCAGAGCAGACACACTCAAAATCTCAGCTTCTTCTGTCACCAATGTTCTTGAAGATCCAGTTCCATGCAATTCTGTTCCCACCTAGGAAAAAGATTTTTAGCTGGAATATTTTTTTCCTAAAAAACACATTTTCTTCAGTGCCTGGCAAAGACTGGAGAAAACTGCCCTGAGATATTCTTCTTTAGCTTGTGATTACTAGACTTCTCACTGGGTAAAGACTCACTAAGGTCTCGAACCTCTGAGACAGTTCAGTCATCCAAGGACTCTGGCACCATGACTTTTTTCATCTGGCTGATTACCACTTAACATCAGTGCTGGAGACTGTGGAGATTGTGGAGGCCGTGTCACGTTTAGTTAAAGAAAAAAGATTAATCGCCGTTTGAAGCTGTAATTTCAGCCTTTAAGGATGCCCTTCAGTACCCTTGTAACATTGCAGGGATCCTAATGTTAAAGGAAGATATTCCAACTCCCTCTGACCTGGCAGTTAATTAATCTTTGAAGAAATCTAACCCCTTGAACACTGAAAAAGAGCCAAGAGTTGATGAGGACAAAGCTTTGAAACCAAGGTCCTCCTGCTGGGTGAAGAAATGCAAATTATTCCCAGGTGATGGGTATAGGAATGAGGCACAGTTTTCATATGATGCCTGAGTCAAGGTAATACTTTTTTATTATTGGACAAAATATAAACCATTTATTTCATTCATCACTCACCTTTAGAGAGGGGGAGATTTGTGCCTATTCAATTAAAAAGAAACAAAAGAATATAGTTTGATAAGAGTATGTGCAGCCCCACCACAGCAAGTCTTGCAGTCATTTTCGTATGTTGAATAAAATATTGGCCTTTTATTAAGTCTATTACATTTCTTAATTTGTTTTAGACCGCATTCACTTCCTTGTTATTGTTTTAAATTCACCAGGGATAATTTTAAACTAATCTTCTCATCTTTTGCAGAAAGCCCTCATCAATAAGCACTGAAAGGATGATTAAAATATCACTCCATGTAGAACAAACTAAGTCAAAATTACTGTAGGGAGTAAATTACCCTAACAGAGATGTAATGTCAATGCCTTAATTTTATGAAAGATTTATTATTGGAAAGGAAAAATAAAACGTACCCTTAGTGCTGTAAGCAGGTCTTTGTCAAAACAGCTTTTTTAAACAGATAAATAGCATGGTTTTGGTTTATATTTCTTCATCTGCAGTGAAAGAAAAACTCAATGGAGAAAAATGACAACAGCCTTATCAGTGTCCCACGGATGTAATGTCCAAGTGTCCTTAGCACCTGAATTTGTCTCTCCAGGCTGCAGGCATGTGGTTGTACTAGCTCACTTCATACTTTTACCTCACACCAAGCTCTTTGCCATCCCTGGAGCTGATGTCTCTATCCAGGAGTGTCCTCCTGCCTGCAATCAGCCCAGCTTCTCCCAGGGGCTCAATGCCACCCTGTCCAGCAGGAGTTGCAGCATCCTGGGTTCATTACACCCACCCCATGTTCCTTCCCTGGCATGAGCCACCACTGCCCCTGCTCAGCCACAGTCAGACAGGACTGGCTTGTACAGCAAGCTTCTCACATTATTTTAACACTGGTTAAAAAGAGAGGGTAATGTGGTCCTAAAATATTCTGGCAACAAGGCCCCAAAGCTGAACAGTTCCTGGGCTCATCTTCCATTATCATCCTTGAACTGTGTTTTTGCTCTAGCTACAAGCAACTGCCTGTAAAGCTTGGGTTTTTCCTTTTTTGTTCTTTTTGTTGTTGTTGTTGCTTTTCTTTTTATGTATCTTTTCATTCCCTCCCAACAAATGTTCATTTATTCTCTTAAAACCTTTCCAGGATTGCCTGCCTAGTTATTTACCTTTGATCTATATGGAATCAGAGATACTCAGTTAGTATGCTTGTCAAACTAATTTTTGGAACTTGCTATATTAACCTATAATCTTTAAGGATATTTTTATTTCTTTAATCTAGATATGAATATTTGAATTCTGCAGCTATATAATTTTGTCCTCAGGTAAATTCCTTAAGGATACCTCCTCATGTTTTTACATTTCTTCCTGGTTCTAACTAGGTGCAAAAATAATGACCACACTGAGCAGCCCTTTACTGATACAAAACAACACACCTTGAAGTTTAGGTCTTCAGACTCCTCAACTGAAATGTTTATGCCCATTCAGATCTGATGCATCCTCCTTTATTCTGCAACACTTAAAATATATTTATGACAAGAGAAAGTCAAATGACCAATATATTTCCAAACCCTGCCAGCTGCTGTGTTTGTAAACTGACCAAGTGCTAATTTAGCCATCAAAGCAATTTTCAGCAGACTTTATTTTTGCTGTTATACAGGCAAACAGATTTCTCTGAGGGACAGCTGATAAACATCTAGAGCTGGACTGACTCAAATGCTGTCAAATATCTGTCATGGCAAATCTTTCTATAAGATAAAAGCAAAAGGTAGGGCTGCCAAAAATTAAATTATTTTCTTTTGTCTAAATTTACAGCCTAAACTGAATAAGTTATTCAGTTATTCTAATGCAGTTTCTTGGTGGTAAGCAGTGACTATAGTGCTGCAAAGCAGAACAGGTCCTCAGACAGATCCTCCAACCAAAACAAAAAGAGCAGCACCTTGGATGAAGCACAGAGAGATAAGCAGAACAATTATGCACCACAGAGGAAACTCCCAGGACAACCAGTAAGGGGCCCATGGTGTCCAGTGCTTGTCCCATGATGGGCTTCCTCCTGTTCTTCACCTCTTGTTCCACATGGATATCCCTTGCCTTAGGACCTTCTTGCTTTGGATACATTGAAAATTTCCCATTCTCCTCTGTGAAAGGAGACACATAATTCATTTATTTATTCAACAGCTTCTGCTGCTTCTGCTGCAAAATTACCCTTTCCATTTTGCAGAATCCCTGTTGCCTCATTCACTTCTTATTCTTTATCCACTTGAAATCCCTCTTACTTATTTTTACTTCTTGTCCAATTTTCATTTTGCCTTCTATCTTTCCTACTCTTATGGTTCCCTTAACATTTTCCAGTTTATCCTGTAATTTTTTCAGATCACCTCTAAGTTCAATCTTTCATAATTCATGTGCCCTTTGCTGCCCCTCTTCCCACTTGAAAGTCACAGTTATCTGCATTATTTTACTTTCACAGCTCTCATCACAGTACAATGGCAAAACTCCTATTGATTTCAGTGGAAATGGGGCTCTTGGAGTATTTATGGCTTTGCACAACACACATAAGCCCAGGGCAGGGGGAGACAATGTAATTAAGCAATCTGGGATGACAGCCCGAGCTGCGCTGCCGATTAATGGGTGTGCAGCGTGTGTAATAAACGTGAGCCTCTGGCACACCTGAGGTGAGCATTAATCAGCCCTGTGGTACAACCTGAAAACTCTGATCATTATGAAATGGGTAGTTAAAACATTAAAATGCCCTTTTTTAAGTGATAGAAATCATTAATCAGAGCAGAGATCTACTCCTGTGTCCATGACTCCATGAGGCTGCAGTGACTTTCCATCACTGTTCCTCTTTATGCTGCAGAAAGGTGGGACGAAAGAAAAAAGACAAAGCTCAAGCAGCTTGCCCACCTCACCTGAGAAGGGGTCTGTCTGAACCTGTGGAGGGCTCAGTTGTCCCATTACCATCCCCCTGAGGCCTACAGGAGCTCCTGCCTTGTACCACCATTCAAAGAAAACGTGGTCATGTCACAGCCACGAGGTGCTCTTGTCACACTGGGTCCCTCAGAGAGGTGCACTGAGTGTGACCACATTGCAGCTCAGGCACTGCCTGCACTCTCGTTTGCACAGGAGAGAACCGATAGCTACTTTCAGAGTCAATCACCGTGGCTCTTAAATTCATTAAGCTGGGAATCACAACCCTGCTGAAACAGTATTGAGCCTGTTTTGCACTAAGGAT
Source organism: Zosterops lateralis (assembly GCF_965231275.1). Taxonomy (NCBI): domain Eukaryota; kingdom Metazoa; phylum Chordata; class Aves; order Passeriformes; family Zosteropidae; genus Zosterops; species Zosterops lateralis. The sequence goes on from NC_139764.1 coordinate 14,444,531, forward strand.
TATGTGAGGCACCTCATTCCACTTGGAAAACCCAGCGCAGCATGCCTCTGCTGACATCCCACTCACTCTTTCCCCACATAGCTCAGGGCTCACCTGTAGCCTCTGGTGCTTTTCTGGCCAGACACCTTCAGATTCACAATCTAATATTTTCCTGTAGCCTTAGCCTCCCAGATGCCTTTCAATGGGCAGACCTCCCACTGCCTGCACACTGTGCTGTGGCCATCTGCAGAGGTGGTGAGGAGGAGGGAATCCAATGGGTGATGGTGAGCCTGCAGGTGTAGCAGCTGCCAAAACACCTTCTGCTCCGTTCTGCACTCTCGAACACTTTAGGACAAACCTTCTCCCACCTGCCCTCCATCTCCTACCAGAAAAGCTGCACTCAGATGGTAAGAAAGGCTGAAACCCACACCCCCACACTGGGGGCTGGACTGTTCTCACTGGTGTCTCAGATCATTCTGCTGTGAGTTATCAGACCTCCTCCTGTGAATCAGTTTTTGAGTAGCGAACAAGATAAAAAGGAAGCAAGCAAGAACAGCAACATCAGAAACCAGTCAAGAAGCAGATCTCATTCAACAAAGACTGAAGTTTTATGTTGTCCAGTGCTTTTCCCCAGCACAGAGAGCAATGCAAAAGACCCAGTCCTCCAAAATTCCACAATTCAGTAAATAGCTTCTTTCTCTCTATTCACATTGGGAAGGGCAGCTCGATGCTATGTTTGTTTTCCAATTTAAGGCCCACACCAACACATTCCAAAAGTGTTGGCATTTTCATTTTGTTCAGCTTAATGGAGGGTGACTCAAACCTTAAGCTGTTTGATTTTGGAAAGCAAATCAAATATACAGTGCAGCAGAGGGTGAGGAATGCTACAGTTCTGTACCAGAGACATATTTAAAAGCAAATTTCTCTGTTTCCCTTGCAGAACAACTGAAATCTGTGTTCGGTTCTGTTGTATCCATATATTTCCTTTCTGAAGGGACCTACCACAGACATGCAATAGCTTCATACGCCTGTCATTTCTTTCTTTTTTCCTTTTTTTTTTTTTTAATTCTGTGAATCACTGGCACTTCCTTCCAACTCCCTTAAAGCCAAACTGGCATGAGTCTCTCTATTCTTTCTATGTGTGAGCACAGCCAGAATGGCCACAGAGCACAGCAAGAGGTCTAAGCTCTCACATACATGGAGGTGTTCCTCCTCAGTGCTGCAAAAAGAGCACAAAACCTCACTTGGCCCCTGAGGTATTTTGTACATAGATCAGGTTTTCTATAAGCTGGACAGTGATGTATTCCACTCCATCAGTCCCTTTGCTGCCATGTTATATCATGCAGGTGAACAGGTGAGTTGCAGAGAGTGATGATTTTTCTTTTTGGTGACAATTGGCTTTGCAGATCTGTAGCACAATAGAGCAGGCTGGATCCCTGAGCAGAGATTTTGAGGTATGTAATTTCTTCCTCCATCTGCAAACTGCAACGTTCTAGGGAAGCAATGGAACATCAGAGCCAGGCACCAGACATTTTGTAACTAGACCAAAGCACTCTGCTTTCATCAGGAGGAGAAATATTCTAGAAGAAGATTATGTGCCACAATTCTTTACTGTGAGGGTGGTGAGGCATTGGAGCAGGTTGCTCAGAGAAGTTGTGGATGCCCCTGGGGGTATATAAAACCAGGCTGGATGAAGCTTTGAGCTCTAGACCACCTGGTTCAGTGGAAGGTTTCCCTGCCCATGGCAGGGAGTTGGAACTAGATGATATTTAAGGTCCTTTCCAACACAAACCGTTCTATAATTCTATGAATCAGAAGCAGGAATCTAAGCATTTGCTTCTCAGGGCTGTATTCAGCAGGATAGAAGAGAATACAAAGTGTGTTTCATACCAAATAAAACCAGAAACAGCAGTCTTTGAGGGCTCAGAAGAACTTTTTAATTTCTAAATGACATAATCAGCTGGCAGCTGGCACGAGGGGCAAAATTTGCCACAGCACTCATGGGCAATACAATACTGAAACCTTCTCTGGGGACTGCTCTGTGCACAAAGGGAACTGCACACCCAGGCACAGCCACAGCCACTGGTGCAAATCAGAGTAAACACTAAAGAAACCACTGCCACAGAATGAATGCAAATCACTACAGACCTGTCTTTTAAATGGCAACATGGGAGCAAATAAAAGCTGAGGCAAGTGACTAGCTAGAATTAGATCTGGGAGGATTACAGGAGAAGCCCTACTGAAGAAGACAATTTCTGAGTGTCTCTGTTCAGCCTTTGCCCATCTAATCTGAAATACTCAAGCCCATTTCAAAGTATTCAATTTTGGTTTTATTAAAAAAAAAAATATCAATCACTCTCAGCTGTGACAGTCAGCTCTCCAGCTAGTAAAAATTTCAGAAGTTTTTGTAGTAAATAGCTTCCAGCAGAGAATGATTAGCATGAAGATTGATTGTGTGATTTGCCATAGGATATGGTAAATGTTTTCTGCAACTAAATAAGAAGAGCATGATCCTACTCTGTGGGAGGGCTGCCTTTAACTGCTCAGAACATCCCAGGGAAAAATAGGTGCTCTTAAAAACCTATAAAAGAAGTACTAAAGAGTGTTTTCTCTTTCCACCGCGGAAGGTCAGGATGACCTAGCACTGTTGCGGTAACATTTTTAACTTAGAGGATGATAATTACAGGTACATTTCCAGCTCCAGTGCTGAGAAAATACCACCCTTGGCATTAATCACACCTTCAGTACCAAGCAGTCGTGTGTGTGGTCCCCAGTGCCTTTCACTGGGACCAGCAGAGCTGTGGCAGTGGTGAAGGCAGCTCTTACCTGAGCTCACAGCCTCGTACAGCTGGGTTGGGCTTCCATGTTCACCAGAGTACAAGAGGGCTGTATTATAAAAAAAGCAGATATCCTCAAATGCACAATGATATCTTAACAATGCCCCAGATCCTGCTCCTCACCTCTTTTCACCAAAATGATAAAAAGCCTGCCATCTACCTACCAAATACACAACTAGACACCCCCATCATGTGTCTGCTCAGCCTGTTTACTTTAATGAAAATATATTTCAGAGAAAAGGCTCCCACACTGTCACTCAGAACGAATATGCAAAATTAATAGCATATTTTAAGATCTTTGCAGGCACAATCCCATTTTCTGTGATGGAGAGAGCCTATTTTGGAGGAAAGCAAGCAGTACACTTGCCTGCAGCCTCAGGAATATGTGCAAATGGTCCAGAGTATCCTTGAGAGGAGAAAAGGACCCATCTGTCTCAGATCTCCATTTCTAACAGTGCACAAATAACACTTCTAGAAGCAGCCTTGAATCATCAGAGCTGCTTTACTGCATCACTCACTGCAGCACTGCTGAGGAGAGAACTGGGGCAAGGCAGAACCTCCATAACTGAGCACCTTCTGAGCAGGCAAAAAAGTTTTGACAAGAGTCCTTTAATTTCTCCTCCATCTCTCTCACATTCAAAAGAGACAGGAAGGTGGGTGCTCAGACTTGGGAAAGGAAAGGAGATGGGTAGATGTTGGAATTTAAGACAGTTTGGCAGCAGGTAGTTTTTGTAAAATGCTCCATGGCTCAGTCTCATCTGAAGCTTTGCAAGCAGAGAGACTCAAGAACACTTCAGTCATTACTTTGGATTCCCAGATTTTCAGACAGATGCACATGCTCAAAAATTCAACAAAAACATTATGATCAGTGCTGCAGAGACCCTGTGGGGGATACTGAGGATGATTTCCCTGTCTGGTTTTTCATTTCACTTACCCTACTATAGCTGGTAGTATCTATATACTAACATTATTCTCCTTTCTGCTTTAATTTGGGCTTGGAGCTGCCTTAAACTGATTTTATGCTTACTTAAGAAGCCACATTACTGCCAGCAAGAGATGGCTTTTACTGAGAGTATTTCCCCCAATGACTTTTTAATCTTCCTACCCTTGACCTTTCAGTTCAAAATATTAAACAAATCACAAGCTATTACTTGTATTTAATAGGCCATTAAAAGCCAAACCCACCTTTTCCCAAAAGCTATGTAGCAAAAGGGGAGCCCAAAGCAAGAAGGTCTAGATAATTATAGTACTAAAGACCAAACACGTGTGAATTATTCTTGTGACATTTTCCATTCTTGTTGCCATCTTCCTAATGAAAATGAGGTGCCAGAAGCTTCATCCCCCATAGCCAAACTTTATGTGATTTCAGTTATGTGCTGCATTACTTTGAGGTTTTTCAATAGCTGGAAGCTGGGCCAGCTAGCCACTCTCCTAAATTTCTGACTACGGATTTAACAACCCGTGGAGAGGAATACATTTTAAGACCCAAGTTTTCAGCCTATATAAATACACAGATATGGAAAATCTTATGCCAAAGCTCTTCCACGCACTGTGCCCACTAAAAGGCAACACACAGAGAAATGCAACAGGTCAAAGATCTAGAAAGAATTTTTAATGAAACAGAAATTTTCAGGAAAAAAGCAAACAAACAAACAAAAGCCACAAAAAACCTACACAAACTTCAAGGAGCAAGAGGTTTAAGAGCAGCTGCAAGATTTGGCAGTGTTGATGGTATTTTAGATGAAGTAGCTATTGCAGAATACGACAGTTTACAGCAATAGATATCACAGTGGTTTCCTCCTCTTTCTTCCAGTGACGACATTTCAGACAAGATTCCATTAACTTCCTTTGCCATCCTATTTTTTTAAGTTCAAGTGGTCTGTGGAGAATGTGAAAGGGCACTGTATATCAGTGTATTATGACAAATACTTTCATGTCCAACACTGCCAAATAGCAGCATTTATTCACCTGCTTCTGCTCAACCCAACTCTTATATGAGGAGCTGCAGCACACTGACTTGAAATGCTGAATTTTGAGCTGCTGTCCAAAAGGGCAAAAAGCTCATATCTGTGAGGATGTAGGAGATGTTCAGGTGCAAGCCAATATAAATTAAAGATCATGACTTCCAAATGCAGCATCAAAGAAGGTAAGAATAAAATGTGTATTTGAGGGAGGTCTGCACTAGGATTTTAATTTGCAATGGAGGCACCACAGACTTTCTCAGAGCTACTGCAACATCTCAAGGTGACAAAGAGCAGGTGCCTGGGTGTTCCACTCTTCCCTGGCAGAGGAAGGTCAGCTTGTGTCCTGCTAAGGCTTATGCTACAGCAAGACAGTGGAAGGTTCTCAGCCCAGAGAAAGATTTATGAGGTTTGGTGTTATTGCTTGTGTTATTACTGCCTGTGCCTTCACAAAGGCATTAACAGACAAGGCAAGGGCTGGAATGCTCAGAGGCAGGGAGCTTCCAAGTGGAAATTTCACCTGACCCTTGAGTGCCTGCAACCCATCCTTTTCAGCAAACATTCACACTTAAGGGTTACCCAGTTTTACAGCCAGGCCCCTGTAACAACAAGTGGGTGATGAACATTTTGCATCTAAAGCAGCAAACTCGATATGGTACTTTCACACCACTCAGCTGAGCACACATTACAGTGCTGTCTTGGTCTCTGTTAACAATCATAAAGAGATATCAGACATTTCCTAAGAATCAGGTTACAAAAATGTAGCTGAGAGACATGCAAGGACATAAAAATTCCAATGAGATAAAAGCATCCCTGTTTACATAGCAATTCTGCTTCATTAGACTCAATGTTGCTTCATTATATTCAATGCCATTTAGTTTTGATTTCAAGGCTGCTTGTTTATACTGAGGCAGAGAGGGAGAAACACACTAAAATCTCCAGGCTGAATGCAATGTTGAAATGGATTTTAATATGCAATAAAATGTATATATCATGTTCTAGTTAAGATAGCCTCGCTACTTGCTTACATATGTTACTGTACAAACAATATCCTAAAAATTAAATTTGCCTTCACTAAATCCCACAAGCAGAGAAACTCTTGATTGAAGCAACTCAGAAACTATTCAGAACAGAGATATCTTTTTCACCTATTTATCCATACTTTCTGCTACATGACATCCACTCCTATTCAGGGCTTCAAAGAAACTTTTTTCTCAGGGATGAATTTCAGTTATTAGTATTGATGTCCATCTGGAGTCTTTTGCCAATGGCAAAAATCCAAGGGACACGGGCTGGTACCTCTGAGGCAGAACAGACTACTTGCCACACTGTAAAATTGCCTACTTTCTTAAAATGCTTTTTATCAAATTTCTTATATGCAGCAGCTCAAACCCACTAAGGGCTTAATTTTTCATTTTATTGTATGCTATTTTGCACATCTTGCTATAGGGTTTCCCTGAAAGTGCATAAACTCATTTTAATTGTTCCCAGTGCTGACTCCCATTTAATTAAATGGTAGTACTCCAGCAAGATTTATTATACAGAAACTGAGACTTTTTTAAAGCTGCAACAGAACATATAATAGATGTGTCACATTTTAAAAGCCTAATTAAATCTATTGTTTCTCTATGTCCTCAGCATGTCTCTCTCAAGTGTAAGATATAATTTTAAATGGCTGAGGTGTTTATTTCTGTGATCATATGAGCCGGATCCCCATTTAGGGTGGTTGCTCCTGGCAAAGTGAATGTCAGTAAATGTGTGTGGTGTGGGGCACTGAATATAACTCAGAGAAGTGAAAGCACTGAGAACCAGAGGACATGTTTTGCCTTTTGTGGGTTTTATCTGATGTCCCTGGAATGGGAAAGAGTGCTGAGTCAGGCTTGGGGAGGCAGGTGGAAATCCAGTCCCATTCCCTCCCAATGGGAACAGCTTTCTGGCCTTCTGCACCCCCAAACTGAGCCTGAGCCCTGCAGAGATGAACAGGGGAGTGCTGGACCACCAGGGAGCCTTCCTACCTCACCAAAGAGCCTTTACAGGACAAACAAACCCATGACTAGTGTGGGTGCAGGGGCTGGGCTTTACCTGCCTGCAGCAGGGAGCAGAGGTGGCTCTTAAATCAGCAAGGAGGACAGAGAAGGGTGCAAAGCAGCCAGTGCCAGCGTGGGAGCAGAGCAGACACAGAACATTTCCCTTCAGGGGTGCCTCCCAGGACAGGCTGTTCTGAGCTGCCCCTTCCTCAGGGATGTGCCTCATAAATAAAAGTCATTGGTCTGGAGCTGGCTGGGATGGCAGCTTTGCATGAGCTTCCCCCTCCTAGCTCGGGGGTTCTGGAGTTTGGTTTCTTTAACCACCTCACATGCCAGCTCTCAGATGCTAAAAGGAAAAAAAATTACAGTGATTATTAGGACAGAGCCAGGCAGGATTTTTTACACAGCCCCCAGCATTAAGCGGACTCTGGTCCCAAAATGAAAGCTTCCAGCACTTGCAGGGGTAATCAGGCTACAGGCAGTCTTTATAAGAGAAATTCCCCCTTATCTGTAATCTTGGAACAGAAGGGATGTGCAGCATTTCAGAGACAAGCTGTGCTCCAGCTGAGGGAGGATTTGAGCCTGTGAGGCCAAACTCAGCTGCCCCAGCAGCATTTGGGCAGCAGAGCAGAACCCAGGGCTCAGCTCAGACCTGCTCCTGCTGTGGTCAGAACCACTGCACCTCATCCCTTCTGCACAGTTAATACAATCTCAGCTCATTTTAGAGGCAATCAAATACAGCCAATCCCTAAAAATGAGAATAATAACAGGCACCAAGGGAGGCAAATTCCCTTAGAGATCATTGGAGATAACCTTAAGAGAAGAAAATTCAGTACAAGCTCGACTTAAGATGCAATAACTCCTGAGAAACACCCTTTTATGGAGAATCAGAAGCACAGTGGTTATTTAGTCTTTGGCATCTATAACCTCTTATAGTGAAGAATACATTGTAATTATTTAGTCTTAAATAAGTAATCACTTTTTTCCTGCTTTAATATTCTGAAAATAATTATATTACTTGAGGTTCATTAACTGTTTCCAGCAGAATAACCAGCTTTATTTAATTAGCTGGATAAAGCTTTTTAGTTACTTATTTTCTTTCCATCACTGATTAAACATTAGTTTCAGAAGATTAGCAGCCATTTTCTTCCAGTCAGTATGCTCTCTAGTTTATAATCTTTCCATGGGAGAAAAAAAATTGTAGTAAATCAAACTGAAATGCTGTGCTTACTTAGAAAAGACATCAGTGAGAAATAAGGTTTGCTGAACTCTTTCATCTGCTTTCTCATCCCTAGCAGTGGAAATGGTAAAATGTTCAAAAGCAAAGTGAATATCACTTGTAAGGGACCAGAGTCTCTTGCTACACCTTTATTACTGAGCAAGAACTGTGCTCTGGTTATCCTCAAAGGGACACTGGTATGACATAAGCATAAACCTGATTTAATACACGAACCATGAATTCCACTCACCTAGATTTGATACCAAAGCACATCACTTCACAGATTGAAATACGAACCGTTTCTCTCCCAATCCAATTCCAGCACATTATGGGCATCAAACATTCAGGATTTATTCTTTTCCTTAAATCTGACTTTAAGCAATTTCTACAGCAGTCAGTTCTACATGTTTTCTGTAGAAGTGGTGAATCAAGCATGCCCTTGCATGCTTCAGCTGACCAAAAAGGTCACAATAAGTGTAAGTAAGTGTGTGCACATATGAGATCTTTTTGGCAAAGTGCAACTCCTTGTGTGCTACCCTGGAAGAAAACGAGGGTAGATGGGATGGGAATGGTGAAAGTAAGGAAGAAAACGTCTTGGAAGCAGACACTGTCTGTGTCTTTACCAAAAGCACCATCCAGGCAGCAAATAGCCCTGCCATCCCCCAGCCTGCCAAGTGCAGGGACAGGAGGGTTGCAGGCTGCACTCCTTGGGCAGGACCCTGGGCCACTGGGAATCCAGCACAGGTTCAGCAGGTATGGAATATTTTTATCAACAATTTATATTCCTATGTAAAGGACCAGTCACTGCAGAAATCATCACCTTTTCTTGCTGAACACCATCTAAACTCCACAGTGACAAAGATGTGGACTACGAAAAACAAATGGTGGACAACATAACTTCTACTGCATTAAGAGAATCAACAGCTTTGTAGAAATAAGATCCAACCACATTAGCTGTCTACTACTCCCTTATCATTTTCAAATTTTAGCAAACAGAACCTCCACACCTACAATGCCCACAAATAGAAGCATGAAATTTTATTTTCCTCCTTTCAGTAGGGAAAGAAATATTGTCTCAGCTTGCTTAGCCAGTTAATTTTTGTGCCCTGCACAAATTGTGTTGGTCTGCAGCAGCAAAGCCAGAACTTTCCCAATGTCCCTGCAGCACATTCCCTTGGAACTAAGCACAGCCAAGCAAATGCATGACTGCAGACTTCAAAAAGATGCAGGGCTTTGATGTGTCATGGGTTTCAGGTAGTGGGTGTTAGCAGTGGTAGGGGCAGGATTGGTGTAGGGATCTTTAGTGAGGGCATAAATCTATTTCATCATCAATAATAGACATTTGAAATGAAAATGCAATTTGTTTTAATGGAAAATTACAGTGTTCTATAGACTGTAATTTTTAAATATTAGTCACTGTTACCTTTCTTGTGCTCAAGGCCTTTTTTTGCCAGTATCATACAAACACAGACCTAAACTCTCAGACCTCTTTACAGAGTCAAAGATCTCTTTACATTTACCATCCTAAAACAACTTTACTGCAAACTGCACCTTCAGGAGGAATTCAGTCTAAATATTCCTGCATGGCATGTGCAAAGGATGCCCACATAAGGACCCCTGCAGCAGAGGCAATGGTGCACTATAAATGACTGACAGGAAGATTTTGGGAAGAGCCTTCTCTTTGTTTGCACTGAGTCAATACCCAACCAGCCAACAGTCAGAATTCAGACACCACTTAACACCTATTGTCAGTAACAGGACCTCCTTGAGCATTATATACATTTTCACAGTGGGTGAAACCTGCCCAGAACTCAACAAAACATGTCCATCTATTGTCTGGGTGCTACAGAAGATGAAAGTGCCACAGGGAAATGGTTTGCTTTCTTATCAGGCAAGTGATGGGGTCACAAAGCAAAAAGATATTTCAGCGTCTCAGTTCCTCTGTGCATAAGCAGTTACTAAGTTAGTAACTTTACAAAAGAAGGACTTGATATGTGCTTGCATAAAGGATGAGGGAAAAGTGATAGTAGGAGGTACTTTGGTTCCCATATCCCCAGAGCAAGATCGATGTTGGAGGATCACAAATTCAGCACAGCAAAGTTTCTCCTTTAAACACAGTACAACTTGGCAGGCTATTAAAATTTCCTGCAAGAGCAATGGTATGGGGGCAATTTAATTCTTTATTAGTAAAATTCTTCAGTGCAAAATAGTAAAACCAGGAATTCAGGATTAAAGGACAAAAATATTTTCCTTTTTTTCCTAAGTCTTATTATGTTAAGGATGTTATCCCATTTCCCTGTGCCTCAAAATCTGGCTTGCAACAAAACTGGAGGATGAAGCCAAGAGCTCTGAATCAGATATAGCACTGATTTCAGACACTAACTTCATTGACTCCAGCGAGTCACTCTGGGCCACCACAATGGATGTGCACCAAGAGCAAGTTCACTGCTGCAGTTTAGCCAGCCTGAGGAGAGCTCCTCATTAAGCAAAGAGACTCCTATTTAAGGAGGACAACTAAAATCTTGATCCAGCATTAACTGGCAAATCTTTACTAACTGTAGTTCTACAGACTTCCAAAAATTTCAAACTTGTGGCTTTGACAGCCATTTCACAGATGCTCCTTCCCTCCAGCTCTGAGCCTCTCTGCTGGCTCTGTCCTGCTTTTCTATACTTTGTTGGCACCTCACAGCTCTGAAAACTATCACTTGCTCTAAATTTTCTAGTCCATATTCATAGCCAGCTACTGTGGTTGTTGATGCTCCTTTTCAATTTAATGTTGTCATCTTGATTGACTAAATGGCAAATCTTCCAATAGCTGATGTGTTTTTCAACTCACCAGCTACAAAATAAGCATCTGATGCTCAAGGCCACAGACAGAAGTTGAGAGAGCAGAAAAAAAGCAACCCCTAAAAGCCAAACAATAGGAAACAAGATTAAAAACCCGTACATTTACTCTTGTTCATGGTGGACTGGTTTGCATGAAAGCTATGTGTGATTTTTAACTGCTTGGGACTATCAGAACAGACACTTCTCAGTCTGTAGATGGGTGGCAGGTTTTGGCAGCACAAAAAGTCATTACAATGAGTTCCCCTTCACTGTACACCCAAACATAACCCCCCACTGGGGACAGGTCATCTGGAAATTTATAAAATAGCTCGTCACCAAGACCAGTTTTCATCTTCTCTTTTAAATAATAGATAAAAATTGTTTTCCAACAATTTGCACCCTGCAAGAAGATTTCATTGCATCTTGGTAATTTAGGATTTTCTTTCCCTGCTGTCTGCAGTTAAGGACTTTTTTTTATCTGTTCCATCTGTGAAGTGCAATGAATTTCTGATAGACTTTATAGTGACTGTCCTTACAGTTTAAATCTTCCCAGAGAACTTGTTTACCTGTGCTTACTAACCAGGCTGTGGTATACTAAATCATTTAAATGGACTTACAATTCGGTTGTAAAACATCAAGGGATGCTGACCAAGAACACTATTACATTATAAGCAGAAAGCTCGTGTTATAAACATTGTTCTCATGCATTATACACAGTGCAGGGTTAGATATTTTATGCAGTAATGGAGGCAAGAGAGGCAGTTTTTTCTAACAACATTATCAGCGTACAGAACGATCCTGAACCTCACAATGGGTCCGATTCTGCCCTGAATTGAGTGGTTTTCGCTAAAATTCCTTTCAATTTTTGCTGTAACAAGAAAATCTGAGCACCCCTTGGGCACTGCACACACATGCGTACAGGTGGGTTATATTGTAGCAGCATTTGGACAGTATTACAAACATGATACCTTTCCATGGAACAAGGTTACCACACAGGGCTCCCTGGACATAGAGAAGCTGGTGGGACTCGTGAATGATGTATGAAAGCCAGATTATTTTATTACAGCAGGACCCAGAACATCCAGACAGAGGCCAGGGCGCCATCATGGCAGGTACTTTAAACTCACAACATAAAACCTCTGAAGTTGATGGCATGAAGGAAGAGGTACTACCATCACTTGATGAGAGGAAGAGTTCAGCTGACAGACTCAAAGATGACCATGCAGAAGCATCTGGCAGAGTCACACAATGTGCCCACACAATCAGGGTCATCTGCCTTCACACCAGGACGTGTCTCCCTGTCCTTATTCCGCTCCGAGTCACTCTTCACTTACTTAAAATGCCACAACAAACACAAACATCAGTTCCTGAAACATCCCATGAATGCACTCACATTACCCAGGAGGATAGAGCTGTCACCTCTACAGGGTGATTTAGGGAGCAAGAAGTGGATCTGTATGGAAATGGGAGCAGACCCTGCTAAGTTACAGAGATGACAGAGCTGCACAGCACTGCTGCTCAGCCTAGAAAACTCATGTTTATGCTGTCTAACTATTGACAGCCCAGCATCCTAGAGAATTTTATGGAATTAATGATGATATCCTACAGGGAAGGCCCCCTGAGATATCAGAATGAGTGGCAGCACACTGTGATACTGTGCAGGAAGGGGTTCTCAGCTTAGTTAAATTTAGCCTTTTTCTTGTGGCTATCAAGACTTCACCAGCCATAACAGAGATAGGATTATAAGCCACAGGCATTGCAAAACTTCATCTTAAGGAGTCAAAAGAGAGAATTAGGTCAAAATGATCTGAACCAAAACCTAGTGGTATGAAGGAAGGAGAGCCAAATAGAAAGGAAAACAAAAAATTCATCCCACACACATCTTCAAACATTGGGAAGGAGAGAGTCATGGAGGGATAAGACCCAGGCATTGAAGTGTAAAGGAGACATGATGAGGAGATGCAATGGGATGTGGAACAGGTAGTTTTGCTCTTTCCATCTGTTTTTCTGTTGCCAATAATCACCATGGGTGCATCACCACAGGCTTGTTGCTACCCTTCTGCTGCAAGTTTCCACAGCACCTTCTGAAACAAAAATGGTCATACGACCATTAGTTTTACTTGGGACATGAAGGTAAAGCTTCTTACTACAGACTTCACAGTGAAGTGGATGAGGAAAGTTCACATCACCTTTTACACTGACTCCAGCACATTGGCCACAACAGTCAGCTGGCCCAAACTGACATGTTTATCAGACCCAGAAGAGGATATTTGCCATCCCCCAACATTGTCTTTGTTCTTTATAAGCTCTGTGGACAGTCCAGCCTGAAAAAGAATCTGAGAGAAATCAAACACTTTTGCTCTTCTTTTTGATGAGCAAAAGTTGATTTGATTTATACTCCTTCCACCTAATTTATAGACAAAGCATAAGAGTATGCTAATGTGGGGTCAAAAGATGATTCTCTGGGTCAAATTCTACTCACAGCTCTGTGAAAAACAAATTTGTACATCTGTTTAATTGGTATTTACATTAGTGTAACCAAGTGAAGAAATTGTCTAGTCGACTCTGGTCTGACTCTCACACTACAAAAATTCAAAGAACAGAAAAAACTGCTATTTAAATAGCTAATTTTATTGCAAAGCGATTGGCGACCTCTGCATCCTTGTAAGTCAGGAGCACCACCTATTAGCACAACAACCACTTCATTTTTAAGCAAACACTTCCATGCTTTGTCCAATAGACACCTTATCTCAAAGGGGGATTTTCCTGTACATCTCTGAAAGCCTCTACATTGTCCTCCTTGCAACCCCATCCCAAAATTTTCCTACAAAGCTGGCAGAACTAAGAAAAAAAAAAATCACAGCTGCAATGAGGTTTCTGGCAAACCAAGGTCCCTGCTGTCCATGCACAAAATCTATCTCCTCCACCCATTAATTCCTGCCCACACTTCCCCAGCTCACCGAGATCTGTTTGTACAGCACTTGGGTACGTCAGGTCCATGGCCCATACTGAGTGTTCCCGGGCACAAGTGTAACACAGACCACAAAGAAATCATTATCAAATCACTGGGAAGCTAAAAAGAAGCAGCTTTTCACCCACTTCCAGCAGACAAGGGGAACTCAAGCTTTCTTAACTTCTGCTTGTACAATTAACACTCCTTCGTTTCACTTTATCATCATGGGGCATTTTCCTATTTGAAATTGTTTATTAACCTGAACCAATTTTTTTACTATGTATTTACATTTAATCATCCAGCAAGCCTGATTATCTTGAGTACTAATAATAATCAACACATTACTAACATCACTTTAGTTTTAAGCCTTATGACTAAACATTTCAAATTAATTCCAAGTTAATCAGTTTCATTAGCTATGCAAATATGTCTTCGGCTTAAAGCATTAAATCAGATTTAATTTACTAAGACAATATTCACTGGGAGTTTATGCAATCCATTCTTGCTTTCTGTTAATTAAGGCACATTACACTGTGGGGTCTCTATGCAAAAAAAAAATCTGAAAAGACAAAACTGTAAAACTTGTGCCTTCATTTGCAATTTTTGTATTATGACAAGATCTGAAAACAAAAAGAAAAAAATCAAATCAAGGAGACAAAAAATATCACAATTTCCTTGTAGCAGAAAATAGAATGGATTTAGATGCATTTAAACTTATATACATCATAAATGTTTTCTCAAGATCACTGCATTGGGTTTTACTTAGTGCAAGAGTATTAACATGACATCACAGCATATAGGAGTGATCTCACTTGTGCTTTAACTCTGAAGTATTTCAGTGGAAGGCATGATGAAGACTCGCTGAGGATGCTAAGGTGCAGAATTAGTCCTTACAGAATATGCAGAGTACAGACACAGGAGAGTTTGTGAGCAACTAGCACTGTAGACAAACAAACAGAGTTGGTTGATCCTTTGATTTATTTGGGCAGCTTTCCTTTGCATCACTGGAAGTTTCTCATGTGCAGAAACACAAATATCTATGTCATTGAGTGGGGATTTAAGCACCTGGCCTACTGGGCAGGAAACTATTAGAGATATCTAAACACCGGGTTCTTAATACAAAAAAAAAATCTGGGAAATTGAGGATGCTATACAATCTGAGGATGTGACAGCCAGATGAATCAATGGGCTACTCTGGAGACTTGAATGGCCTGCAGCAGATCCAGCTGTGGATGTGCTCCTTGTTGCATCACATCTGAGCCTGCAGGAGCAGAACTGAGCACCCAGAGTACCAGCTCACACAGAAATCACTATTTACCCCTGTAAAATAAGAAAGGGCTAGGGATTAAAGTATAACTTGAACTCCCCATGTGCCAATGATGAATGAGTTGGCTTCCAGATGCCTCTGCTCTTATCTTTCAGTAACACTGGTCTGTGAAGAGGGATGCTTGAAGGACTGGAAAGTGCTAAATATAAAAGCACTATATAAAAGTTTGCTATTGTTTTCCCATCTATTTAGGTATTGATGATGTTGGATTTATCCCAACAACATTGTGGAAATAGTAGATCCACACTGGGAAGTCCTGTTTTCAGAAGCACCTTGATGGCTAAGCTGTGGAAATGGAATCCCTATTCAGCCTTTGAATGGGATTTGAATGGGAGCAGGGTGACAGAGAATGGTGCAAGTTATTGGTAGTTATTTGCATTTTACATCACAGCTTCACGTTTCCGCCCTGTGCATTTCTCACTCTTTGCAATGTTAAACATAGGTAAAGGCTGGCCTCAAGCCACAGAGTATGTACATTTGTGTACAGCTTTAGTGTCAATGAGCAAAGAAAGAGCAGGGGTAATTAAGGATTGAACTTAGAGTTAATTTTCATTTGGATGGACTATAACTATTACGGGATTTCAAAAGGTTTTTCCATTTCAGATATGTCTTGGCCTGATACCAAGTGCTTTTGATTTTCACAATGAGCTGTGCCTCTCAACACTCATCACTCAGTCAGACTATGACTGGATGCACGAGGAGTTCCACACTCCAGTCATCCCACAGATCCAGCCACACTGCCCTCTGCAATGACCTGTCATCCACACTAAGAGTGCTCTTCCGTGAAAGGGTCCTTAGGGAAATGGAGCAGGTTGGTTCTGCCTAATTTGACAGGTGACAGAGGGATCTTCCCTTTGTACTTCTGGTATGTGGAGAAAGTGAAATAATGCCATATTTGAACCCCCTTTGCTGAGGTGCAGCTCTCCCATGACATCCCAAGCCAGGGGCAGAGGGGACAGGAGAGCCTCAGACCTATCTTCATCTCCCAACCAGGTTGTGCTTTTCTCTGGAACACAATTTCTGAATCAAGACTGAGCCTTTCCAAACCAGTGAAAACTTCCTGCTGTTCTTTTCCATTCTGCAAGCCATTTCTCACAAGCCATCTGCCTCGACTTTGGCATGAGGACAATCTGGTTAGATCTGGGTTGGCACCAAGCCAGTTCATTAAACAAGTGCTCTCTCAAAAATATGTCTGCCCAGTCCATTTTCCCAGACCATCCATAACTCAGGTTTCTTTTGCACACCTAAATTGCATCAGTTATATACAGAAGTAAAGTCGTATCTAAAGACTGATGTAGGACTACACCCTGGGATAAATTCCACCCTGTCACACCTGCATGAACTTGGAATGACTGAACATACACAAATGGACTGGGTTACAAAGGTTGGGTTTCACTGCTTCATCTAGGGAAATGGGGGATGGGATATACACTTGCCTCCCATAGCAGCTTCAGCAAATATTCACCTCTTTAGCAGACCTTTTCAGGACAAGAGTATCCACTGGTAGCTGTACCTTCACCATTCATCCTCTTAAACTCAATGGGATTAATGCATACAACTAACTTCAGTTCTATCAATGTGCTCAACTTGCTTTTCATGAGATTGCTCACACCAATGCAATTTCAATAACTGAAAGGCATCCCAGACATTAGAGACAATTTTTTTAAAAAAGCAAATAACTTCTTGTTGTTACAAGTACTTCACTCTTCACACATGCTCACAAATTTAAAAAGTATAGAATTAAAAATCACTCATCTCCTTTAGTTTTTGTTTATCACAAATTAAAATGTTTGCTTCTACTTTCATTCTGAGCCCCTTACTCCCCTTAGCAGAATACAAATCTGTAAAAAGGTTTCAGGGACACATAAGGAGCATTGAAACTCCCTCCATCTTTTAGGATTTGGTAATCAATTAAATATTTATTTAATAAAGACCAAAGCAACAAAACTTTTCTTTTTTTTAAAGAGAATATTTGCTTATCATTTTTAAGTTTCTCAGTTGCTCATCTAAACAAGGCACACATCAAAAGGTAATGAGGAAAGGTGTGAAAAGGGACTATCTTGACCTCTACAGTTTTCACAACCAAGAGATGTGCTGAACAAATTTCATCCATGGAGCTGCAGCAATTACATATGAACTCATAAAAAGTGCACCCTATTTCCCATTTATTTGACCCCAAAGCAGCTGAAGTGAGGGCTTAAAACAACTGACATCCCACACTGACACAACCTGGCCCCATTCTCAGCAGCTACACCAAGGAGTGCCCTCATGACAGAAAAGAAAGATTAGGATCCTGGCCAGCCTGCCCTTGGGAAAGGCACAGAGCACACTGAGAAAGAAGAGAAAAAGGAAAGTAGGGGCAGATCCATGAAACATCTTTCTGATAATTATCCCACCCATATTCTGCTTCATTTTATCTGGAAAACACTCTCCTCTGGCAGCCATGCACACAATCCCACACTTACTCTGAGCCAAAAGGAATGAGCTGGAGACAGGAGAGTTGAGCCAAAGGGTGGTTGCTTGTGATCTGGGCATGCAGCAACTGCTGGCTGCCTAAGTCAGAGCTCTTTTCAGCTCCCCTTCACACACAGGCTTCATCTGTGCTCAGGGGAGCCAGCAAGAGGCACGGCAGGGCAGCAGCACACCTACAGCTGGCAAAGCCTTTGGCTTCTTAGGCTGGTATGGGGAGGTAGGAGAGTGCGAACAGAGCAAACAGAAAGGAGTAGGAAAGGATGCTGTGTGGGAGCTGGAAAAATCACATCTCAGGGTAGCAGTGCAGTGAACATACAGGGAGAGCTCCACAGGCCTCAGGGACCTGCTCTTCTGGGCACCTTGGGCTGGCAGGGCCAGGGCAGGAGAGGTGGGACTGGGAAGAGCTGAAGTGTGCCAAGACTTGCTTTGCTGGCACAAATGCCTTTGAGGGAGCAGGAAGCTCTTACAACCCAAAAGAAGCCAAGAGGGATGTGAGGCATATCAGGGAATGCACCACCAAGAGGCTGCACATGGGAGAACACAGCTCAAGTAGGGCAGTGGGACATCCCAAATTAACATATGAAAGTAGACAATTGCTCCAAATCCAAATAAGTAAATAACCAGAAGCACTGCACAAAGATAATCTTTGGCACTTCCTCACTTCATTGGGCTTTGGTGATGTGAGCCACCATCTGAGGATTCAATCTTAGTCTTCTTTGGCTGGTATTCAAACAAGACTGGCCCTGGCAAGCCTGACAAAACACTTCCTTTCATTCCTTAGGCTAAGCTCAGTGGGAGAACAAGAATGTGTCCTGATGAGAAAAAGTTTTCCAGAGACATATCTCAGAAGGACATTAGCAATAATAGCACATAACAGAGAAACACAATAAAGCCACAGCAGCAAAGAACTCTCAGCTAATCTGAATCAGAAATTGTAGAGGAAAAAATAATGCAAGCAAAAGTTATAGCAAACTATAAAAACATAAGAAAAATTAGCTCATACCTTCCTTTACTCCAGGCAGCAGCTTGCAGGTGCTCAAGCCCCAACCAAGAGCTGCACCACTCATCTGGAAAGTGGGAGGCACAAATCCAAGTCACTTTTGAGCAGGAAAGGCACCAAACCCAAGCTCCCTTCCCCTCAGAGGCAGCAGCATTTCTGCCCTTTAGTGGAAACTCTTTAAAAGACAAGGATGAGATTGCAAGGATTTCCTCCTCCCAAACATGCTTTGCAGCTCTGAATGGATGCAGCTGTTTGCCTCCAGGAACCCAGCTCCAGGGTGAGCTGGGCATCATCTTCATGCCTTTGCCCAGAGCTCCCTGGTTTACCCTGGATGGCTCTTTATACAGTTTGCATGACTGGGGACCACTTTTTCAGAGGAGTCTCATTCCTTCCATGAGCTTTACAATAAGTTTACAGGAAAAACCTTGAAGATGGGTGCTGCTGCTGCAGTGGTTGGATAGCTAACAGGTAGGCAGAGAATTTGGTATCAGCCCAAGCTCTTCAACATCAGGTGATACTATTGACTTCTGCAAAAACACATCACAGCTAAGCCCAGGTGAGAAATTAAAGATGTGGGGTCAGTCATCTCCTGGGGCTGTTCCCGAGCATTATACTAACTCCTTATCCACACCAGTGAAACATTATTGACAGGAAAAAAGATAAATAAATAAATAAATAAATAGCATATTAGGCTAATCACAAGTAAACCAAAAGTGCCTATCACTTACATCTTAATTCCAGTCTCACTTGATACTGGTGTAAATCAAAATACCATTCATTTTTCTTGAATTTCTGCCAGTAATCATTAAAAGGTTTTACAAAATAGTCTTTCTTTAGGGCTACTGGGCACTGTATATTCAAAGAGATAATCTGGTTGTCAAGATAGTTGAAAGCATTCATCTTTCTGGATTCTGGCCTGAAAATGCAACACACACACACATCTCCTCCAGAAACATAATATCTGCTATAGCTCATTACCTAAACAGCTGACAGACTCCATTAATTTGACATTGAGTTGGGGAAAAAAGAGCTTTATGCTTTGTAAGTTATATAAGGGCAAGCAGAAATCATTCCTACATGCTTTATCATTATTAATGCATTTTCTGACTGATGGCCAATTACACAAGGTCCTGCACCCTTGGAGAGGATCACCCTTGGAAATACTGACCTTGAAATAATGTAACCCTCTTGGATGTCAGTGGAAAAGGTAAGAAAGTGAACAAGCGGAAGATGGGTAACACAACTGCTTTTTGAAATGAACACCAAGACTTGGAATTATTCTCCCTTGTAAATCTACATATCTTTGTCTAACTCAAGAACTTCGATGTTAATGAACTCCCAGGAAAAACAAGAGTATTAATTGCCTTCCTAACTATTTCATAATATTACAAAAATATATATATTTTTAAATCAATATAGTAGGGCATTTCTGATTTTTTATCAACAGTTTGTGAGCTATTATTTTTATCTAATTTACTTATATTGACTATTAAACCAATATTTAATTATTGAAATCATTGGAGTCTTTTTAGACTGTCCCCTATCCATCTCTGCACTGTCAGAATCTCACAAGCTGGCCTGCCTTATGTAGCCATTGAAACTCCATGTAATTGCAGCCCTTTTGAACCTGAAAGTCCATGAAATACTTGAACCAAAATCTCAGGATCTAGGCAGCATGCCATTATTTTTTTTTACTCAGTATCCAAATATCATGGGAGTGGCAAAGTGTAACTCAGTGGAATTTTACCAATCTGGCTACATCTACTGATAGAATAAAAAATAACCATTCAGATAACCATTCAGACTAGGACCATTAAAAAGGGATCAAATGTGCCACAGGTACTTTTGTCCAAGGTGGCATCCCACAGCACAGAGCTTACATATGTAAGATTAACAAGGTTGGGTGCAAAACTCCTTCTTACCTCATGAACTTTGGAAGTCACATTTTGGTCTCATTTGCAGCAATGCTAATCCAGAGCTCAATCAAATTAAATTTATGCCATTACAAACACGACCAGAATTTGGCTCTTAAATTACAGCAGCTAAGCACAAGTTTTTGTTTCCCTTGGAGTGTTTTTAAGCTCTTGATACAGAGACAGCTTTTATGTCTTTAATAATGCCTTCTTCCTGAATTCAACAAGGTAAGCATCAAACACATCCCAGAAGAGCAGGCCTCCCTTCATTTCTCATGATGGCTTTAATTTATTTTAAAATAGTCTTTAAATCAGTGTATAATATGTGCTAAAAGTGACAGAGGAATCAGGCTCAAATCTCATTGTGAATGGCTCAAACCTCTTTGCAAAAGGCTGTACCACCCTCTTTTGACATTTTGAGATAACAGACAAAAAAATAAATAAAAAGGTGAAAGAAAATCTTAGGAAGAGGGACTGTAGGATTACACTGTACCTAATTATTGGATTTATCATCCAACTGACACATGGATTACTGGATCAAAGACCAGGAGGTTTGTCATCTAGTGAATAAAGCTTACAACTCATCCTACTTCAAAGCTTACCCAGCCTTTAGGCTTGGCTGTGTAACTGTACCTTGTATGAATTCACAGCCTGCCTTTTCTGTTCAGTGCCCCTGCAGGCACTCAGATGCTGGTGCAGACAAGGAACCCCACTGGCCTCACTTCACACCTGGAAGTGTAGCTCACACACAGTTACAGATAAGCCAGACTTAACTGATGGGGCAGTCAGAGAACTAATACTAGGGCCCAAGTGGGAAAAATCCCACTCCCCTGACTGTGCTAATTTACCCTCCACTGCAGAGCTGGGCCCACTGCTGAGAGCCCAGGGTAAACTCCCCAGTGCACTCAGCCTCCACAAAAGGATGCAGAATACCCACAAAATGATCACTGTCTTCTAATTCATAAAGACACAAGCACTAATCCTGTCATCATATTCATGAAGAACCTACAGTTCTGGCATTGCACTGAAAGCACACACAGTGAAGTCCTGAGGCACAGTAACAATTGTACAAAAACCTGTACAATTATACCGGGTTCAGATTATTTTCCAACTGCTTACAGATGAGCCACAGGCTTCTTTCTCTCTCAGCATCCTTTCTCCAGCCTTTATTGGAGGTAAATCACTGATTTATATATCCTGGCCCTTCCCAAAAAATTTAATGGTTTTTTGGTCAGGAATTGCCACAAATCACAGCTCAATGCTGCCAGACAAACTGAAGAAAGAGTGGATCATTAAGTAATTGGCTAAATAACAGAGACCCACTTTCTGTAAACAAACTCTCCTATTAATCAGTACCCAGGAGGATGGATGTGGTCCAAAGTTACTTACTGCTTGCTGCTTTGTGGCTGTAGTGACATATTTCTAACAACATCTTTACAAACACATTTCTTTTTTGTAGTTGAGCCCGGTTAAAGCAAAAAACAGTGAAATGCTAAAAATGTGATTAAAAATTCAAGTAATGGAAGGGAGTCGAAGGTTTGTGTTAAATGGGAAGCAGTACTTGACTAAGCTGACTCAATCATTGTCAGTTCTAATTCACCTGTAATTAACACAGCTCAGCACATTGAGTGGTATATTAGCAGGGCTATATCAACTATTCTGGCCAAGTTCATCTATAGGAAGAAAATAATGAGCCACTTTAGGTTTAATTCACTAAACAGTACACAGAGAAGCACTTCACCTTTCCAGTACCACAGGAAAAAAAAAAAAAATCCTCTCACAGAAAGCAGTGAGCACAAACTCCTGTGATGTGGCATGCTGCCTGTTACCTCTGTGCTGCTCTTGGTGTGACACCTGTCCTTGGGATGAAGTGTGCACTCAGGAACAACGGGATCTGAATCACCATTGCATCTTTATAAGTCTGTCTGCATGTAGGAGAGAAAAGCCAAACAAAAAACATAATTCCTCCTGACAGACGTACGCAGCATCAGACTTCTCTAACAGAGCCTGGGTAGAAGAAATACTGGAGCATCTGCAGGCTGCTCTGCTTTTCAGGCAGAAAGCTCAGTCCATGGCAGCCTACATGCTCACTGTTATCTTCTGGAAACTAGAAAAGCATATGTTACAGCAGCTGCTGCACTATGATTTCCCCCCTTGGACTCTGTTAAGGGCATTCAGCTAATTGTAGCACTGTAATTAGCTGTGTTCTGTATCTCAGAAGCAATTTTTTCTACACAGGAGTATTCCACTGGCACCACTTCTCTGAAGAACTGTAAAAAGGCATGTTAAGGTTAATAAATGGGGAAAGAGAAGGAAAGATAATAAATTAGAATAACTGGCCTAAACTGGGTCTACGATGACTGCAAGTTCTGGGTCGCTCCTGAACAAAGTGGGCTGACAGGCTGCAGCCCTGAGTGAGAAACCTTGTACCAGCTCCTCCAAGCCAGATCTGCCAGTCCTTACTCCATCAGCCCCACATTTCAAGTCAGTGGCAGATCCAAAGGGGTAAGGACTGGGGGGTTTTCATGTTTGCATTTTTTGCTGTGCAGAGCAAACCTACAACCTACAGCTGCAGCTGTGGCAGCTGTTATCACTCCTGCAGTTGCTCTGTGCAGAAGGGCTCACATACACTTCTGCACAGCGGCCTTGAGGCAAGGATTCAGGAGAGCACTCCAACATGTGTAAAGCAATCCCTGCCAGCACTTGAGCAGAGGAATAACATCAGGCATATCTTTAATTCCCTGTGACTCCAGTGAATCTTCAAGTCATCGAAATCAAGCTCCTACTTAAGGACTGCCAGAAAAAAGATGGTTCCTTGAACTGCAAAATACATATGTTGGCATTCATTATAACCATATAGCCATGTAAGAATGTAGATGTGAAACTCTTTGTTGTAGTTTTGTAGTATTTACAGAACTGTAGAAAGCTTCTCCATGTACAAACTGCTGTTACTCCTGAATCTGTCAGTTCAGATTAAACACCTAAACACCTATACATGAATATATGCCTATACCGCAGATAATAATTGCTTCATCTTGAATAGTTATTAACTCAGGAACAGATGTGCAAACAGCATGATTAATGATCATGTCTTTTCAACAGAAATAAAGTTTTTTGCTTACAAGTTTAATTTAGGTGTGTTAAAAAAATTGGCATCAAAACGTTTTGATATATATGGGTAACATTTCTCAGTTTGAGGGGGCATGGTGTTCAGGGATAGGTGCACTTTCAGGAGGGTAAAAGTGGGCTGAATGCAAATCAGTGGGCTGAATGCAATTAAGTATGTTATAGATTATTAAATGGCTTTTGCTTTTAGTCACAAGATATATACTCTTACACACATGAGCATAAAAACACATATATTATAAATACAAGATTTACAATTATGCAGCTAATCGTAATGCTCTGCCAAACTTGCTGAATGGGCAGGAGGAGGCTCAGAGATCTGGTATGTCTTGATATCAGCACAAACCCAGCCCCTCAGTGAGCCTTAAGTTATGAAACCCCTCACAGCCACTGGTATTTTACTTGGAGGTCAAAATGCTGAAGGAAAAAGAGAAGGTAAGGACAGAGAAATTACCCTGCAGCCTTTGCTATGTTGGCATTGCTGCCAAAGACAAGAGTGCAGCTCATACCCAGACCAGTTTGAGCTAACCAGCTCTCATATGGCTGCAGCACACAAAACCACTTTTGCCCAAAATGGTTACATCTCAGCAAGGCCAGTCTGTCCCTACAATTCACATGACAACCCCACAGCAAGACCTGAAGGTCACAGAGGCCACTCACAGTGCCTTGTGTCCCAGGTGTGACACAGGCAGAGCAGTGCCACCTCTCCTGGCAGGGACTCTGCTGAGAAAAGTAGTCACGTCCTCAAACACCACACACTGTTCTAACACCCTCGATAAAAATATCCTCAGAGGCATCTGAGCCATCAGTGAAATCCTGCAAACCATCAAATGTTGTGGATAATGGGGGCAACCCATGACACACACCAGCCAAAGAGTGACAACAGATGTCACTCAGCCATGCTGCTGCCCCATGTTCTTCCAGGATGGCTTGTCAAACAAATTTTCTTTTTTAATTTTGTTGGGTTTGGGGTATTTTTTATGATGATGCACTACTTTGCCTGATTTTGGGAGTATAGGCAGTATTGTGGACAGGCAGAACGACCCTGCTGTAGTGTTGGATACAAGGGTGTACTGAGCATAGTGAAATAAAGTGATGGAGCACACCTCAGAACCATTGCAAGGTCAGGATAAAAGCTAACATCACCATCAGCTAAAGTGGAGCAGATAACACCGAAGGAAGAAGGCTGAGTGGATGGTAGGGCTCTTGGAAAGGACAGCAAAGTGGAGCTTTGACACCCTACCCTCCTGTGCAAGATTTGGTTCCAGTTCCTGGTCCAGATGGACACAGGTCATGCTGTTGAGGCCAGTCCAGGGGAGTTCCTTAGCAGTTGTCAATGATTCCCACGACTCAGTCCCTGCTGAGAGCACAGGGATGCCCCAAACCACACGTCTCATGCCTCCTTCCTGTCCCACATTTTATTCCTGAAGTGTATAAGGCCTTATGATTTGATTCCATGATTTTAAAATTTGAAGAACTGTTGTCAGACAAGTCCCATGTGTTGCTGGGTCATTCTCTCCTTGACTCTGACTTTTCCTGGATACACTTGAAGAGAGGGATAGGATGATGTGCCCATACCCTTATACTTATTTTACTAAGCCTGCTCTGGTGAACAATTATCTTTTTGGTGGCTTGCTCCATCACTCACCATAAATAAGATCCTGATTTCTAACTAGCTTCTAACTAGCTACTTTCTAGATTCTCAAAGCTACAGCTGTAGCAATAAACAATAACAACAACAGCAATAATGATAGTTACATGGAAAACAGTCCTTTACAAAATGGATGGACCTTTGTGAAGAGAAGTAGAGCTGAGAACATGATTGCTGCTTCCACACAAAGGGTATAATTGATCATAAAGTTACAAGTCATGTACTCAGAAATGCCTCTCCCATCACCCAGCAGGCAAATTATAATTCTTCATCAGCGATCCAGCGACCGTGAGTGGGGCCGTAAGAGTGCATTTGACACGGGCATTTGTATCCCAACCACTTCCATCATCTAACGAGGCTGCTGGATCCGCACAACAGGCATTCACCCCGTTAAGGGAAAAGCAGCATATTTTCCGTATTTTCTCCCAGGTACGAGTTCTCAAAGACACTCACAGCCAGCTAAATGACTGCTCGCAGGACCCACATCTCCTCACAGCTTTCCCACTAGGAAGGAGGGGCACTGGGGATCTTTCCACTTAGGAACGGGCAGCACCGCTCGTGGTCCCTCTTAGGCAGGGCCGTGGGGACCAGAACTTCTTAAAATCCACGGAAAACTTCTGCCGTGGGCTTCGCAGCCAGCTTTCCCAGTCAGAGCGGCGGAGGGAGGGTGTCCCCGGGGATGCCCGGGGGCCGGAGCGCATCACCCGGAGCGGCGGGCGGCGATCCCGCCCCGGGGCGGGGGGAGGCGGGCGGAGGGGCGGGGGTCGGGTCCCGGGCGGGCTGCGGGCGGGCAGAGGCGAGCGAGAGGCGGCGGGAGGCGAGCGGGGCCGGCCATGGTGCCCTCGCTGCTGCTGCTGCTGTTTCTGCCGCTGCTGCCGCCGCTGCCGGGGCCGGTGCGGGCGGGCGGGCGCTGCCCGGTGCGCTGTGCCTGCACACACGGAGCGCTGCGCTGCCCGCCGCCGCCACAGGGCGCGCTGCCCGCGCCCGCCCGCGCGTAAGTACCGCGGGATGCTCGGGCAGGGATAGGGATAGGGATAGGGATAGGGAGCGGGGGGACCGCGGTGCCTTTCCACCCGCCCGGCGGGCTTGGAGCATCCCCGGCCGCGCCGAGGTGCCGAACGCGCGGCTGGAGTTTGCAAACTTTCAAAGTTTAAACCGACCCGGACGCGGAGTTTTCCCCGTGGGAAGGAGGCGCGCATCCTTTCGGGACTTTTCTCAAGAGGCAAACTCTCTCGCTCTCCAGTAGCCTCAATGAGAGAAAAACGGGGTGCAGGTGTCAGGGCTGTCCGTGCTCTCTCGCTGTGGCAGGAGGCAGAAACTGCCTTTCCTGTTCCAAAACCTCGTAGTGGCATGGTTAGATTTAAAGAAACCTGAATAAAATATTGAGAAGTCACCTTAAGCCTTCTGTCAGTCCTAGGGTTTGGGGTTTTTTTCTTTTGCAACTCTTTTGGACTTCTTGTAACCTCTTCTCCCAAAGTTTGTGCAATTAATTTTCCCTCTATCCTGAAGCACCAAAATCCTCTTCACTGTGCTCATTGCATCTTCTTGAGGTTCAGCTCATTGACAAGTTATTGACTAATCTCTTTTCCTCCTCTCTTAGTAAAAAACCTGCTGTGAGTTTTGACAGCTGTTTAGATCTCTGCAGGGTTGTCCATCATAACTTTTTAAATGCTTAATATTTTGCTGGGAATTAGGATTAAATTAAAATAACAAGGCATCATGGACATTCCCTTTCCCCACTCATGCACCATAATCCAAGCTCATGATCTAGGAGACCAGACCAAATAATTGATATATGTAGGTATTTTGTTGTTTATGGGCTCAGTTAAAGCCCTGACCTAAACCATCATGGCATCAAAATATGGGATTAGAAGAGCAGCCGATAGGATTCTTGCCATTTCCAGGATCCCTTGGTTATCTCTGAGCTGGTGTTTTCATATTATGACCCTTTTGGTAACAAAGCCTGTGTTTTCCATTTTCATCTGACTTGTTTGTAAATTTCACTTGCTCTTGAAATTCCCTAGGGATGATACTAACCCTGATCTCCTCTTCCCTTTCTCCCCAGCTCAAGAATGCATAGGAGCAAGAAAACCTAATTTGTAATAATCTAGAGCCATGTGAACCATTCCTCCAAAGTCAGAGATTCTAGAAAAATCTATGTCCTGGATTTGTACCTTCCCTATTTCCCTGTGTTACCTTAGTGTCAGAGAAAGCAGAGCCCATGGGAACAGGAGATTCTCCCATCATGTTTCTTCTCCAGAATTCACAGCACATGCAGAACAGGCAGTGAACTGTTTTTTAGGACAGTGCACTTCACAGCCCAGAGAGGTTATCAAGAGCTCTCAATGTTCGTGATTTTATTCTTTCTCTGTTTTGGTTTCATCTTTTATTCCTCCTTTTTCCATCTGTCACCCCAAGAAGAAACCACATCTCAACCTCAGTGATCATCTTAGGACAGATAATGGGTTTATGGCTGCTGCCAGTTCTGCCTCACTGAGAGCAACAGGGCTAGGTAATGGACAAAAAGGAGAGAAAAAATTTTCCCTTCTACCTTCAAAAGAACATTTAATCCTGATGATTGTACACAAAGTCCCACTATTAGGCTGGCTGTAGAAACCAACTTTATAGTCAGAAAAGAGTTCAACTAAGATTTAGCTCAATACTCCTACAGAGAAAATATTTACACTTAGAGGGGGAAAAAAAAAATCCCTGTCTTTAACAGGCATGCCCAGCTCCTTCTGCTTCCAACCTGATTTTTACTGAACCTGAATCTATACTATTAAAATTTCCACTTCTTTGTATGTTTTTTTAATAGAAAGCTTGCATTCATCATACAATTAAAGGGCTGTACATATGAATGTACCGGTACATGTATCCTCACTCTTTTGTTTAGTTGTTATTCAACCTCTTTTACTTTTCTTTCATCTCTTCCTTTGGTTTTCATACCAGTTTCTTCTTATCCATTTATTTATTGTCTTCCCCTCTGTCTTACTCTTTCTCATCTCTCTTATTCATACAGCTTTTGGAGCTTTTTTTAGTGCTGCCTGCCTCTTTTTCCATACTCTCCCTAGCTCCTTTCTTCCCCCGCACAGCTCTGTGTATGAGAGAGAAGGAAGAACATGTTAATTTTGTTCCCTCATAGCCAGGGGGAATCGCATGCACCACGGGAATCACAGTGTGATGCCTGCAAGTGCAATAATAATTTGGAGAGGAAATGCTGGTTTAGGTTGTTCCAGCACAGTTCCTGAGGTGCCTACCTCCTTCCATCAGTGCTGCTGTAACACAGAATCCAGACCTCAGAAAACTACTTCTTAATTGTATGGTCAGTCAAGAAAATAAGCTCCAATATTTAACTCCAGCCATTTCTGAGTAAAATCGGATTCTGCAATGATCTGTGCTTGCAAATGTATTTTTGATACTTTGTTATATCCGTAGTATATATCCCATAGGGAAATTTCAGCCACTTTTCTTCACCCGAGTTATCCTCGCCATGTCACATTATTGCTTAAAAACTTTTTTCAGACTTATTAGACTTCTGACAGGTTGCAGAATTATGGGGTTTATACAGTCCTGAATTGACCATATTTTTCTCAAGTTCCTGTTTTTAGTTTGGACATTACACAAGCACTACAGAACCTCCATTATTCTGACACCTTTGAATGCCCTTTGGCTACAGCAGCTATATGTCCTCTTAGTCTCAGCTGAAAAATAATCCTTAATACACTGTTCTGTTTTGAAACAAAACATGATTTTCCTTCTTTTGAAATCTTATATGTACTTTTGGGGTTTTAAGCAAAATCTAGTTTGCACTCAACTCCAGCTATGCAGCAATGGGCATTGGATAACTTAAGACCTTTTTGCCCCTTCAAAAACTTCATTTCACGGTGAGGTTCACCTTGCTGTACCTGAATGTGTGCCCCTGTGTGCAGAGCTTCTGCAGTGGGGGTGAGGGAGATGTGATTAGGCACCAAATTACAAAATATCAAATACAAAACTTT
This sequence comes from Zosterops lateralis, assembly GCF_965231275.1. Lineage (NCBI taxonomy): Eukaryota > Metazoa > Chordata > Aves > Passeriformes > Zosteropidae > Zosterops > Zosterops lateralis. The sequence goes on from NC_139764.1 coordinate 14,473,820, forward strand.
GTGGCAAAAGCCTGAAGAAGAAGACAATTGTCTCCATTGGGAGCATATTTGGCTCTTTGGGATTGTCAAAAGAATTCAGTTTCAGGGGACAAAGTGTCTTCCATAGGAGATTATATCACCCATCATCACCTTGTGAAAAATGCTGTTTGGGTGCTTCTGTGCATTTCAGGTACATAATGCCCAACATGCAGGGCTTCAAAAATTCAATGCTGACCCTTTACACTGCCCCCAGAAGCTGATGAAAACCTTAGGAAAATAGTGGATTTTCAGCTATAGTTTCAATCAATATTCGCAATCCTCCCAACTTTAAGGATGCTACAGATTAAAATGCTTACCAACAAGAGTATACCTTATGCATTCACCTTTTGGGCATTAAAAATGCAGGTAATCCTATAAAATAGACATATTAAAATATAGCAACCAATCCAGCTACAGTAACTCATTCATACCTATTGCTATTGGGCCTGTGCTTTTTATGTTATTGTTATTATTTATGACTTCAACTAAACACTTTTTGCAAAAGGTCAGTTCTGTAATACAGCGATTTCCTCCAGTGGTGTCAGTGGGCTTGGGCTTTGACTCCTCCTCAGCAGGACTGCAAGGGGTGCTGAGCTCCTGGGGCATCCAGATCTCTCAAAAGCTTTTCTTGGAGCTCGAGTCTATGTGGTGGCAGTTCCTGTCTTTCCCAATGTTCCTGGATAGCCTTAAATACATTTAGCTTGGCCATTTCAAACCTTACTGCCTAGAATTATGTACCTTGAAAACCAATCTTGATAATATAGAAATGCCAAAGGCTGCTGAATGCCAGGAAGTCTGGCTGGCTCTCCACTTCTTTCTGTCCTCTTCCAAGGATGAGAAGCCCTGCAATTCTGTGGAGCTGCAGAATTTTCAGCGCTGAATGACAGCAACGAGTACAAGCATACAAGTTACGATGCATTAGATATAAAAAAAACTTTACAGGTTTTCTTAAAAGTGCAGACATATATCTTTTAACAATAGCCTTCAAAACAGTGCAGGCAAGTTGTATTAAAGATGGGTGTACCCCTCCTTTCATGAGCTACAGAAGTCAAGCCAGCAGTGGGGACTAGTTAGATATATAAAAGGTTTGTAGCTTTGTAAAAACATTTTTAGTCAAAAGCTTCCTCAGCTGAATGGCCATATCTGAGTTTCACATTCTGAGTGCTGAAAAGAAAGAAGAAAGAAATCTGAACAGGCCATCCCACCAGGAAGACTGAGCAGATGAGTCATCTGCAGACAGAGAGGAACAGGCTCATGTTCACAATTCCTGGTCCTCACGGGGGACCTCAACAGCAGTAGAACATAAGCAATCCAAGAGGTTCCTGGAATCCTTTGATGATAACTTCTGTCTTCAAGGGATAGAGGAGCCAAGGAGGAGAGGTGCAGTGTGGTCCTTGTTCTCACCAACAAGGAGGGGCTAGTGGGGCTAGAAGGGCAGCCTTGGCTGCTGGGACCATAAATGATGTAGTTTGAGGACCTCAGGACAGTGAGGAGGGCACACAGCAAGATCATTACCCCTGACTTCAGCAGCCTTTGGTCTTTTCAGGCACCTACAGCCCTGGAGGAAAAAGGGGCCCAAGAAAGCTGGCTGATATTCAGAGATCAGCTCCAGGCTCAGGAGTGATACATCCCAACAAAGAGGAAGTCAGGCAAATCACCAAGAGGCCTGCATGGATGAACAAGGAACTCCTGGACAAACTCAAACACAAAAAGAAGGACTATAGAGTGGAAGGAAGTGCAGGTAGCCTGGGAGGAGCATAGAAAAATTAAGCAGACCAGGATTAGGTTAGGAAAGCTAATGCTCTGATGGAATTAAGAAAAGGGGGGAAATAACCCAAATTTTTACAAAGAGAAATAAATACATACTCAGTCTCGCCTTTATGCCTGGAAAGATCCTGGAGCAGATCCTCCTGGAAACCATGCAAAGGCACATGGAAGCTAAGGAGGTGATTGGTGACAGCCAATGTGGCTTCATTAAGGGCAAATCTTATGCCTGACAAATTGGATTGCCTTCTAGGACAGGATTACAGCAGTGGTGGATGATAATAAATGGTGGCACTGACATCATCTACCTGGACTTGTGCAAAGCATTTGACACTGGCCCGCATGACATCCTTGTGTTAAAATTGGAGAGAGATGGGTTTGATGGGTGTGGGGCTTGGTGGATAAGGAGTTGGCTGGATGGCTGCGCTCAGAGTTAGTCAATGGCTCAGTGTCTGACTGGAGAGCAGTGACAAGTGACATTCCTCATGCTGGGGTCATACTGGGAGCAGCTCTGATTTCCATCTTTGTTGGCAGCGTGGTCAGTGGGACAGAGCTCATCCTCTGCAGGTTTGGGGATGGCACCAAGCTGTGTTGTGGGATCAACATACTGGAGGAGAGGGACCTTGAGAGGTGGGAGAGGCTCGAGGCCTTGAGACTGTGCAAACCTCATGGAGTTCAGCAAGGCCAAGTGCAAGGTCCTGCATGTGGGCCAGGGCAATCCCAAGCACAAATACAGGCTAGGAAGAGGATGGATTGAGAGCAGTCCTGAGAGGGACTTGGGGGTGCTGGTGAATGAGAGCTTGGATTTGAGCCATCAGTGTGTGCTGGCAGCCCAGAAAGCCAGTGGTACTCTGGGCTGCATCCAAAGCAGCATGGGCAGCAGGGCAAGGGAGGGGATTCTCCCCCTCTATTCCACTCTTGTGAGAGCCCACCTGGAAAGCTGCATCCAGCTCAAGGGCTTCCAGCATAAAAAGTCCAGAGGAAGCCACAAAAATGCTCAGTGGGAGGAAGCATCTCTCCTAGAGACAGACTGAGAGAGATGGGGTTGCACAGTTTCATAGAATCATAGAATGGTTTGGGTTGAAAAGGACCTTGAAGATTGTCACCTGTCACTCCAAGCCATCACCCTTACAACCAGCACACTGCTCACCCACTAGCAGGTCACAAGGAGGTAGTAGTTTCATGGCCTGATGCAACTGAAAGCCAAGATTTGACTTTATGTTTTGCACCTTCAGTCACATTTCCATTTCCTTTGTTTTTGCAAGCAGTTCCACAAAAGATATGCTTTGTTTTCCAAGCAGCCTGAGCTAATGGTGCAGTTACAGGGTTATAGAGCAGGAATTTCTCAGCTTCTACTTTTTGCTTTTTCCTGAAATTCTTTTCCCTTTGACTCAGAGTGTTAAAACCTACAGGAGATTACTTCTACCTATCTCTACCCTTCAGGAAAAAAACACATTCTTCAAGCTGCATGACTTAGTTTCACTTCTGATTTAGCCAAGCCTCACACACAGCAAAACACGCCAGCATCAATCTAGAGACAGGTGTGACCCAATCACAATGGCATGGCAAACATATATATCCTTATATCACCCTTGTTAGGTAGGGAAGCATTGTTATTCCCAGTTTACTGACAGGAAGACGAGATCCGAGGGAATGAAATGATTTGCCCCAAACCACACAGACTTCTTGGAACATAGCTGGAAAGTGACATCCAGACTCCTTGGTACATCCAGATTAGTAACCTCTAGACACAGTATATATGACAGCCTGCCTTTATAATGTGTAGGTATGACATATTTTTAAATATATAAATATATATATATATATAAAACTTGATGAACATTTAACATAAATATTGACAATAATAAACATATTTCTTCATATAAAGGATTATGATAACAATGAAAACAAAGCAGATTATGTGAATAGCAAGGAAATATTTCAGTCAAAAAAGCCTTGAGGGAGTGAGTTTAAGGATGAGAAACAAATGTCTCTGACTAGATATTTGTCATTCTAAAGGAAAATGGAGCAATTATCTGTTTACACAGAGATAACATTTTGAAATATGTTAAATATTTTCCTATGGCTGTTATCAGGGAGAGTGTGGTCATGGATAGATAAATTGGCTGGTAAAAGTACTGCGGTTCAGATGTGGAGAATGGTAAAATGTGGCTCTGTCTCCCACAAAATTTTTAATTTCTCAATCAGAGAAACTGAAAAATTAAAAATTAAAATCCACACTTGCTTTGAATCAACTAACTACACTGATGGAATTTATTTTAAAAAATAAAAGAATTCCATTATACCAGCCTGATCTGAAGTTCTTTTACCCTTTGTGTACAGCCACATTCATGATGCCACAGTGCAACATTACAGGGATATTGCTGGGAGGAGAACATGGTGCAGCAAACACAAAGATACTGTTTTAATAGAGAAAGCTTTATGTGCAAGCCACTTCTTCTGAGGATCTAATTTTAAATAGCCTGTAGCTTCCTTAACTGTGAATGTAGCAGCCTACTTTCTTTCATCAGGCCATAAATTTACTTAATAGGTTATGATTATTATTGATTTGATGGTGATTACTCTCAAATTTATGCCGTTGAGGAACTGACCCAATATCTTTTGAATTCCATTTAACTAAGATCAATGACAAATTGATCTGGCCCCAAGGGTACAGAGAACTGTGAGAAAAATAAGGTGGCATTATGCTTTATTGGTTTTCTCCCTACCGTAATGGTACAATTATAAACAAGGAAACCTCATGCCTTACAAGCCTTTCCTCCCTCTTTTTTTTTTTCAGATCATTTACTCATCTCCCTGTAAAAGTAATCCCATCACATGCATTTGAAGGACTTCAAGACGCCTTCATCATGTAAGTTGTCAATATTTTCCATAGGCTTTTCCTTAATTTCTTACAAAAACCATCCTTTTATAATAATGTAAAAACATGTGGCTAATGCACTCTATTGATGAAAAAAAAAATACACAGGGGATAAACATAGCATTCCTTTCATGTAAAGAGTATACAAAAGATCCTTTGAAAATGTGTGATTTTTAACAGCCATTTAAAGATCAAATAATGAAATATTAATCGTGCCAGAGACAACTGGATACAGCTTAGTAACTGATGAGAGAAGCATTTCATTAGCAGGGGAGATAGATTTCTATCATCAAACATTACCTCTGCAATGACAGCCATGGCACTCTGTGGTTATACATTTATAGAAGACCCAAATAAGACATTTCTTCAGCATTTTGCAGTGAGAGATAAGCTTGGCAGGGGTTCAGTAGGACTGAGCCCTTTCTTAGATCTTTCAGTTTGCAAGTGCTGTAATTTTGCACACTGGGTCTGCTCTGCTTCTTGACCCTCAGCATTGTACCTGTTTTCCATCAAGGATTCAGACCATAAGGCTCTTCTCATCCCTCTTGCCCTCATTTCTACTGTTATTCCAGCTGAAATGGCATGCTTGAGTCTCCTTTATTTATTATTTTTTATTTTGTCTGCATTGAGTGGCCTCTAAAGGACAAAGCTGATGACACAGCAGTGCAGTGACGAGCAGGGGAATGACCTCCCCCAGAACCTAAGCAGCAGCACAGAAGTTGCTGTTTTCTTTTCAAGGTGCACTCTTTGTACTTCTCTGCTGCACATGCCGAACTGCAATATAGTATTAAAGGAGAAGCCAGTGGTGCTGTATTCTTGAATTCACTTGCATCTGAATGTTTAATGAGAACTTAATCATTTTCACACTGGAGACCAATTTAAATCTACAAAATTTCTCCTACCTGTATGACTTAAGGCTACTCTCAAACTGGACACATGTCAAATTCTTCATAAAAAAGGGCTTGTTCTTGGACATTTTCTCCTCCATAACAAGTATTTAATTGATCTTTTTATGTGCTTTTAATGAATCTCTCCAAATTAACTGTGTGTGAATCAATGTATTTTTTCCAAAGTGAGTTTGTAGAACACTTCATGATTTTATTGAGATTTAGTGCTACTTTGAAAAATGCGTATTTTATAATTATAAATCTCTGGGTCAGCTACTTGGCATATTTGGCAACACACCACTCTCCGAAATTATTCTCATGCCATAAGTCATTCCAACATATGTAAATGGAAAAACTGTGGCTGACAGGGAGGATCCTATGGAAGAACCATGTTTCAGACCCCAAAAATGTTCTGTGAGCAGGCACTGATCCCTCCCAGCCTGTGGACCTCTGAGAACCAGGTGTTCAGCAGGCCACTTACTCTACATCCATCTTTCATTTATAAGTAACCAGTGCAATACCAAAACTAACATTCTCACTGAATTATGATGATGAAAAAAATCCTTGATAATTCTTTAAGACACACATACACATTAGCTGTGTGATTTTTAGTGTGCATCCCCCTTTGCCACTACAAATGAAATACAGAATTCATTCTGGTCTAAAGGATTTTGTATCAACAATAGAGTTGTCTTTTCATAATTGTAAGTGAATTAAGCTAACACTCAGGACTGTGACAATACTGACTCTAACAGTGTAGACACATTCCAGTTGTTCAGAAAATATTTTTTCTTGAGAGTGTATAATCTTAGGTTTACTTTGTGTGCCCTTCTAGTCAATTCTGTTAAGAAATTGTGAAGACCTTTCCCTTATATATGCATAACTGTATACTATTTACTTTCAGGACTCAGTTTTGCATAGCCTCTTAGATCTTAATCTAACAAGCATTTAAAAGGCATCTAATAAGTGGATTTTGTTTTTCTATGTCAGTATTGATTAACCTTGAGTACCTGTGGAATAGGAGCATCTGTACATCACGATCCACAATTTGGTGGAGAGTACCACCAAATACAGTCATGTTGATCTGTGTCATGATGAAAAGAGCCACTTCCATTCAGCTTGCATACATGTAATGAAAATGGTGTTTAAATCCAAAAATTGTTCGTAAAGTGTGCTGAATCCCTATCTGTGTATTTCTTCATCTGTGGATTAGATGCCCATAGTTCTGACTTGATAATATCGTATGAAGCACTGAGGACATTATCCATGTCCTCACCCCACAAATAAATTCACTAAGCAGAATCAACAATGAGAGGGAGGAAAAGGCTCACAAGGCTTGGGCTCACTCTGTTTACATTAGTTCTGGCCTTCAGTGTCTAGCTTACCTGCAATTTACTGAGGAAATGGAGATTGGCTGTCACAGCAGTACTCATTCCTAAGGGTTGGCTTTCCCTTTTGCCAAGCCAGAAAAGGCTGGTCCTGTCTCAAACCCCACTGGCACGGCTGCCAGGATGTCTGAGGTGAGGCACAGACAACACTCATAGGAGAAGTTGAACAAGTGTGCATAACAGGAGGAAATAAAGTGGAAAGCTGATTGCTGGGGCCTCTTTTGGTAATGTGTTGCTTTGTGTCTGCTGTTTTCATTGTAGTGAAATCTCTCAGAGCGACTCCCTGGAGAGAATAGAAGCAAGTGCCTTTGACAGCCTTCCCACCTTGTCTGAAATGTGAGCACCAGTTAAAAAAAAAGCATCCATGTTGTGGTTTCGGATCATCAAGGAATAAACAGTCTGCAGAGAAGTATTCCTGGACCAAATCTGTCTCTGTTATTTTGATTGGCTTTGACTGAGATCTATGATGAGAAACATTTCTCTCCAAAGTACTCTATGAAATAGTGAGCACTCTATAAGGCCTGGCCTTGGAGATCTAGCTCATGCAGAGACATCCCTGCACAGAGTCCCACTGCTTTCAGTGAGCTCAGTGGCAGGAGTGGAGCTTTGGCACTGTCAGGTTTTCTAAGTGAGGAAATAATTTGGGATGACAACAGATGAGAAAAATCTTTCTTTTTGAAGATGCCGTTTTCAAAGCCCTATATTATTTAAATACAGCTGCTTAGTATGCATAGCTCTTCTGTAGAGCACTAAAATATTACTCAAACAGAACATGCACTGATTTTAAACTTGACCTGCATAGCACAGGCATCTGGGGGAGAGAGTTAAAAGCAATGACTAGGAGAACGCTCTGAAATATTTAGTGAAATTGGAAACTCTAAATCTGATTCAGGATCTCATTACTGCCTTTTTTGCACAGCATGACCAGTGAGTGGCTGAAAATTGTGCAACTGAGTGAGGACAAGTTCATCTCTTTTTATATGTGAACATCACTGAAGCCAGTTACTCACATAAGCAAGGGACACAGATTAATCAACCTCTGATTGAGTACAACTTCCACTAGAATCAGTGGTGTGTTTAGGGAAAGAATTAATGATTTGACCCCATGCATTCACCTATAGTTTATGGATAGCTTGTCTTATGCCTGTCTTCCAAACCCCAAAAGCTGAGCAAGACCATTAAAGAGCTACAGGAAGCAGGCAAGAAAACCTCCATGAATCTTAAGTCCTGTACAGGACTCACATTGCAAGGACTTGATGTCCCAAGCTGAGCTCAAGTCCACATTCAATGGATGATCTGGGTAGCGAGTTCAATGGCATCCTTGAATTTCAACTTTCCTTGCCACTTCACATGCTAAAACCTTTTTAAGTTATGCACTGGGAGGGAGGTGGGCTACAGTAATTGGCCTTTAGGGCAAACAGAGCTTTACCAGTAGTTGAGTTGCAGAAAGTGCTCCTTGATTTTGAGATCTGCCTGGTTTTTGAGTGACCACTAGCAAACAGGACTTGTCACACCCTTCTCTCCCAGTTTCTGCTGATCCACTTCTACCAACCACTGCTCTAAGGAAGTCCACGGTGCTCCTAAGAGGTTAAACTATCTGAGGAACTGCCTTTCCTGGCTAGGAAGAGCATCAGCAATGTAATGAAAACAAGGGGTGATTTAAAAGGATCTGATTGTGGAGCAAGGACCAGGCACACACAGTCTGGTCCAGGCTTGACCCCCATGTCCAAGCCCAAAATGCTAACTCCCAGCAGTGACCAGGATAGCCAAACCAGACCAGCTCAGAGAACCATGAGAATTCAGGCAGTATTAACTTTTGTTGGCTGCCTAAAACTTGCAAGCCATTTTTATTACCAACAGTGGCTCAAAATGCATCCAGCAGCATATTTGCCAGCTGTTTTTTGAGAAAGCAAATCACAAGCAAAACACAGGGCCCTCCCAAACCTATATTGATTATAACACTGAAGTATTTTCCCCTCATTGCAGATTAATCCTGAACACGAAAAATCTGTTGCACATTGAGGATGGAGCGTTCAGAAATCTTCCAAGGCTAAAATACTTGTAAGAAAGAGTTCTATTCATTTTCTGTTGACTTTATTTATTATTTCTTCCAAATCAAATTAAAGAGTGTAAGGAAAAAGGTTTTTCATGCATTACAGTATCCTAGATATACATACATTGTTTACAATAGCTTTAACCTGGAGTTAGCCAATAGTGAGGTCTTTCATTGTACAAGGCCAGGGCAGTGATGGACAAAACAGAAGTCTGCAAAGTAGTTCTGGTAAGTGCTTATTTCTAGAATAAAGCTTTTAGACTAACAGAGTACTAAACAAAAGATGTAACTAAAATCTTTCCCTCATGCTTAATGTAGTGAGAACATATGCTGCTCCTCTAAGACACTCCTTGAGAATTCTAAAAACCTTGATTTTTACAGGCCTTACAAATACCTTTGGAGCCTACATAAAAAATTAGATGTGTCACTTTTGAAAGCGACTGTTAGACCTAGACCTACCAAGTCAGCTTATTGTTGTATCCACTCTGGTAATATTTTCTTTTATAAACAGGGATTATGCTTTTCTCTAGGAGCATTTGTAACACTGGAATAAGACAATTTCCAGACCTGACACAGATCTTTTCACTGGAAGCTCATTTTATTTTGTAAGTAGAGACCCATCCTAACCCAGCTGCGAGTGTTTTCCATCTTGTTCCTGAGTCACTGACAAAAATACCTTTTTTCTTTCCTTCCAAAGGGAGCTCTGTGATAACTTGCGTATGACAATTATACCACAAAATGCTTTCCAAGGGATGAACAATGAATCACTGACACTGTGAGTAAAATAATCCCAGCTCCAGTTCCTTCTGTGAAGATAACACTTCTGCTTGAGGGAAGTGGGTTGACTTCATGAAAATCTTGACATTAAGCCCCATAATATATATATATATGTATTGTGTGTTGAATTTTAAATGCCTAAGAAACATAGGGATGTTCTACAAGATGAAGAGCAGAGTTTTATCCAAAAAATAATTTCAGTTAGGAAAAAAAATAGGACCAGGGATCTAAATCTTCATCTTCCACGCAATGTTGTTTTTAAAAATACCATCAAGATATAAACTACAAAAACTTCATTGGAGGCCAAAGTCTCTGTTCTTACCTCAGGGATGTAGTTTTTTGAAACAGCTTTCAGGCACCAAGCAGTCTGAGGGAGCTGAGCTTCAGCTGCACAGGGTCCCTCTAAAGAAGAAGCATGGAGACACAGAGTAAATTGGTACAAACTACGGATGCTGCTTCTTGCCCTGATTTCTTTTGCCTTAGCTCACTTTCTTATAAATCTCCACACCCAAGACTTTCCTTTTAGCCAGGAGTGGGTTCATTGTTGCAGCCCCCTGTCAGGTGGGTGGGGGTTTGATGCTGTGAGATGCCCCACCCGAGGACTGCAGAAAGCAGCAGAAAGCCAAAGTGAGATGTCCTCTTTCAGCACAGCAAGAACTCTGTATGGATTTCACAGCTCACTTGTCTTCAGAAAAAACTTCCACAAAGTAGTTCTGGAAGAGGAGAATTCACAAGCTGAGCCTCTCAGCAGGATGTGGCCAGAATTTGGGTTTCTCAAGGAAGGCCCCTGTGAGCCATGGAGAGCAGCAGCAGGCACCCACTTGGTGTGGCAGCCACAAGCCCCAGGGCAGCCCAGTGACACCAGCCTTTGGGGGCGAAGCTCCAGTGAACATCCAACGGGAGCCCTGCCCAAAACTCCATGGGTACTTGCACCTGCAAAGATCTGTGTACATGAGCAACAACTGCAGCATCTGCTGGACTCTTCATCAGGCTGATGTGCCAGCATGACAGTAATTTTAACCCAGATTTTATGTATTGACCAATACCTTCTGGAAATGAGAGAGAAACTGGGCATAAATGTGACTGAATGCTACTCCTACACAACGCTAAAGAGAAGCAATTGCTTGGATTAGTGCATCATTTCATCTTATGAGCCTCTTTCCTCCCAAAAAGTTCTCAAAATAACTTCAGCAAAATTATGATTCTGCTAATGGTGCAAGAAAATGAACATAAAAGAGATGGAGAAAGGTGCTTAAAGTCTTTACTGTAACCCTAAAGTGTATTAAATGGGAGGAAATCTAAGTCAGGAAACAGCCAACAGTAATTTTTCTCCCATCCTTTTGTGATTGGGAGCTCACCACAAGAAGAAAAGAATTATCTTAGCAGCAGCTTCCTAATTGTGGAGCTATGTGTTAGCTCCACCCCATGTGGTTAGCTGTAATTAGGTGGAGTAATTCCTCTTGGTACAGCATGGTCTGGTGAAACACAAGTAATCTATGGAGGTGTAAAGTCACCCTGCAGTCATACTTTGCACTGCAAATAGCTAATTTAGCCTTTCCAGCAGCTAACATTCCTTGTGGATTGGGAAATTGATCCCATGTATTGTCATGGTCTTTAAGGCTATGGCTAATTCCAGCATTGTGCTGAGGGAGGTACCACTATCAAATGGAATCAGGTGCTCCCCACACTTGAGCACGTGGGAGCAGGTTTCATAGGACCATTTTGTGCTATCCCAAAAACAAGTGGAAAAGCAACAGAAATGTCGTTTAATTCATAAACAGTTCCAGGTTTTCTAATAGGGCTTAATATGAAAGAAAAGAATAATATCTACAAGTGACTGTATTGAATTTCTATTGGATACAGGAACTTAATATCACAAACAGATTTATTAGACCAAGAGGCTACATCTCCTAATGAAGGAAAAGAGCTGGACTTGAGATGTAGCAGAGCCCAGGATTTAGGTGTCTGGCCCCAGGGTGGGGAATCAGGAAGCAGGGTGGCATGCAGTGTCCCTGTGCAGTGCAGGGGACAGCAAGGCTTCCACAGTACAAATCAAGCCTGGCAGCAGCACTTTGGAGAAGCTGATAACTCACTGACTGCTGGATGATGCACAGCTCACCCCTGCCTCTCTGCAAAGCTGTCTCTTGGAAGATTTGTTCCTCCATAGAGGATCTGCAATCCCGCAGCTCCCTCCAGGCTTTACAGTTGCTTTCCATCTGACACATCTCTAGGCCTTGCAGTCTTCCATCTGCACCCCCTGACACCACAAAATCCAGGTCTTCAGCCTCCAGGTTGTTGTCTGCGTGCCAGGAGCTTACCTGGACTAATGTCTTGTTCCTGGATCTCACTCCCAGGTAGGCACAGGTGAGCCCCTCAGCAGGGGGAGGATCTATACCTCAGCAGAAGTTCTCTTCAGCAGCTAAACAGGAAGCAGCTTAGAGAATTGAAACTGCATCTTTCTTCATTTAAGAGCTATAGTTACCTTCATTCTTTATAGCCAGAGCCTCTAATCATTAAAATGAATGCAGCGCTGAGGTTTGAAACTTGTAGTACATAACACAACCTCACCTTTTCCAAATCCTTTTCTCTTATGTTTATTTAATTTTCAGCAAGTTGTATAAAAATGGATTTGAAGATATCCACAGCCATGCCTTCAATGGGACAAAGCTGAATCAATTGTGAGTATGCTATCCCTCCTCAGTATATTAAACAGTAAATAACAATTTAAATACAGTCAGAGGCTCTTCCTTCAGTTTAACTGGCTATGTCTTCTGCTTCCCAATACCCATGAGAAAACTGCATCTTTCAGTGTCATTGTGGCTCAGTTGTTAATCCTGCCGTTCTCACTGCTTTTCCTGAAACAACATCCCTTAAAATAGCACAGCTTTTGTGAGAAAAGCTCATAATTCTTAAGAAAATTTCATAAAGTAATGTAAAAACTTCAACAGTAGCCCAGACTAAAGAATCTACAGTTTATGTCTGGAAACATCAATAGTTTTTAATCCCTCTCACACACCAGAGGACTAGTCTCTTGGTTTGGGCAAAATGTGTCTTTGTTATGGTAGTGCAAGAACCTGCCTGGTTGTTCCTGGTTTAAGTCAGAAGAATTTGGAATTTACCAGATTTAAGTGTAGATGATCATGATCTGATGGCAGCAGAGGAAGTAAAGGTCGAGTGGGAAAAACAAGGACTCACCAGCTAGGCAGTGCAACAACCACTGCTGTGGTGGGAGAAAGAATTGAAACAGGCATGAAGAAGAAACCAAAAAAGCGATTTTAAAGATACAGATGTAAAGAGAGTTCATTTTTGCTTCCACAGAATCCTGAAGGACAACAAGAACCTCAGGCGGATACACAACGACGCCCTGAGAGGGGCCACAGGGCCAGATGTCCTGTAAGTATCCACAGCTCCCTGAGTGTCCTGTGGGAACTGCCACCAGAGCTGTGTCACCACAGCAAACACAGGCCTCCAGCCTTACCCTCTGTGTACAAAGTAGAAACATGTCAACAAGATGCCATGAAATTACAGAGTGAAAGGAGTTTGCACCCTGGCAAACACATATCACTTCTAGTGTTGGCATTGATCTACACCTCTTAAACATTTTGGGTTTTGCTTTATTTGAGTCAGATCTTCCTGATCCTATTCCTGATCCTGTCTTATATTCTGACATTGTAAACTGACTTGTCCTTTGGTAGGATGGATATGTTTTGGCAATATATATTGGTTTAATTTGTTTATAAAAGCGAACCAGTTGATTGCACGCTGTAAGCGCATACTGAATAAAACTCGTTATTATCATCCTCATGATTTATTAATCAAGGACTGACTGGAGGGCTGCCCTGGCTCTAACTCCATGCAATAAAACACAGCATGTGGTTCTGTAACTAACACTCTGTGCTGCACATGCCTTTTTTGTGCCTTTTATTGATGCTTTATGGAACACAGTACTACTGGTATCACTTTCAGAATGGTGGGCCTTTTTTTTCCTTTGTTTAATGTCCTGACTCTGAAAATCCTTCATCACTGATGGACTTTCTTCACACAAAAAATCACTCTGCAGTTACTATAAGCCAAACTGCTTAAGTTTGTGTTGGCAAGAATGGCCAATTCTTTTGGGGTTTTAATTAATAGCCATTTAATTAAAGCATCTAGAACAGCCCTTCGGGCCAAGCAGAGAGGAAGGAGGGTGTCCTACCTGTTAGCTAGCTGGAGAGTCACTATTGCCCACCTTCTTCTCTCCCTGTCTCTGGTTCTGAGGCATCCCTCACTCCATGCATGGATTTCAAATGGAGAGGTCAGGACACAACCCCTGGAATGGTGGGTTTCATTTTCCTCAGGACCAAGAGAGTTCCTTGCCTGGCTGGAGCTGCTGAGCCACAGGGATGCTCTTACCCTGCTGCTCTGTAGTTTCACTGACCATGTCTCTGAGCTGGGCATCAGGTGCTGAAGTGGCTTTGTAGATCTGAACCTTTGTGAACAAACCAGTTGCTCTTACCTACCATCATGCTTTTGTGGTGTTTGTATAGGGATGAAAAGAAAAGAGAATTCTCTCTCTGTTTCACAGGGATATTTCTTCAACAGCACTGGAGTCCCTGCCTAGTTACGGGCTTGAGGCCATTCAGGTCTTAAATGCAACGTCATCTTACTCGTTAAAGAGGCTGCCACCACTGGATAAATTCAGAAGTCTTCTGGAAGCTGTCCTAACATATCCCAGCCACTGCTGTGCTTTTCGAAATCTAAGGACAGAAAAGTAAGTCCAAATAGCACATTATTGTACTGCAGTGCTTCAGAAGCTCCAAAACGGCAATTCTGCTTTATTCAGCTTACAAGGTTTGATTATCTTTATTCCAGTTACAGGGAAGCTGTGGTCCATTGCAAGGCCTTGCAGGAAACAGCAAATCTCTGCTAAAGCCAGGAAAATGATGTCCATTTATTTTAGAGCAGAAGTGGGTCCCATCCTGTGCCCTGGATCTGTCAGCAGAAACATTATTCTAAGTTTGTTTAAAGCTTATATTTTTCTTGGTATCTCAATTAAAAGCCTACTGGCACACAGAAGACAGACCTTTATCAATAGCACATTGCCCTAATTAAAAAAAAATAAAATAACCCCCTGTGGCCTTTAGCTTAATTAATACAGGTGATATGATGACATAGTAGAAAGGGCAAGCATTCAATTATCCACCAAAATTAGGGCCCACCACAAGCCTGCAGAGAGAGGTTACACAGTTTAGTTCCAACCATTTCAAGTAATAGACAGCATTGTTCTCCCCACAGCTGGAAACCATGGCACAGGGAGAGCTTTGCATCCACAAACTTGGGGCAGTTAATCCAAGACAACTGGAGCTCATTTTTCAGCATTTATGTTTCAAAGAAACCAACCCCCAGTTGGATTTAGGCAGCCAAAGCAACCTCGGATGAGTTTAGTTTGAGCCATGAAGGTGCCTCGTTTCTTGTCCATCTCAAATGATGGCCACAGCGATCATATGCTGAGCAGGCAGATGTAAGAGGATTAAGCAGTGTCACTCCCATGCCTTCACTTCAGGGATGTCCTGGAAAGGCAGGCACAGATTCCAGTTCTTTAGGGTAAAATTAGGGGTTAATCTATGCTTTCTCTGCCTACCTCATTTTACTAAGGAGTTTTTGATTCTGCAAGAACAAAACAAAGATTCTACTGTCAAGCATTTCCATTGCTAATGAACTGATTCAGTCACAGATCACATCTCTGAGTGTATTAAATTCAGGAGCAACTCTGGCAGAGAAAAAACAGTATTTATTCCAATAAAGATAACGACATTTCTGATACTGTTCTGATACATGCTTGACTTTGCAGCATGAGCATGGTCTATTAAAATAGGTGTGCCTTAGTAAGTCACTATATTGAGTGACTGTTTTCTTAGTAAATTGCTGGGGAGAAAACCCCATGCAAATCAGGAGATGACTGATCCCCTACCAGGGGCATCAGCAATGAGGTGAGACAAAACCATTTCCATTCATACTGGTAGAGTACCTGGCTGCTACTTTCAAAGCCTCAAAACCAGAGATTTTGCCAAATGTATAATCTTTCAACTTGTACTATTCAAACTCCTTTACTTCAAGCATGCAAACTCTACCTCCGGATCCCACAGTTTTTAAAATAGGGTCATCTGGGGAAGATTCACCTCACCTGGAAGAGCACCATCCTTACACACCCTTACACACCCTTACAATGCCTATTTTCACAGTATTTGAAGTCTTCTCCTTCCCACTTCCAGATGTCTGCAGGGACCTTTGTGCTGCCTTGAGGCCAGTGCTGGCTTACCTTACATCTGTGAAGATCACTTGCAGAGAAGACAAGGCTTTGGCCAAAATCCAGCCTGAAACTTAACTTTCTTCTCATCCCTCTTGCAGACAGAATTTGTTGCTTTCCATTTTTGACAACTTCTCCAAGGAGTGTGAAAGCACCATGAGGAAACCAACTAACGAAATGCTGTAAGTACCTCTCTGCATAGAGATTAGGGAAGTAGCAAATACAGACCTCTTCCCCTTTCTGCTGTTCACATGCTTTTTCACTAAGCAGGTCTTTGCCTGCCAATTCAGTCACCTCTACAAGTTGCACAGTGGTAATTTTACTATCATTAAACCAAGATTTGGATGTTCAGAAGGAAAGGGGAATAAAAAAACCCTCATGATTTCACAAGCTTTGCTGATTCCACTTTGTCTTCTGTATTCTGAAAGGACCTCAAAACAATGATTAAATATTTACAGAAGTTAGTGGCCAACATGGAGACTTTCCATTCCCCGAAATAAATGCAGTTGTTGGTATGATTCAAAGAAGAGCTGCCAGTGTTAACTTTTTTTCTTTTTGCCTATAGAAAGGATAATTAGAACTCTGCATATCTATAGTTTTCCATGGTAGAATGGAGTCCCTGAGCTAGAAGTGTGATGACCCCATGCTAGTGGTTTACTCCATCTAAACATGTCTTTTCATATCATCACAGTTTTGCTTGACAGTGTTCAGTGTGACAATGAGAAAGGCTAATATCAAAACTGTTGTGTTGGCTGTGCTGGATGACAGGCTTTAACCAAGCTTTTAAGGGAGAAGTTTAAAGATTTGCTATTCTTCATCCCTCTGCAGCTAAATGGGAGACCTTGGGACTTCTTAGCAGCCCAGACATGGCGTCAAAGCATTCTAAAGTCTAGAAGAAACAAGGTTATGGTCACAAAATTCCAATGGCTAAATACAGCTGAAATGTGATTGATTCATTAGGATAATTACTTCCTTGGACATTATCTTATTTGCTGGTTGGTGAGGCCTCCTACTCTTGCCATTTGGTTTTATCTGTCTGCTTGTTTTGGATTAGCATCTGTTATACTCCTGCTGTGCATTAAATAGTCTGCCCAGCCTATTGGCTCCTGAAGCTTTTTGCTTTGGCAAATCCCAATCCCAGCAATTCTCTGAGCAGGCATTATAATAAGCAAGTGAAAGTAAGGTTATGGGCTTAATGGCTGCAGAACCACAGCAGAAATCATCTGAAAGTCCTGAGTTCTTATTAGTAAAAAAATGTAAAAAATAATAAATAAAAAAATCCAGCTTGCACATAGCAGCACATTCACACGGCCTCTCAGAAAATCATAACCATTTTTATAAGTAAATAGAGTCAAATGTATTCCCTGCTCTTCCAGTTTGAGCCAGGCAAGTAAACGCAAGACATTGGGCAGTTTTCCATATAGAGAGAGGAGTTAGGATAACGAGTTTGGGATGTTATTTACCCCACAGGAATAGCTGAAAAGCAGCTCAGTTTCATTTGCCAGTTAAGACCCTGCTCCAGAAATATCATTTAACGGGCATGCTTCAGTAGATGTGGAAGCTTAAGCATGTACTTAAATTATCCTAAAGCTACCAGTTTTCTCAAGGGTTGTCCTCAATAGAGATATTTCCCAAGTCTCACACTGCAGACTGAGTGTTTGCCCACCAAACAATCACAGTCAGGAGATTGGGAAGTTGGGAAATAGGCACCTAGTTATGGCAGGCAAGTGCCAGAAAAGACAATGTTTTCTTTTAAAACATTTCTTCTTTGGTAGGCTTATCACTATGCTCTTGATGACCTAGAGATTTTAGGAGTCTATCTCAAAAACCTACAACATTTTTTATTAGGCATTGGGTGCAGCCTATATTAAATACATTCATACCTATCAGTGTGATTTAGTTAACCATGCACTCCTCGCCCTACAATACTGCAAACAGCAAATTCCTCAGCACCTCCCAAGCCATACATAGTCTCAGGAATTAGTTTGCTAAGTGCCTTTCCTAAGAGGAGCAAAGGTGCACAGTTAAAATCCATAGGTTATTTTGGTATGGCTTCTACAATTGCCTGTGAAACCTCTGTGCATCAAAGCTGTAATCCATCAGCCCAAGTGTTACTGTAGCTTGGACTGCAGCCAACCAGCAGCATGAGAAGGATGCCTCCTTCACAAAGCAGTAAAAGTGAAGTACTTACAAATAAGCAAGTTGTATAAGAGAGCATTTCTGTGGATGGGACTGTGACCCCTACTGCTCTCCAAGGCTGCTTCCCAAACACAAAGCATCCTTACAAGGCTTCGTTATTTGTAAACACCCTGTAGAAACACATGGAGGAAGTCATTGTTTTAAAACAACTGTTATCTGTTGTCTTTTGCAAAAGAATGTGAGTAGCATGTAACAAATAGTTCACTTCTGTTTGGGGGGGTGGTTTTTTCATGGTTACAGAGTTGACTCCAACAACACGTTGCTGTGGTCAGTGGAGAGGAACACATACCCCTTTGCAACAGATGATGAAAGTTCTCCCTACAGCTACTCAAACATTTTTGATGACAGCGAAATGGCCGGCTTTGACTTTGAGTATGACTTTTGTCAGCCCAAAGTCCTCACATGCACTCCGGAACCGGACGCCTTCAATCCCTGTGAAGACATCCTGGGATACAGCTTCCTGAGAGTGCTGATCTGGTTTATAAACATTCTCGCCATCGCCGGCAATTTCACCGTGCTCCTCGTTCTCCTGACCAGCCACTACAAGCTGACCGTCCCTCGCTTCCTCATGTGCAACCTGTCCTTCGCTGACTTCTGCATGGGGCTGTACCTCCTGCTCATCGCCTCCGTGGACGCCCAGACCAGCGGCCAGTACTACAACCACGCCATCGACTGGCAGACGGGCAGCGGCTGCAGCACCGCCGGCTTCTTCACGGTGTTTGCCAGTGAACTCTCGGTGTACACGCTGACAGTGATCACCCTGGAGCGCTGGCACACCATCACCTACGCCATGCAGCTGGACCGCAAACTGCGCCTACGGCACGCCGTGCCCATCATGCTCGGGGGCTGGCTCTTCTCCATCGGCATCGCCGTGCTGCCTCTCTTCGGCGTCAGCAGCTACATGAAGGTCAGCATCTGCTTGCCCATGGATATCGAAACGGGCCTGTCCCAAGCCTACATCCTGCTCATCTTGGTGCTGAATGTTGTCGCCTTCGTCGTCATTTGTGCTTGCTACATCAAGATTTACATCGCTGTGCAGAACCCGGAGCTGGTGGCTGCCAATAAGGACACCAAGGTCGCCAAGAGAATGGCAATACTGATCTTCACGGATTTCACCTGCATGGCCCCTATCTCCTTTTTTGCCATATCTGCTGCCTTCAAAGTTCCTCTCATCACAGTGACCAACTCCAAGATCCTGCTAGTTTTATTTTACCCAGTCAACTCCTGTGCAAACCCCTTTCTCTACGCCATTTTCACCAAAGCATTTCGGAGGGATTTCTTCCTGCTGATGAGCAAGTTTGGTTGCTGCAAGAGCCGGGCAGAGCTCTACAGGATGAACTATTTCTCTGCTTATAATAACTCCAACTGCAAGAACGGCGGCGTAGCCACAGCCCCCAGCAAAGCCTCCCAAGCATTCCTGCTCTTGTCAGCTTTAGATAAGCCCTACCCTGCACCACGGGACAAGACATCCCACAAGGAAAATTAACCCGGAATGCCAAGAGATGCAGCACTTTGCAAGGCCAGTTGTGATTATTTTAGTGACTAAGGATTGTTTTATAATATCTTGAACATTTCATAATAAATAAACATGGCAGTCAGTTATTTTATGCAACATAACTGTTCTGACGTTCAAAGTGGTGTTTTCCCTTCTCTTCCTTTGTGATGATGGGTGTGGAAGGTGACTATTAGGCAAAATTTTTCTGCATGGGGAACCAGAAAAGTCCAGGAGTAGTCAAGTTGCTCTTGAAGCTAACAGCTACTGCAGTGATTGGAGCCCAGCTTCTTTTCCTCCATATCTGCTTCCCTGGAGTATTTAAAGCCTGTTTGCTACCTTTCACGGCTTCATTTTTCATTCCCATCAGCTGTGCTGGCATTGTTGGTTTAAAGAAAGAGGCACTAAACTAGATGCCTCCATTTCATCAAAAGAAACTTCCAATTACACAGCCACCTACACACAGTTAAAGAAGAGTGTTCAAGCAATAAGCTGTAAAGATGTCACCAAGGAGGAAAGTTGATACATTGAACCTTTGTCACTGACAATTTTGCAGTTTACATTAGATCTCAGTTTAAGCTGGTGGGTAATTTACTCAAATTATTAACCCATACACAGCCATATGGGATCTGGAAATCACAAGGGATGCAAAACCCCCCCTGCTGCACACAGGACTCACTTCAGGGTATTACATGTGTACACACACAAATGAGGTGAACTGTAAAGGCTCCCTCTCAACAGCAGGAGTGCTGCTTCCTGCACAGGCAGGGAAGTGCTGCCTGGTTTTCCCTCCTGGGACAGTCTCAGGAATGATTCCCACCTCTCCACTCTCTGACATCACCAGTGCCAGCGGCATTCAGGAATGCACCAGAGCACACACAGTCCAAGTCTATTTCCAGGTGATGAAGCAGAGTAGCAGAGTAGTTACCGTTTCATGACAATGTTTTCCCATTAAAATCTCTCTTTTCTTTCACTATGCGTTGCCTGATGGTAAGTGATCACGCTAAATACCCAGTCCAGATTTGTGACTGCACTGCTAATTTAAATAAGTCAGAGTCTGACACATAAAAGAACGGTCCTATTGCAATCATTCTAAACCTTTTACATTCTCCTTTTCAGCTGAGTCCTTTGCTTTCATGTCTATGACAGCAACTGAGTTCTAAAGCACTCCTCTTGTTGCCAAAACACTGCACCACAAGCTAACTTTGCTTCACATAAATGAAAGCAATTCTTTTTGTAACTAGTGACTGGTCTATCATTAGTTCATAATTGCAATAATTAGAAATAACATCTCTGACCCACTCTTACCTTCAGCATAATGCCATGATTTCAATCAGTACAAAAGCTCTGGATGTAAGCACAGCTGTGCTCATAAGCAGTTCTCACAGGTGAGGAATGAAGCAGGAACAGAGGAGGATCTTTAAAAACTCAGTGGTTTAGCAATCAATACAAATTCCATATGATGCACCTCTTTACACACACCAGCTCTTGAGCTTATTAGACAATGATCAAATAGGACTGTGATAGGATATTTAACTATAATACACAGGTACTCGTCTAAAAAAAAAAGCTACTGGGCCTAAAACTTCTCTGTCACCTGGAGATAAAACTGATTTTTGAGACTCATTTCTTCTGACATCACATGAAGGAGTCCTGATTTAGGACATGACAGCACAATATCTTAAGTGGCAACAACTGATTTACTTGCATTATGTTTCAACAGGACAAGAGCTTGCCAGCACACCCTCCCCACCACATAACATGGGCAGGAAACTACAGGCAAGGGAGATGAGTTAGAATTAACAACTGGTAGGATCTGCCATACAGAGCTGCAGAAGTAACAGCCAAGCAGAAAGTCTCTGTGGGCATTCTTCTTGTACCTGCTGTAAGTAGAGTGAAATCCACCATTTACAAAATTGTTGTTTAAAAAAAAAATAAAAACCACTGACAAAATATGAAATGTAATTTATACTTAGAATTTGTCTTCACATGAAAGTAAGCAAATAATTAAAACTTTAATAAGAGATTTAGATTCATACCAGAGCTTCTCATACAAGTTACACTTGTTATTCTATCTCATTATTTTGACTTTACCTTCTTTTTGGTGTAAAGTTTTAGGCAGCCATTTACTGAAGTATCTTTGAAGGCCTTAACTGGTATTGCACACCTCATCCTGTCATGTCTGCAGCAATATGTTTGCTAAACTGTAAGAAGCAGCAATAAAAAACATTAATTCATAAACTACTCAGATCAAAAGCACTGGCTACTGCTCAAGTCACAGGCTAGAGCTTACATTTTAATAGGATTTTTTTTTTTTTAGTATAAAAATGTCTGACCTCAGATGTGTTTAGCTGTATACATACTGTTCGAAGCTGTAATTCTTTACTAATATTATCTTTAAAATTAGATAAAAACTAAGTGCTCTTTAGCCACTTTATTTAATAGTGACCAGGAAAAACAGGTTGAGTTCAGAAGCACCATTCACAGCCTTTGTGGTGCTTAGTGAATGGTGCATATCCAGTCCTGTCCCATGGATTCCTGTGCCAGTCTGACATTGGAAATGGTCCCACAGTTCATAATGTGCACATTTACAGAGCATGAGCACCTCAGAGCCTGTGAGAGAGTGCTGAAACCTAAAAGCATCTATCATGTGATAAAGGGTGCATTTCTTGTGCATTTATAGGCCTGAAGTGTAGCATCAGTGCAGCTACAAGTCATCCAAATGGGGGAAAAGAAATCATACACTGGAATATTTTAACTGCCTCTGAATACACAATTCTTCACATTCCAGCGGCAGCATCGATAAAAGACAAAAGAAATACCACACTTGGTTCAAGTTCTCTAGTTCAGTGTCCTGTCTTTGATACTGGAGAGTAGCAGATGCATTAAAAAAAGCATGCAATAAACTCAATAACTGTTAAAAAACTACTTCCTGCCTTATGGCATTACCACAAGAGTTTGTACCATTATGAACAAGGGCTGGGATTTTTCCCTTCATTTCTTCCATACATTCATTCTTCATTCTCTCCTACTTTCACATTTCTTTTTTTTTCCCCTTCTGCCAGGCTCTGCAACCTCTCAGGGATTAGAGATAACCAAAATGCCTCACAATGTCTCATTCCCACAGACACGGGAGTCGTGCCTTAGTGTAGCACTGCCCTTCCAGTGGGATGATCCTGTTCTGAGGCGGCCTGGCTGCAGCTTTACCGTGGAATTGCCCATCTTGCCCTACAAGGAACAGGAGCCAGCCAGGGAAAAGCTGAAGCTCTGAAAGACAAGGGCCCAAAGCTTCTTTTGGACCTTTATTTCTAGAAGAAGTAACAAAAATGTTGATGCTGAGGGCTGGGAGGAAAGCAGTTCTCATGGTAGGGTGAGCTACTGCCACGTGCATGGCTCGTACACATTTCTCTAAGCAGAGTTTATACTGAGGGAACACAAAAACAACTCTGTGCTAGAAATGTATATGAGATGACACTTTTATTATTATGCACAGTTTGTACCATTCACAGTTTACTGGTCTGTAGTCCTAGAATGAAGTGGAAACATTCAGTAGCAAACTTAAATGACTTTGTATTGACAGTGAAAATAAATCACATTTTAATGTTACATCACACTACTCATTGCATCTCAGTAGACACAGCTAGCATAGAATAAACAATAATAATTCTCATATATTGAGAGCTCCAGGATCTTTCCCAGACATTTCCCTTATTGCATCTAGAGTGCATGTCTTTAAACTGAAGCCCAAAAAAAACAAAGCAACTAAAAAAAAAAATCAAGAGAAGTGTGCAGCTGAAACAGCCACAGGTTTCAAACCTGCACAGATATTGCTTTTTTTCCAACTCAAAAGTCTTTGAAAAGAATAACGCAACAGTGTAATTTTATATTTGAAGTCATACCTCAGCTTTTAGGAACTGGAAAAAAAAAGAACTAAAATTTATTTAATTATAATCAATAAATATTTCTTTACTTTCTTGAATTACAAACAGATATAACATTTCAAACTTTAAAGCTATTCATTCCAATGATGCTTCTTCATTGGAAAAAATTAAATAATCAGAGAAGAGCAGCAAAGACAGCTGAGTAGCTAAGAGTACAGTGGTTTAGTTTGCAAACTAAACAGATTAACAACACAGATTTTGCATATTTTTATTACAACTTTTTTGTTTTGGGGGATTTTTTGGTTTTGTTTTTTTATGGCACAACAATAGAAAATCCAGTTGTCTCACAGAAGGTTTTATAAGGAAATGTCACAGTCTTCAAAGACCTACTGGAGGTTTCACCACTCTGCATCTCCAGTGGCTTTTGCAAAAACATGGTCTTTACCCTCAATGGACATCACTCCATCTTTTAAGTAGAACTTCCATTTGTTCTTAGTTCGATGTATCTGATGAAAAGTAATAAACAAAATTAATGCAACCACAAATATACACTAGAGACCATTTGTTAAAAAAAAAAACCAGCAAGGTTTAAGCACAACCTGTTTTACACATCTGCTTTTTACTTTAAAATCTTTATGGCCAAAAATATTCAATGGAAGCATTTTATTTCCATTGTTTATAAATAACTCCCTGCCCTCCCAAGGGAGAAACCTCCTGAATCTTATCCCATCATGTCCCATTCTCTTATCCCACTACTCCTCTCAAAAAATGTGTTACCTAAAAGAAAGTGTTGAGTGACAGCTCAACACCAGCAGGACAAGACAACAGTAATGGGGCAATCTCAAAACACAGCACACCTTGCTAACCACTGGAGCTTCACTAAAATGCAACAAAGTTTTCTTTTTCGCATGGCAGAGATGTTGCATGCACAGAGGTGTTAGGAACAGGCTAAAAGCATCAAAACTTGGCTTAAAAGCAAATACTGCTACTAAAAAAAAAAGAGTAAGAAAGAATTTGCATATTCCTTCTTTTTAAAGGCCTGCAAGGAAATCCATACTGCAGAAAGTTTTGTTTAATACTAAAAGAAGGAATTTAAAATATCTCCAGAAAATTCCTTGAATTGTCTATTTTCAATTCCAGAAAGAAAAGAAACAGGACAGCAATTTTGCCAACAACACTGTCTTAAAGGTAACAAGGTATTTTAAGACATAACTGTTTTTATCTACTTTCTGCTGGGCCTACATGTTTTATTAAATCTGTTATTGCAAAGGGGAAAGTTACCAAATTCTTTCCCCAGCTTCTGTAACTCTCCATTTCTAATAACATCTGATATTAAATTTCCTATAAGACATGCCCAGTGCTGACCTCCCTAGTAGTTTCTTTCAGATTTTCAAGCAATTTTTCAGCTTATTTCAGACAAAACTTGCTCTAGATAACAGTATGCACTACCTATAGCAAACTGCAACATCTGAGTTCTGAAGCTGCAAAATTTGGTGCACCTTTCAATACAACACAGACACCCATGGCTTCAGTTCAGAGGCATTTTCTACACATATTCCTATAACTTTCCAAAATAACTGGTCTCAGGAACAGTCAATCTGTCACAATTTCATAAAGACAATTTTCTTAGTAACTCTCTGTGTCCTAAATCATAGACAGCTATTAGGACAGGCCTAGTTAGACACACAAAAAGTTATCACTAGTCACTTTTGAAAGAATATTTAAAAAGTCAAGGCACACTCTTAAACTACAACCACATTTTTGCATATTTACTTTAAAATATGCAGTTTTTTATCCTTTAAATTACATGTAAGCATCCAAAACCATACCATAGCTAAAAGGACTTAATCTGATCTTCAGGAGTTCAAAATAAGGTTGAATTTTAAACATTAAAATGAACGAGGACAAAAAGGTACATAACATCTACTTTGTTTTTCAAGCACAACAAAATTCTGTTAGGAAAATCTCTCAGTAAGCACTACAAAGACAAATAAAAAAATATACAAGAAAGTAATACACCTCTCTTTGTGTTATCCATTTTAAAAGCCTTAATTCACAGCTGAATATGCCTACATACATCCACAGAGATGTTGATCTTACTTAAAAGTTAAGGAAATAAACAAGCTTTTGCACCTTTACAAATCATAATTTTGTCAGACTTGTTGTTTCCTTTTCCTTTAATAGGCCATTATGATTATCCTCTTTTCAGAAAACAGCAGGAAAGTCTTTAGACTATTGTCAGCTAAACACATCATTTAAATACTCTATTACAGCATTAGAGTTTCTTCAAAAGGCACTGACAGGAGAGCAGACATGGATTTGCTGAAGATATTATTTAGGATGATTAAAGAACAAAGATAAAAGTATATTACTGTACCTTTTCATACTGACAAACTATCACATTGTCGGTGTCAAACAAGTCTGCAATGTCCTGTTCACTGACATCATCACCAGAATTTAAGGGGTCCTAGAGATGAAAATGCTGGTTTATTCACTCTTTCAGAATAGCACTGAATATACTTGGAATTAAACACACCCAATAAATCAAGACCTGGAGGCTGTGAAGACCACATTGCACCAACCTCATATACAAGTACCTTTTACATGTTTGCATTCTCAAAACCCAAAACACTCTAAACAAAAACCACAGGTCAAAATAGCAAAACTGCTAACTGAAAAAAGATCCCAGTAACTGAATACTGATCAAGTTGTATTTATGTGAAGTCCAAAACTGCATATCTTTAAGAAAAAGGAAAATCTAGGAAACACAGGCCATTAAACAGAGAACAATGCTCTTGTATCACACTGTTCTCTGTCTAATCTCCTGTGGTCCTTCAGAAGGAAAGAAAATCTAGATTTGTATCCTGGTCTTATTCAAATAAATCTTATTTAAATCTAATTCTTTAAATAATATCTTAAGTAAAAAGCAGAATTCCATTCCACAGAGGCCAGGGTTTTACAATAAAACTTTAATTCTGGTAGCTAAGTATTTTAATTCATCCAATAAACAAATTACTTTCCAACAGTTCTTTCATTTGTCCCACTCCTCATCATGAGTTTTCGAGTAATTTCTCTGCAGTACCTCCTGTCTCCAGAGGTTTGTAACTTCACTGTGCAAGCCCTGCCTTAAACTAACCAGGAACTGTTCTAGGTCCAACAGTTCAACAGTGAGGAGAGATCTAGTATTGCTATGGGCTTCTAAAGGCTTAAAAGTAAATTACCTCCTCAACTATATCAATCTGGAGGTCCTCATTGTCCCCATCACTGCAGCTGGACTCCATGTTTGAAGAACTGTCACATTCGTCATCATAGTCTTCCTCATCATCCAGAACTCTTAGATCCTCTGAATCAATAAAGCCAATGAATTCATTCTCTTCTTTATCTTTCGTATGTGGTATTTGTTCCTTGGAAGAAACATCCCCAGTGCCATCGAGCTGACTGATGCCTCCAATGTCACTGCAGAGATCCTTCTCCAGGGGTAGATCAGATCCCGTCTGCTCCGTGGGTTCCGTGGGACAGCCATGAAAGAGACCAGGGACAGCTCGTGAATCAACACCACAGTGGAAGCCACGGTCAGCACAAAGCCTGACATTTTTGTTTTATAAATCAACAAGCCTGGGGCAATAATATGAGAGTTTCAAGTCCTACAGCCTGTAAACCTCAGTACGTTTGCAAAAATTGTGTTGCATCTAATTTAAATGGAACCCAGGTTAAATAATCCTCAGCAATACAGAAAGATTTTCTTACACTTTACTCTAAACACCCTTGTACTCAAACAACCCTAAAACAAAGGCTATCAAGTGGACATTTAGAATTTCTATTGCAAAAAAAAATCACCTCCCATAAAAACAAAAATGGAAGCTACTCCCCCACCCCCAAAAATAGGATTTTTCATTTTTGAAATAAAAAGTCAAGATGAACTGATCCCTCTCCCTCAACTCATTCAAAATGCTTTGTTTAAATAAGATATAAAAAGCTGGGAGAGACAGTAAATATTTCAGTACTTCAAGTTACTGTTCATAAAAGTGGTAGAATTCCTAAACAGAGCATTCACAGGAGCGTAAAAGGGCTTTAAGGTTTCAGCTATCTTCAGTTTCTCATTAAATCTTTATTGTAGCACTTAATTCCCATCCACACACTCTTTCTAGTTCAAGAAAGTAACACTTTGTTTTGACCTCCCATTCTCACTACAGTCTTCATCATGCTGCCATCAGAGTTCAGATGAGCAACATAACGTGCTTTCTATTTACGGACGTTTGGCATTACTGTCATTAAATTTGCATTTAATAAATTTGCCTCGATCACATATGAGCATTGCAACTCAAAGTCAGCAAGCCAGCCTGAACTTCAAACATCTGCAAATAATTTCTGGAACTAAAATTAGATGAGGTCAGGAAAGCAGCTTGTTAATTAAAATCATTCAAGTTTCCCACACAGCTCTAGCTGGGTTCTATTTCGTCCAGGACTTTTTCCCCAAGGAAATACATTTTATTCAAGGAGATTTTCACTTATCAAATTTGACTTTTCATCCTGAATGCATTCTCAATACAACTTTAATGCTCTTCACACACTACAAGTTTAAATCAATCCCAGCTGATCTTGCAAAGGCACTTTGCCCACAGCTGACCCGTATCCATATGCGGATCCGTGTCAGAATGATACAGAAGCTCTCAAGGAGTCTTTCATGTCTGCTTAGTCACAAAAAAAGCCCCATGATTCTCAAAAGTAATCAACAAATCTAATACATTCTATCTATCCATTACATTTTTCAGTATTTTTAAATTGATATGCTCATTAATCACAGCATTTTAGCAGTAGTTTTGACAAATTCTTAATGTAAAAACAAGCAGTCAGCTACTACTATTCTAAACAAGCTTAAGAATGAACCATAAAATCAAAATAACTTTTGTTCTTCCCATTTAGAGGTGCTTAGAAATGTGTTCAAAGAACCATCTCTAAAAGATGTGTTTTCATTAGCTGAGAAACAAAAGGCCTTACCTTGTCAGAGGAAGCAAGGCTGCCCTGATCCTTCAGAAATGCATTTTCATCCAAACTTTCCCCTGCAATAATCAGGTCAATGATATCATCAGACACCTGCTGCTGCAGCAGCTCTGGATGCTCCATTTCCAGCTGCCCCTCCACATTCAGCAGGACATTGCTTGAGCTGCTTGCCAAGGATTCATCAACAAAAAGTCCTTCAGAGCATTCTGGAGTAAACACAGCTGTGTGAAGGTTGTCATGCTGGAATTTTTCTGTGGATTCACTGCACTGATTCAACGCTGCATTAATTTCAAACTCCTGCAGACTCACAGGAGGCTTCTGGACCAAAGCAGCAGAGTTCTCCAGGTGCTGTTTTTCCACGTAGCTTGGTTTAAACAGCACAGCCTGTTGGCCAGCAGTCTCCTGGGGCTGCAGCGTTTCACCAGCTGCATGGGCAGCAGATGCATTCACCTGTGCAACACTGGCAAGGCTGGCCTGCAGAACTGAAGCTTGCCCAAGGGGATGAAACATCTGCTGCACAGGGTAATGGAGAATGCTTCCATCTCCTGAGGCCTGTGTGACCACAACAGGCACATTCACCTTGTAGAGCTGTCCTACAGAGAGAAGAGTTAAAAACTGCTTCAGCAGGTGAAACTACGAGTTCATCCAAGCCACTGACCTGTCACCACTAAAAACAAGTGCAAACACTCAGGCAAACTATGAGATAAAGGACATTTGCAAAGCAAAACTTTCCTCAAGCACAATTCTGGCCCTTGAAAATCAAGCATTCAGAAGGTTTCTGAATCATGGCTTTTATCCAATCCATCATGTTTAATACCTCTTTTTGGGTTTGGCCTACACAGTACCCTGTGACAGTAAGTTCAATAATTTAACTATAGACTAGATTTTAAATAAATAAATAAAATCTATGTTTTAAATTTTTCCATGTCATTTCAGAAACAAAGGAATACAAGATGAAACAGTAAACTAGTCCACAGCTACAGGGAGAGCTCATTCCTTTAATGACCTTTTAGGTATTCTCTCTAAAAAAACTGGCTAGTTTAGTTTTTAAAAAAACCAAACAACTACGAATTTACATATAATCTCTTAAGAAAAGCTCTCCAAACACTGAATGCTTAAAGTTATTATTATCAGTGTTAGAACTGAGGTACTAGAGCCAAGCTCCAAATTTCATTTGATTTTTTATTCTCCCCACACACGTGCTCACACAGACACAGTCACTGGTACCAGTCTATAGGGCTCATGACATGAGGAATTATACCTGAAAGAGATAACTAGAGACATCAGTTTTCATCAAAGAAAAGCTGTTTGAGGGAAGAGTCAATGACTCAACTAAGCCTTCCACTGATCACACCTAAGCAGTACAAGGAGTTTTTGCACAAGCAGGACAGGCAGTTTTATCACCAAAAGAATGAGATCAAAAAGGTTAATGGATAGTTGGATTTTATTTGAATAAGAAATCAATTTGTCTCTGAAGCACCACAGTGCCTTTAGCTTTTTCAAAACATAGAAGATTGTCCCAGAGAGACAAGGAGGAGATTCTTTTATTAGTCAGACACAGGTAAACACTTGTTATAAGTTGTAAAACTGACACACCAACTAATCAATGCAGTTACTTCTCCCACACAGCCACTACAAACACAAAACACAAAGAGGAGGGTAACTGCCTCTACCCGCTTTACTTTCACGTCTGTTTCATCTACTGTCCCTGGGACTGTTCTTCAACACCCCCAGGGCCCTGCAAACTTTGACATCCCCTCGTTACCCTTACCTGGTGCTGGCTGCAGCATCACTCCACCTGGCATCTGCAAAGGATAAGCAACACAGGAAGGGAGAGCAAGAGTCACACCCACTCGTGGGGGCCCCTGCAAGACAAGAGCTGGGTTTAGGCAGGACAGGGCACTGAGTGCACACCTGGAACAGCCACGGGAAACACCAGTGAGGGCCTCTGTGTTCTTCACTGGAAAGCTGCATCATGCTTTTGAGATCTAGGCAGATGAAGAGTATTCTGCACTGACAGAGTAATGGTTTGCCCCAAGTGTTTCCTGCTTTCCAGCTATCACATTCCCTTTTTGTTAAGGTAACGTTTTCCATATCCCCTCAATGTACCCACCATCCAGAAGGCATTTTTCTACTCAAAGTCCCTTTTACTTAAACTTCTGCATTATTCCACACAGCACAGGTTTCTTACCTAGGCCTATGAAGTCACTTCATATTCTCTTTTCCTCCTGAAGAGCAAAGAGTTGGATATACAGCTCTCTTTCAATCTAGCTCTTCTGAGGAAATCCAACTTTTAAATCAGGAAACTCACATATTGCACAAACATCTTCCCAATATTATATATCAACTTGACAAGCTACTTAGCTTGAGGCTCAGGAGGCACTTGCTAAGTTCATCAAGCTCTGGCAATTAGTGGCTGCTCCCCAAAGAAATTTTGCTATGCCCAGCATTCCAAACGTGTCAACTATAAAAACACTAATTTTCCTTCTGGATGATTTCTACACCTCACAGATAATGCTGCTCCCAGCTTCACTAGTGGTAGTATTTCCCAGCCATGCATTATTTTAACAACCAGTAATATTTTTATTTTTTTTTAGTATATATGGCTGTGCATTTCCACTTCACTTTCATCCTGTGGGCTAAATACATGCAGCTGTATCTTTCCAACACTTCTGGCTTCTCTTCTTGCAGAACCAACTGGTACATCCCATCCTTTTTCACTGCTCCAACAGAAGCAGCAGTGTTACAACTCTCCCTTCCTGAAGTGTAATGATAACTGGCAAACAATTTTAAAAATTTAGGTGTCCAACATAATCAAAATTGAAGCAAAACATCACTAGAGCTACATACCAGCTTTGCTGCTGTTAAATGGTGAAAACCTCTGCCAGCCTGGATGACAAAAGAAGCTATATAAAAAATATAAAAAAACCCCACATTAATTTCTTAGATACAATTATCTTTCAATAATTTAGATCAAACATGGGTGAAACTAAAGCAATCTAACTTCAGTTCATCCTCATTAGTGAGCACAAGTATTGCCTTGTCAACTTGAGGAAAACATGCAAGTAGTTTTTTCACAGCAGAGCAAATCCAATGATGCTAAAAGTAAGAACAGTAGGATAAGATTTTCAAAAGCACCCAATACTAGCTTCCATGGGAGAAAAAAGGGCAAAGGGAAAACTTTCCCAGACTTTTGGAAGCAAGCAATTTAGGTAGCCCTAACTACTTCGAAAATCTCTAGCCTTGGGGAAATTCAAATCCCCTTTTTAGAAACAAATGAACAGATTTACTCAGACTTCTTGGCCTTAGTGTTGCCTTTTAAAAACTTAAGAGTAAGAAAGTAATGCTCATTAAATGTAAAACCTCCAATAGAATGCAAACACAAAAGTATATTCTCTTCAGTCACATGGAACAAATAAAACACTTGATTCCAACAACTAGGAAGACTGTAAAAAAAACAAACACAAAAAAGGAAAAAAAAAAAAAAAAAAAGAACCCCACAGATTCACAGATAAAGAATGCCTGCCCAAGCCTGAAATACACTACAACACAGATTTTCATTAAATCATCTCATATGGGGCTTGTCCTTCATTGGCAAAGGTCCTAACAGCCTCTCACTTTGGGATGAGTCTCAGCTGAGTACTACACTCTACCACAACAATACCACAGTGGTCAGCTGGACTTCATTGAGAAGAAGAGGTCCTGATGTCAGAGACTGTGTGAAGGTCAAGTACCCCTCTGCAACAGGAACGCTGCTTTTAGAAAAACTAACTAAAAAAAACCTAAAAAGCTTCCTCTCTTCTGTTTGAGCAAGGGATTACATTTCAACAAATTGAGAACCAGATTAAATCCTAACCTGACAGTAGAACTGCGTGGCACAAATGAGCCATAAAACCTCTGCACACACCAGGACACACATCAAAAGGGGAAGCAGGAGCTTAACCCTGCAAGTATATTTGCAGCTGAAGGGCTACACTATTGGACTGCAGACAAGAAGGCTAAAATTGCCTGCATGTTTTGCTACTGGAAATGAGCAGCTGGTCAAGAGCACGTAGACAGAATTCTATTCGTTTATTAAAGTTTAGATCACCATTTACTGGTCAAATTCTGCTTTCAAATAATTACTGCTCCACATCAAGCTAGATATATACGTAAGATATATACACAAACCAAGATTATTGCAAGTCCTCCAAAAATATCCCCAAATTACTGAGATATTCTTAAATTGTATGCATTGTGTCCAACAACATCTGACCTGCTGAAGTCTGCAAAATGCTGTGAGAACTGTGTGGCAGCTGCAGACTGAACCGTGGAGAACAGTGGCTGTGTCTGAAGAAGCCTTCTGTTGCTTTAGACTGTGTCACTTTCGTTTCCCAAAGCTGCAGGAAGATTATTATTAAGGTCAACAAATATCAGCTTTAAAAAGAAACTACATCAAGAAAGATAATCAGGTATTCCCAGCTTTTCCAAGAGTAAATTGACTGATTCTATCCAACAAACAGGGCAGCAATAACTAACCAATTTCAGCTCCCAGCAGCCCCCACATCCCCCCCAGGATACTTGTAATTCCAGTTAGGGCAAAAGTTTGCATGTTTTGGAGGGCAAAGAAATGGGCAGCTCTATCATCTCAAAAGGAAAACACAAACACAGCTGCTATTAATGCAAGGGAACCCAACAAACCTGCTTCAAGTCTTTCAGAACCTGCTCCTCTACACCCTCCTCTGCAAAGAGTTCCCGCACACCTTCAATCACATCTTCGATAATGGACTTGTACAGTTCAGGCTGCATTAGAAAAAAATATTTTCAAGCTAAGATGAGCTTTAAGTCATTTGAAAAGATAGC
Organism: Zosterops lateralis; assembly: GCF_965231275.1. NCBI lineage: Eukaryota > Metazoa > Chordata > Aves > Passeriformes > Zosteropidae > Zosterops > Zosterops lateralis. Next base: position 14,507,289 of record NC_139764.1, read on the forward strand.
ACAAAGTCTAATCTCACTTCATAAACTGCTGTTACAAACTGAACAGCATGAACAGATCAGTTTAATAAACAGAATGTCAAATGCAAAGGTCTGCAAGTCCACTCAGTCTTTTAAATCTAATATCCCTAAAAAAGAACTGGATTTGAGCCTCAAATTATTGCTTAGGCTTCTGCTGTATTTTCAAACAAGCTTGTCTAACCCCATTGTATCATACCAGAATCACTGTTCCTACCTAAGGGCCAAGCAATAATACAAGCTACTAAAAATGAACTTTGCCAGTTCCATCAGAAGCAGAATGTAAGGAACCCACAAAAAATAACAGAGATTTATTTATTTATTTATTTATTTGTGGAAATAGTCTGATGCTGCAGAGTAACCTAGCAGTGGAAATCTGTACTTTTATCAGTACAGATCATTCATCTTACATTACAACAGGACTACAACAGAACATTTTATTCCTTCTTCTGCCCATGTCAGTGATTAAATCCGAATCCTCCAGACAGACCTGGACAGCAGATACACATGAGCTTCAAGATTCCTACACTCCAGCAGAAATGTAAGATAATGAGCATTTAGCAATTCAAAGCCTATTAATCTTGACTATCATTACCACCAGAATAGCCTCCACAAGGTGCAAAATTAAGCTGAGCTATTTTAGGAAACCTTAAAGGATTCTGGATTAATGTTTTTAAACATCAAATTAATGTTTTACTGCTCCAAAGCTGTTCTAAAGTGCAAAATATAAACAATTCATTTTCAAAGAAAATAAGATATTAAGAAATAACATGTTACACTTTCTGGAAAAAGCAACTGACACAACTACTTTAAACCAACCATACTCATGTATAATTTCTTATTGGGGATATCAACCTCCAAAGATTCCCCCAGCACTTTTTCAGGACACTAGGAAGATGAGGAAAGAAAAAGAAAATTCCTCTTGTACTACTATGCTAAAAGCTGCTGATCAGCCCGTACTTCAAACGCTCTGCCTTCACTGCTAACCCAGAAGAGAATCAGAATGTAAATCTCTCAACGGGCCTATTCCTCTCCCCAGGATTGCCAAGCTACAGTGAGTACAAATATTTATTGTGCTACATAAAAACTGCGCACAGCAACTGTAAAATTCAAACACCACATGCTTGCAAATTAGAGAAAAACGGTTACAGCACAGACGCTATTGTACCCCAGCTTAATCCCTTTACACGCAACAGGCAACCCTTCGCCAGAACCAGGCCATCCATAGCGGGAACTGCCAAACTCTGGTTATATTCGTGTGCAGGAGGGGTTTATCCACATCCCATTCCAGCAGAGCCTTCAAGGCTGCCCTGGGATTCCTGTCCTTTGAGGGAGCGGCGGACAAAACCCGCCAGGGGCTAAAGGCCGCCGCCTCCTCCTCCCTTGGCCCCGCCAAGTGCCACCGCGGCCCTGCACCCAGCGCCAACCCCTCACACAGACGGTCATCTTCAACAGAAAAATTTAGTTGCTTGTGGGTTTTTTTTTTTTTTTTGTTTTTTTGTTTTTTTGGGTTTTTTTGTTTGTTTGTTTGTTTTAAAGAAAAAAAAAAACAGGCTTTCGATGTCGTCCTTGGGCTTCCCGCGCCGCCGGCGGCTCCTGGCCGGGACGCGACTTCCACACCCTCATCCCTGTCCCCTGTGTCCCTCGCAAGGAGGAGCGGCCAGACGCCGCTCGCCTAGCCTAGCCCAGCCCAGCCTAACCTAGCCCAGCCCGGCCGAACCCAGCCCGGCCCCTCACCACGGGGCTGCCGTGAGCCATGGCAGCGCCACCCGCCGCCTCAGCCCCCGCCCGCCTTTAAGGCGCCGTTACCACAGGCCCCGCCCGGGCCCGGCCCTGCCCCGCCGGCCCTGAGGGCTCCTGTTCCTCTCACACTCCCGAGAATTCCCGGCCCTGAGGGCTCCTGTCACACCCCCGAGAGCCCTGAGGGTTCCTGCCCCCCGCACACCCCCGGGAGCTCCGCCAGCTCTTTATGGTGACAAAGCCAGAGCTTAAAACTCAGAGTGTGACCCGCCGCTGTCCGGTGTGGGCCCCAAGCTCCAGCCTGAAGCGTCACCTTGTTTGTGAGCACAGGATTTGTCTGGAGAGATTCCACTGTTGGTGTGGGAGCGCACCTAGGAAAGCTGATGTTGGGAAAGATGAATCAGGGAAACCTTATAAATATGATCGCTTGGCAAAAGATTCTGAAAATGTGAAATATGTGGTCGAGATAGAAATGGAAGCTTACTTTGAGTTGTAGGATACCGAGTCTTAGTTACTATATAACCTAAAGACAATAGCCTGGCCAGCTGAAGGAGAATCCCTTTGGATTGAACAATACCTTTCTGCTGGCTAAGGGATTCCAAGGTCAACGTAGCAAAACAGAAAAGTCTAAAGAGTAGTTTTTAGAGTTTAAAATATAGCACATGGTAATGTAGTAGTTCTTATAGGCTGTATGTAGATTCTATAGGATTTTGTGTCTTGTATTGGTTGGTCACTGTAAATTAGAATATTCATCACAAAAGGAGATATAATGTATTGTAATCAGGACCTCGCTCTCTTCACTCTCTCTCTCTCTGGACCTTGCTCTCCTTTCCCTGCTCTTACCTCTGTTCTCTTCCCCTGCACTCTGACCCCTGCCAGCTTGCTCTCTCTCTCCCCTCTTCTTAGCCTGCACCCCCGGTGCTCTCTCGATCTCTCTCTGGGACTTCCCTTCAGCCGAGGCTGGTGGCTGAAGGGAAGGCCCTTTCTACCCACGACCCTTGCAATAAAACCACATATTCTAAGAATATCTCAGGTTTGCAGAGTACCTTGTCCCTGTAAGTCACGGATGCTTCTATAAGCTGGCTACAAAAGCGTGTCGTTTTTGCTCTAATAAAGCCTGAAGTCGTGATTAGCTCCTAAACGGGGATAGCTGAAGCGAAGTGTTGCAGCAAAGCAGCGGCAATCTGGTACAGCTACTCAATTATTGCTTACATTTGCGGCAATCTGTTCATATGTTAATGCAGAGATCTACTAATTTAGCGGTTACTAATCTGGAAAAATGTTCATTAATCTCGTATGTGTAGGAGAATATATAATCTTGTATGTGTAGGAGACCTGTACTTAGGTCTTTATGCACCTTTGGTCAGTGTTGCCCTGAGGGTCTTGAGAACCTAGAAATATAATCTCTTTTTCCTTCCTTTTTCCTTTGTTTTTAATTTTTAAGGTAGCTGTGTCATTACAGTGCTGTTTGGCTTCTGAAAAGGAGACTCACCCACTAAGCTTTAATTTTTAAGGCTTACACATCCTGAAAAATGAAAATGTTTTAATGAAAATACTGTCAGACCCTTAGTTAAATAGCCAGACTAACACCTACAAAATAGAAGAAGCAGCGTCCTTAATAAACTGTGTTTTCACAAGTGAGACAAATGCAATTTGCTATTGAAGTAATTTTTCTCTGCAAGAAAATATGTTTAATGACACTGCTTAAGTCTTGAATTAAACAGCAGTTGCATATTCAGCTGTTCTGTATGCCCTCCATCATTGTGAGGAAAAGGCAAGCCATGTTGCTTTGCTCACAGAATAATTTAAATAATAAACTATATTTTTTTTCTTCAAGCACAGTGCTCATTTGGAACTGCCTGGGCTAGTGCATACCAAAAGTGTCCTTATTCTTCTGCTGACTGTTTTTTTTTTTCCTGTTGTGTTAGCAGAGATAGCAGGAAGGAGCTGCAGCCTTGAGGATCTCGCTGGGCTCTGAAGGTCACAGATGAGGATCCTGCAGCTGGCTGCCCCTTCCTCATCAGGCAGCCAGACCTGCCACAGAGCCATCCCCTGCCAGAACACTGTACTGGGCTTCTGGAAAGGTGCAAGTGCAGAAAGAAGGTTCATAAATGAGCTCCCTGCTTTCTACCTCCCTCTGTTTATCTAGGGGTTACAAAGTACCTTAGAGTGAGAACAGTTTGTGCATCCAACTTCAAGAAGAAGGAGAGCTGGGGAGCTTGATACTGAAGGACTGCTCAGCTGTCCCAGATAGTGGTCAGGTGACTTTGCCTATGTCCACAGGAAAATTTGCAGACCAAAGCAAATTATCCTTCCCCGCACTTGAGGTGGACAGCATGTCTCTGTATTTGCATTCCCACAAGGCCCTGTGGGCATCCCCCATCTGTTCCAAATTATACCCTCTCTATTGTGAATAACAAAGGGCTGGTCACCAGGTAGTGCCAGCTCCCTTCGTGCTGGGACAGCAGATAAACCTACTTAGAGTACACAGGTATCACTGGGGATAAAGTGGGAATGGGAATGGGAATACGACTTTGCAAGCTGCACAGGGAGGTTGCAGGGGGTACTTCCTGCTAACTGAGACACTTCTGTTTTCATCTGTGGCCTAGCAACATACCTTATAGAATTTCTTTTACAAATTCCTAGGGAGGGTGTCTTTTCATCCAAGTTGAACAGCATGAGAAAGCCTGGTACTCACACAAAAAATTCAGTCATTTCTGAACAAGGGGAAAAATATAAAAATATCTGTGAGTAGCATTACTCATACTGACTGGCTAGCTTTGATATGGTGAGCTTAACCTACTATCTGTGTCCTGCAGTATAAAGTACAGCACTGTTGTCATTTTCATGCTTATGGAGGTTTTTTACATTTAATCCCACTTCTAAGAGAAGAAACTGAGGCAGAGACCTACCAAATATCTCGCCCAAGTGCACAAATGACAGTCAGGAAAAACATGAAGGTTTCATCAGTCTTGGTTCAGCTTCCAGTCCAGCTTTCCCCATCGTAGTGTCTTTAAGAGCTCACAAGAGTTTTAGAGAAGAGGCTACGGAAAAGATTAGCATGCTGTTCAAACCCTCCTGATTTTTCAGGGGTTTTGTCTGCATTTGGGATAGTGCTGCTTAAGGGCACCTCAACCATTCGTTTACTAGACAGGTTTTAATTTGTAATTATTTATACTACTTTTGGTACATGATGTCTAGAGAAGATTTATTTTTGGATGATAAGCCTTTATTAATCATTAAAAAAAAAAGATTACCGTTTTCAAATGTCTTCCCTCTAAGAAAGCGGAACCCTCAGCACACTCAGATGCTTGGTCATGAATGCCCTCTCCTGTTTAAATCCAGCATTGCTGCTGGAGAGGAGCACGGCCACACAACTGCAGGGCTGCAAAATTCCTTCTCAAGGCATATTATACAAACACCTTGCCTTTTCTTTCCAAGTAGAAGCAATCATTCTTGGGATGAACTGGTTGGAGAATCCAGGCAGTCCTCACGGAGATAACATGACACGAGCAGAGGTGTAATTTCATTTTAAAGATATCCTCTAATGTGTTCCCTTTGTTTTCAGCTGTTGACTCATAGATATATGGCACTCCAGTCTCATAATCAATTTTATTAACAGCGTGATTTTGTTACAAGTTCCATCATTTCCCTCAGAGTTCTGAGACACATAATACTGGGACCTGTGATTTGTTCCTTTTTCATTTATCATGTGTGACTCCTGTTTCTTCATAAACCTCTCTTTTTTTACCTGATTTAAGCCACTTTATCAGAACTATAGAAAGAGCTCTCCCTTAATTCAATTTAATGACAAGTTTTCAGGACATTGGGTGGTTTATGAAGGGCTCTGACCTGTACAAACTGCTATATAAAAATGGCAGTCTGATGGATTGAATATACTGAATTAGTACTGTATATCTCAGCTCCTCAATAAGCTCAAAGTCTTGTGTAGTACCAGTAAGCCTAATTAAGGATGAAATAAGCCTTGCTTCTCCTAAATATTCACCCTGATACATATGCCTTATGTGGACAGAGAGCCTCAGAGGGAAACAGCAGCCACCTGGGGTGGGGAGGGGCCATTTCACTGTGCTTATTCTTTGCCTTTCTATCACACTCCTGCTGGTGTCAGGCTCAGTGCTCAGCCCCTGTTCCCTCACCTCCTTTGCTGTCTGCCTTCTTTCCCTGGGTATGATGTACAGATGTTTATACCACTCTTTTTTCCCAGAGAGACCCCAACCTCGTGATCTGCATCCCAAGAATAGCCACAGTCCAGCTCCCTCCTCTTTTGTCCATTGTCTTTGCCATCATGGCTCTTTAAGTCCTATCCCTGCCACCTGGTTTTACCCTTCTTCACCTTTCTTCATGAAATTTCACCCTTTCCTCACCTGTTTGTAATTGCCAGTCATCTGCTCCTGGCTCCCTGGCTCCAGTGGGGAGGGATTAGCTCTGTGTGCAGAACCACACAGAGGCAGTGGGAGAGTAAATGCCAGAAACATCATTTCTCTTTATTTGAAGTAGCTTCTGGAAGTTCACTGTTGAGCAGATGATTGCAGAAGTCCAGCAGTTTTAGCGTGAAGTTAAGTAAGAGCCAAGCAGCATGTTTTGGTCAAGGCCAGTTTACTCTGCCTAACTTTGCATTTGGTAATTCTAAGAGGAATAAAGCTGAGTGACTGCATCAGGCCTTTCCACCAGCAGTGGAATTTGCAGCACCAAGCAAGCACTAAAATCACCCAGCAAGTGACTTTGAGAGACAGGCTGAAGCACAGCTAAGCAGTCAGGCTGTCCTTCTTACTGCCTCATTAATACCAATTTAACTCTGCTAAAGAATAACTCAGATGTATGGAGAGTAACCTTCATTGCCACATTGGCTGTGGGAAGCCTTTATATCAGGACCCCAGTATCTGCTAAAGGTCATATTCCTGATCTTCCTTTTCTGAGAGAACAAGGACGGGCTCCTGTTTTCCTAATACACAGCTGTACACACCTTTTCCTTTTTCTTTGTTTTCTTCTTTTCTTTTTACCCCCAGCTCCACTTTTGTGTACATCTACCCTGAGCAGATTTTCTGCACTCTCATTTTGACATTACTATCACATAATTAACATCAAAGATATTCAGTAATGGATTTACATGTAGGGGGCTAAAGCAGCCTTTTCCCTTTTCTATTCAGGCAGCAGTTGGTTCCCTCCACTTCTGATGGAGTCTCATCTAAACCCTGGTGTCTTTACTTACATTTAGACAGTAACATCTGCTCCATGCTACAGATGATGATCCCTTCCTAGACGGCAGTCCAAGACGGTTACAGTGGTAGCTCACCTCTGGATATCACCAGGCTAATGCCTAAATTCTTGCATTAAATCCTCCTTGTTTCACTGCTGGGTTTTGTTTGATATTTTCATTGCGTTCCTTACAGCATTGATCTTGTCGTTTCCATGGCATGAGCAAGATTGTCCTGAGGACAAGTCACCATTGCTGAGAGCAGTGCAGATGTATGAATCAGGGATGCTCCAGGTCCAGCAGGTTCTGCTTGGTGCACAATGGCAGGATGTGTACTGGATGAAAGCAGGGCTCCCTGCCTGGCCTGGCCCTGCCCTGCTCGGGTAGAGAACCTTCAATGTGCCCCACATCAGCCTCATAGCCACCTGCTGTGCCTGCAGTGGCTCTGCCCATGTTCCCCCTGTTCCTTTTCCAGCTGCTTCAGCTCCTTCTCCCCACCCCAGGAGATCATTCAGTTTGTTTCTCCACCCAACCACCCGTAGCTATTCCCCACTTTGTTCTCAATACCTTCCCTTGAAGGCGCTTCTCTGCATGGGTTCCCCGCACTTCTCTGTTTCAGTCCCGCTCCTCGGCAAACTTTTCAACTTGACTTGGAGAGGCATCAGTTCTCCTTAGAGACAACTCGGTGAAAACACACTCTGCTTGCTGCCCTCTCCTGCCAGCTGCCGGCTCACTCGCTGCTTCTTCTCTCTTACCCCCACTGCTGGTCACTCCTCACACATTACTCCCAGCACATCCCTACTTCTGACTTTTCCCCTTGGACTTTTATTGCTGGGAATGGAAGTGAAAGTTATTCTCAATTAAACCAAAAAGGCCATCACAATGCAAAGTAACACTAGATTGTACCCACCCATAATTAGAAATACCTAATCACACTGGGATTTGGGATGGCAAAGAAGAATTTTGAGCCCAATGCTTTTTTTTTTCTTTTTATTAGTGAGGCTTCAGCAGAGAGCATGAGCATCACTTACAACATGTTATGCTTGTTATTGTAAAAAATTAGAGGTTGTTTTTGCTAAGAAAAGAACAGTGCTATAAAATACCACATACAAGGCATTGCAAATACTAGGAAGCTGTCCCAAAATAAATGTTTTCATGTTTTTACTTATATTTTAGCAATTTGCCATCTCATTTTTTTCATGTCCCTGAATCATGTTGTTCACTGATACTTTTAAACGTTGCACAGTGTTTAAGCTCTGTAAGAGAACTATACTTTTGCTAGATACCTGCTTTCCATTTGCAGGTGCTCACTGAAGGATAGCACACCACTGAAGTGAAAATGGATGTTAACTCTATTTTCCGGTGTTTCCCAGAATAGCTGATTGCTTTGCTACAGACACCGCAGCATAGGACAAGTGGCACGGTTATTTTATTCTTTAAGCCCATTGTTTGAAGGCTGCCTCATAAACCTCTTGCCTCATTCCTGTATTTCCCCACAGAGGTCTCACTGTTTCCCTGGTAACAGAACAGGCTTTGAAATTTGTGAAAGTCTTAAGCAGTTGTCGCTACATTATATTCAAATATCCCAGAGAGACATGAGGGAGCACTCAATAGGAAAAACCACAGTATTCTTTGGGTGATACTGCTATGAAATAAGTCAGGAAGGGGTCTGCCATAAATCATTGTGAGAATCTGTCAGAGTGCTGCATCCAGCTCTGGGGCCCCCAACACAAGATGGACCCAGACCTGCTGGAGCAAGTTCAGTGTGTGGCCATGGAGATGCTCAGAGGGCTGGAGCACCTCTCCTGTGCAGACAGACTGAGAGAGCTGGGGCTGTTCACCCTGGAAAAGAGAAAGGTTCCAGGGAGGCCTTACAGCACCTTCCAGCACCTAAAGGGGGCTACAAAAAGCTGTTACAAGAGAAATTAGTGATAGGACAAGGAAGAATAGTTTTAAATTGAAAGAGGGCAGGTTTGGATTAGATGTTAGGAAGAAATTCTTTACTGTGAGGGTGGTGAGGCACTGGCACAGGTTGCCCAGAAAAGCTGTGGATACCCCACCCCTGGAAGCATTCATGGTTGGCTGGAATTTTGCACAACCTGGTCTAGGGAAAATTGTCCCTACACATGGCAGGAGGATTGGAACTGGATAATCTTCAATGGCCCTTCCACCCCAAACCATTTTATGATAATAAATGTAATATAATGCTTCACTGAGCTTTCTGCAACCAGCTTTATCTGAGTGATATTCCCCACTCACAGACTAGAACTGTTCTTTCTAATAAGCTGCAATACCTGATGATCAAGATCAACCAGTTAATTACAGTAAATTCAAAACTAGCTTGATAAATTTCTAGTGAAGGGACAAGAAACTGCTAGTTTGAAATACAACTTTATTTTTTTAATCAATATGCAATCTACAAAATGTTATTACAAGATTATCAGCATGATTTCTTTGCACTTATACTGACAAAAGACCCAAATAAAATTATAGTTTCCATTAGGAGTAACAGCACTGCTTCAGAGTTATCAAAATTATTGCTATGAACTACTAACTGCAGCAGTTAGTTACTGTGTTAAGTAACAAAAAGACAAATAAATGCAAAATAGAAGTATGGACATCAATACCGCAGCAAAAAAAGGCTGCCAGGTAAAATAAACACAACCAAAAGTAACATGTGAAAATGTGTTCAGATGTAAAATACTTTTGGACAATTAACACAGAATCTGGAGGAAAACAAATCAAGGAGCATGAGGATGACAGTGGCTTGGTATCAAGTTCAGTGGAGTGCATCATCATTTCTCAAGAGTTGCTACCCAGGGGCAAGAGAACCATTGCTCCCAATCACTGCAAAGCTTCAGCTGTGGCATCCAGTAACACTTTTCCTACCCTTTGTGCTCTCTTCTGGTTGGAATAAGCAGGCATTGCAAGTTTCTAACTTACTGACATAAAAAATCATCTACAGACCATTACCACAATTCCTTTTTTTTTTTTTTTTTTTTTTTTTTTTTTTTTTTTTTTTTGCCTCTCTTTTATTCTTAGAGACTTTGATGCAGATCCCACTTTGTCAGTTAAAAGACTTCCACTGACTTCAATGGGTGTTTGAATCCAAAATTACATAAAATACCATTTACCTGGAGTAATACAATTAGTATAAGAAAGATGAACACAAAGATAAAGTTTGTCGGTTTCAGCAAATACAACACTTTGTAAGTAAGGCAAACACACTATAAAAATAGTTGTTCTCATTGATTTCTGTTTTAAATATAAAATCTCCCAAACCCTGCTGGTCCTTTGTGAAGGAAACACAGATAACATCTAAACACTGCCCTGAAGTAAATGTTAGAAAAATGTCAGCATCTTAAGTGACCCAGACAGTTGGAAGCAATTCAGTGACTGCAGGTGCCCGCTGCAGGAAGCAGAGATCTGACATGTATGAAATCTGGTTCCTCACATGATGCCAATACCTCGTGGGTTATTTAAAGTCTTTCTGCTAGCTGGACACTGCTTATGCATCACAACAGTTTACAGCAAGTGTTCCTCATCTCCATGCCCCTTCCCAAAATCACAATTAGACTGCTTGTAGGCCAGATTTCTAAAGAATTCAGAGCCCATATGTTTACTTGGTATCAGCTGCTGTAACTTTCATGGAAAATGTTAGCAATGAGTCTTAAAGTTAAGAATATTTGTTCAGTAAGTTCTGCTCAAGACAACACAGAAGAAAGAAGCCTAGTTATTTCTGGTTTGGCATGTTGCAGTATAATAGGAACTTGGAATTTGATGGTGGGGGAAAAAGTCAGACAACCCAAAGTTTTTTTCATTAAAATGCAGCCTATTTTTAAATATTCTGACATCATGGCATATAAACATCAGTGTGAGTCTGAACAGGACAATTATTCAATCTTAGGCTGTGCTAATTGTCAAGTTAAAACTGAAAGCCATGTATTAAACAGAGTAACTTTCATTCAGTGTAGCAGTATTTCTGTGGAATTAATTCCCTGTTATCCTGACTCAATTCTGATTAAAGTTAATCACAAGTCTTGCAAACCTCAGATGAAAATCCAGGGGTTTGCAACACAGATAAAGCTGTAGCTTGACCTTTTTATGTTACTGAGTTTAGTAATTCTGAATGATCATTTGTACCATAAGACCTTAATACAACTCTCTAACAGGAATGGTGACTTGTAAGGTGGTCACTCATTATGTAACTATGTAACTATGATAGAAGTAACTATGACTCTCTGGCGGGAGTAACTATGACTCTCTTTGGTGAATTTGGAATTTTATAGATCGGATTTGTTTGCTAATAACTCTGAATGTGTTTATTTCTCCTCTAACTGGGAGGGTTTGAGTGGGTTGCCTGAGGTTTATGAACAGGTTTCACTGACATCGAGTGGGAATAGAGAGGGAAACTGCGAACCTGGCACAAGAGACACACTGGGGACTCATCTCCCGAGCCTGGACCCGAGCCTGGACCTGAGCCTACCCCTGTGTCGGCGAAAAATCCAGCTTTGCCGGCAAACAGTGGGGAACAGAATCTGGGAAACATCACCACGGTGACGGTTCCAGAAAAGAATCCATCATGTCCTTGTTGTGGTACTCGGGTAAACTCTGTCTTAAGCCTGATTGAACATTTGAAGGGGGTCCATGGGAAAATGAGGGTTCGTTTTCGATGTATTAAATGTGGAAGGGAAAATAATAACTATCACAGTATTGTTTGTCATTTTCCAAAATGCAAGGGACCAGAGGAAGTTTCATCTCAGGTCGGAGGGTGGATCTGTGAGTATGTGGCAGGAATTTCAATACTAAAATTGGTTTAGGTCAACACAAAAGATTAGCACACCCAGAGATAAGGAACGAAGAGAGGATCCATGCTTCTCACCCAAAAGAAACATCCAACCGGGGAGCCCACAAAAGATGCTGGACACGTGAAGAGGAATTGCTGGTGAAATTGGTAACTCAGTTCGAGGGGCACTGGAATACTAATAAGTTAATTGCAGAGCATATTCCAACCAAAACGACTAAACAAATTAGTGATAAAAGGAGAATCCTCCCCAAGACACAGAATACAGATGAAAATTCAGCCAGGAGACCAGTTACCAGAGCGAGAACAAAGGAAGAGATAAGCCACCACCTAGATAAAGGAGATGAAGGGGAGGAGAAAGATAAGGAATATGCACTGGGCCCAGTCACCAGGGGGAGGACAAAGAGAAATACGAGCCACCACCCAACAGACATAGATAAGGAGGATAGTGGAGTAGCTGAGCTACCTCCAGCTGCCAGAGAGAGAACAAAAGATGAGATAAGCCACCCAGATAAGGTCCGCTGAGGAACAGAAAACAACAGAAGGAGAAACAGCTGCAGACTCACTACGGGGAAAGCCTTACTGCCTGGTTATCTGATGGGACAATTAACACCTTTGCAGAGACATTCAAGCAGCTGCTGTAGGGCCAGGAGATGCAATCCACGATCAATCAATCAGCCCAGGACTGCTTTGGATGCCTTGAATCGATGAGCCAGATCAAAAGAGCAACCCAAGATAAGAGAGATAAGACCAAGGAGACCCGAAAATTACAACAGCCACGGAGACCTCCTCAGAAGTAGATGAAAAAGAGGGCCATTAAAAGAGGAACCTACCTTTGCTTTCAGCGCCTGTTTCATCTTGATAGGGGAAAATTAGCTAGAATTATTCTGGACGATATAGAATGTTTATCCTGTGATATTCAACCCAGTGAGATCTATTCAACATTCAAAGCCAGATGGGAGACACCTGGGTCATTCAAAAGCCTTGGAAACTTCAAAATTACAGGAAAAGCTGACAACACTGCTTTCAGAGACTTGATCACAGCCAAAGAAATTGAGAAGAATGTGTACGAGATGTGCCAAAACTCAGCTCCTGGTCCAGATGGGATTACTCTGAGAAACATCAGGATGATGGATCCCAAATACACCCAGACCATGGAGATTTTCAACCTATGGTTAACATCAGGAAAGATCCCAGACATGGTGAGGGGGTGCAGAACTGTTCTAATTCCCAAATCAACCAAACTAGAACGCCTAAAGGACATCAACAACTGGAGGCCCATCACAATCGGGTCCATCCTGCTATGGCTGTTCTCCAGGATCATGACAGCCAGACTGACTAAGGCGTGCTCCCTCAACCCTAGGCAGAGAGGCTTTATAAGAGCAGCAGGATGCTCTGAGAACCTGAAAATTCTGCAATCCATAATTTGGTCGGCCAAAAGAGAACACAGGCCACTGGGTGTTGTTTTTGTGGACATTGCTAAGGCTTTTGATACAGTAAGTCACCAGCACAGAGTCTGGAACAAAGAGGAGTTGATCCTCACATTGTCAGCTTGGTGAGCAATATGTACGAAAACATCCGTACGTGTATTGCCACAGGAAAAACACAGACGGATTACATCCAGATAAAGGTCGGAGTAAAGCAGGGTGACCCAATGTCTCCTTTCTTATTCAACCTGGCTATGAATCCCCTCCTGTGCGAGTTGGAAGAGAGCAGCAAAGGGCACCACCGTGGAGGGAGCAGCATCACAGCAATGGCGTTTGCAGACGATCTGGTCCTGCTGAGTGACTCCTGGGAGGACATGACACGGAACATCAAAATACTAGAGACCTTCTGTAATCTCACCGGCCTCAAAACACAGGGGGAAAAATGCCACGGCTTTTACATCAAGCCGACAAAAGACTCCTACACTGTTAATGACTGTGCTGCCTGGACTATCAATGGTACACCCCTGAATATGATTGACCCTGGTAACTCTGAGAAATACCTGGGCCTGCAAATTGACCCCTGGACTGGAATAGCAAAATCTGACCTCCATACAATACTGGAATTCTGGCTCGAATGAATTGATAGGGCTCCACTCAAACCTCTGCAGAAAATTGATATCCTCAAAACATACACCATCCCTAGACTAACCTACCTGGCTGACCATTCAGATTTGAAAGCAGGACTCTTGGAAAATCTTGACCAGAAGTTTTGAACAGCAGTTAAAGAGTGGCTCCACCTACCCTCGAGTACCTGCAATGCCATCCTGTACTCAAGCACGAGAGATGGCAGTTTGGGCATCACCAAATTGGCGGCATTGATTCCCAGCATGCAAGCTCGGAGACTGCACAGAAATGCCCAGTCATCCGATGACATGATGAAGATGTTCATCGAGAAAGATCGAATGGAACAAATGCACAAGAAATTATGGATTCAAGCTGGTGGAGACGGGGAGAAAATACCTTCAATTTGGGATACTAAGCCGACGAAAGAACCATCTGCCCCATGCAGTGGAGATGTGAATTCTGAGTGGGAAGCACCGACCCTGTGTGTGTGAGGGGTACTCCGTACTTCTCCCTATCATTTGGACTCGCCACCCAGCGGTAGCTTCACTAATTGCTGAAAATAAGTTATTGGCGCAGCCGTTCGCTGTTGCCCAAGGCCTTGTCCGCGGGCAAAGTTGGACACAGTCCACAGTTGGGTCAAGGGTTCCAACTGTGGGCTTGGACTACCCTCACTTGATCTTGACTTGACCTAACGCCATCAAGGTCAGACAATGGCACAGACAACGGTTCTACGCTATGTGTCCACGGCCACACAGACCGACCCTTTAGATCTAAAGGTCCTGGCCAAAATTCCATGTCCACCTCTGCCATTTGGGGAGGAAAGTTTCCATCTTGTGCCATTGGAGTTTTGTAACTCCAATTTGGTGTCTTTGAGAAGGGAACAGCTGGATAATGCCAGAGAGTGTTTGGCCAACCTTCCCGAACCGTATGAGATCTTGCCTTTGAGGGTGGTAAGGGAGAAGCAGGCTGAGTGTGAAGTAAGAGAATCTGATGAGCCAAAAACATCTGAGGCTCAGCCGGGAGCCAGCGGGGTTCCGTCACCTCCTAAAACACTTGTGGTGTCGGTTCCGGACAAAAGTCCATCATGTCTGCGCTGTGCTGACCGGTTTAATTGGATGCTGGGCTTGATTGAACATCTTAAAAGGGCACATGGCCAAAGTAAGATCATGTTTGAATGCTCCAAATGTGGTAAGAGAAATCAGAAATACCACAGTATCGCCTGTCATGTCCCTCGATGCAAAGGGAGAGTACCTGTGGTTCCTTTGGGAGAATGGGTCTGTGAGGTTTGCTCATGCGGTTTCGCTACCAAGGTGGGTTTGGCCCAGCACAAGAGGTTTAAACATCCTCTTGTGCGAAATCGGGAAAGGATCGAGGCCTCCCGCTCCAAAGTAACATCTTTAAGAGGGGCCCACAAGAAGGTATGGACTGAGGAGGAGGAGGATCTCCTAAGGCAGCTGGAGGCCAGGTTTGCTGGTAGTAAGAACATCAATCAGCTCATTATGGAGTATTTACCATCTAAGACGGTCAAGCAGATCAGTGATAAGAGACGCCGCCTGGGAGGAGGTCCCTCAAGGAAAGATCTAGGAATGGAGGGCAGTGAGTCAGGGAGAGAAGAACCTCCCTGGTCTGCTGAAGGGCCACGTGAGGGACAGTCAGAGCTCCATTATCGGAACATCGTTGGGCTGAGGCTATCAGCAGGCGGACTCTCTGGTTGCCAGGAGGCCTTCAAAAAGATAATAGAAGGGTACGATCCGCAAGTGGTGGTAAATGAGGTTTATGGATTGTTTCTCGAAGGCCTGAGTGGGCTTAGCCCAAAAAGTCCCAGGGGTTCCAAGTCACAAAGGACCCGTGGCCGTGGTGCATCCAGACCAACAACTAAGTGGATGCAAAAAAGAGCTAGAAAGAGGGGGAAATATCTCAGATACCAGAAACTGTTCCAGTTTCACAGGGGGCGGTTGGCACGGGTCATTTTGGATAACACGGAAGCCCTGCAATGCCAAATACCATCTAGCGTTGTCCACAATGCGTTTAAGGCTAAATGGGAAACATCTGGTGGTTTTGTAGGTCTTGGAACCTTGCCTGTATATAGGGAAGCTGATAACATCGCGTTCCAGGACCTGATTACGGAAAAGGAGGTGGATAAGAACATGACTGAGATGAGGGAAACCTCTGCTCCTGGGCCAGATGAGATTACTTTGGGTCACCTTCTTAAATTAGACCCAAAGTTCTCCCGGTTGACCGCGATTCTCAACCTCTGGCTGGTCACAGGAACAATAACGGATTCACTGCGGGACTGCAGGACAGTTTTGATACCCAAGTCCTCCAGTGAGGAGAGGCTTGGTGATATCAATAACTGGAGGCCTATCACCATAGCATCAGTGGTGTTTAGGATTTTCTCCAGGATTGCTAATGCGAGGCTGTCATGTGCATGTCCCATTCACCCCAGACAGCGGGGTTTTATCAGCGCGTCTGGCTGTTCTGAAAACCTTAAGCTGTTACAGCTTTTGGTGAGAAGTGCTAAACAGGAGCATTGTCACCTGGGGGTCGTATTTGTGGACATTGCTAAGGCTTTTGACACTGTGTCTCATAAACACATTATAGCGGGTCTGACCCGGAGAGGGGTGGATCTCCATGTTGTCCATCTGGTTAGTACAAGGGTATCACCACGTGCATTGTCACTAGAGACGGGAAGACTGACCCCATTAACATCAGTTCTGGTGTCAAGCAGGGCGACCCAATGTCACCTCTGTTGTTCAATCTGGCCCTGGACCCTTTTCTGTGTAAACTGGAAGCAGAGGGTAAAGGGTTCCATCAGGCTGGTTTCTGTGTTACGGCCATGGCCTTTGCTGACCAGCTGGTACTGGTGAGTGATTCCTGGGAGGGAATGTGTTATAACATCAAGATCCTGGAGACCTTCTGTGATCTTACTGGGCTCCAGACACAGGGTGAGAAGTGCCACAGCTTTTACATCAAGCCAACAAGGGACTCATATACCATCAATGATTTTCCCGTGTGGCAGATTAACGGTTCTCCCCTTCACATGATCGACCCGGGATGCTCTGAGAAATATCTAGGTATCCAGATTGACCCTTGGGTGGGCTTTGCTGACCAAGGCCTAGTCGAGAAACTGGAGGACTGGCTCCATCGGATTGGTGACACACCACTGAAACCTCTTCAAAAGGTCGATATACTCAGGACTTATACCATCCCTAGACTGGTATATCTGGCTGATCATACCGAGATAAGATCTGGGCCCCTGGAGACCCTTGACTTGTCCATTCGAAGGACAGTCAAGGAGTGGCTTCACCTTCCGCCAAGTACATGTGATGCCATCATGTATTCCAGATTCAAAGATGGTGGGTTGGGACTCACTAAATTGGCGGCGCTAATACCAAGTATACAGGCGTGAAGGCTGCATAAACTGGCGCAGTCTTCGGATGAGGCTCTAGTCACGTTTCTAAAGGGGGAACATCTAGAGAGTATGCATGAAAAGTTGTGGCTTAGAGCCGGGGGCGTGAAAGAGTCCATCCCGTCGATTTGGGAGCCCCTGCCCAAGAGAGAGGTTGTGGTGGCGGAAGGTGAGGCCTTGTCAGAGTGGGAAGTGCCTCGGTCCAGAACCATCCTTCCTAAACCTTGCAATTGGAGGAAGGTTGAGTTCATGAAATGGAAACAGCTGGTGTCCCAGGGCCATGGTATATCGAACTTTGAGAATGACACTATCAGTAATGGGTGGTTGGTGCGTTACCGTGGCATTCCTCACAGGAAACTCATTACCGCGTTGCAATTGCGGGCTAATGTTTACCCCACTCGAGAGTTCCTGGCAAGGGGTAGGCATGATGCCCGAGTTCGATCGTGTAGGCATTGCGACGCGGAGTTTGAAACATCAGCCCATATCATCGGCAACTGTCCGATTACTCAGGACGCCAGGATTAAACGTCACAATTCCATCTGTGAAACTCTTAGCAATGAAGCTAAGAGAGAGAACTGGACAGTGTACCAGAAGCCACATCTGAGGGATGATAAGAATGAGATTTACAAGCCGGACTTAATCTTGGTTAAAAGAACTAAGGCATTCATGGTGGACGTGACAGTTCGATACGAGCACAGCAACTCGTCCCTCAAGGAGGCAGCTGTAGAGAAGGCCAGGAAATATCAAGGCCTTCTCCTGTTGCCATAAGGCCTCCGTTAGCAGTAGTTAGGCTAAGGAGTTGGTTCCTGTGCAGGCCCATGGGAACCAAACCTGTGAAATGAGGCCTGAGAATCTGCTGATGTAAGGAACAACATTTAAAGGACTTAGTAGAGCATGTAGTACATATAGGTATACAAATTACTTGTGAAATATGATTACATGGTTACCAATAAAATGTTTTCTATGGTGGGAGTTAAGCTTAGAGAATTAACCTTTATTTTAGCTAGAGCAAGCGTGCAAAATTTATAGCCTTTAGAAAGGTTACCTGTAAGATGAATAAAGTAAAATACGTAGGAGACTGCACGTAGGCTGATGAAGTAAGACTTGTAACAAAGGTATAAAAGATGAGCATCTTTTGTAACCAACTTGGGACCCTGACTTTGAGACATTAGTCCTCAGGTCCCCGGGGCCTCAAATAAAGCACCGCATAAACTGACACTCTGTTGGTTTGTGTTTTCTCCCGGGAACGGGCAGCACTCCCACAGATCAGAGACTTTACTAATACCAAGACTGTCGAGTTCGTCGGCTTTCCCTTAGGAGCGAGGGGGAAATGGTATGAGAAGGACTCCGAGTTGCTATTGGCCCTGGGCCTCTCAAAAACGAGGCTAGGGAGGATTGCCCGGGCCCTGGCATCTAGAGCGCTCTTCTCTTCCGTGAACATTGTACATATATTTGTTAGCAAAAACCGTTCTCTGTTACCCTAATAAAGGCCCTTCCCTTGGTGGGTAAGACCTGGATAGTGGGAATTGGTTTTGGGCGGGAGGGGTTCATCAATCATACCGCGTCTTGCCCATATCTGGGCATCAAATTCCAATTCGACCAGGTGGACGGGCCACCTTTACTTAACCCGGAGAAGAAACATATATAATCGTATGTGTTTGTAAATACCTTCAATTTGGGATACTAAGCCGACGAAAGAACCATCTGCCTCATGCAGTGGAGATGTGAATTCTGAGTGGGAAGCACCGACCCTGAAAAACAAATTTCCTAAACCGTGTAATTGGAGGAAAAATGAATTTGATAAATGGTCTCAATTGGCATCTCAAGGGTGGGGGATTGTAAATTTTAAAAGGGATGAAATTAGTAACAATTGGCTAAAGCATTACAGAAGCATACCTCACAGGAAACTCCTGACCGCTTTACAACTTAGGGCAAATGTTTTCCCTACGAGAGAATTTCTCTCAAGGGGCAGAAAGGATAAATGTGCCACAAAATGCAGACACTGCCAAGCAGACAATGAGACATGCGCCCACATCATCGGCAACTGCCCAGTGGTACAGAACACTAGCATCAAAAGGCACAACTACATCTGCAATAGGCTGATTGAAGAGGCGAAAAAGAAGGACTGGGTAGTATTCCAGGAGCCACACACCAGGGATACCAGCAAGGAACTATACAAACCAGACATGATCTCTGTAAAAGATAACCATGCACTCGTTGTCGATGTGACGGGAAGGTATGAAAACACCAAATCATCTCTAGAGGAAGCTGCCACTGAAAAAGTGAATAAATACAAACACCTGAAACAAGAAATACAATACCTCACTAATGCAAAAGACGTTGTTTTCATGGGCTTTCCAATTGGGTCTAGGGGGAAATGGTACCATGGCAACTTTGAACTTTTGGGGACTCTTGGACTATCTAAATCAGCACAAAACAAGGTTACCTGGTCCTTATCCACTATTGCACTCATGTCATCTGTCGAGATTGTTCACATGTTTACCAACAAATCTAGAACATGCACTGCATTGTAATCAATTGCCATTTTTATTCTGTATGTAATCTTGTTCATTTTTTATTTTTGTAATGCTGCAACTCTTTTAATAAACTTTGACGGGCGCTGGGGACGCAGGGCAGCCACAAGCCAAAAACTAGGACAAAAGCCAGAAGGATGCAAGTAGTAAGTAGGAACGGGACATGATTTTTTTTTTCATAACGCGTCAATTAACATCTGATTTGGACCAATTTACTGGATTTGTCCAAAGTGGACAGGCCACCTTTACTTAACTCGAAAAAGGAACATATATTAATTATATATGTTCAAAAAATAGCTTGAGAGGGCTAGTTACTAACTGGGCAAAGCTGCAGAAGTCACACCTCCTCGTGGTCCCACTGGGCGCCCGTAAAGGGCAGCTGAGTTGACTTTTGCCCCAGTGTGTGTGAGGGGTACTCCGGACTTCTCCCTATCATTTGGACTCGCCACCCAGCAGTAGCTTCACAAATTGCTGAAAACAAGTTATTGGCGCAGCCGTTCGCTGTTGCCCAAGGCCTTGTCCGAGGGCAAAGTTGGACACAGTCCACAGTTGGGTCGAGGGTTACGACTCTGGGCTTGGACTACCCTCACCTGATCTTGACTTTGACCAAACGCCATCAAGGACTGACTATGGTGCAGACAACAGTTTTACACTATGTGTCCACGGCCACTCAGACCAACCCTTTAGATCTAAGGGTCCTGGCCAAAATTCCATCTGCACCTCTGCCATTTGGGGAGGAAAGATTCGATCTTATGCCATTGGAGTTTTGTAACTCCAATTTGGTGTCTTTGAGAAGGGAACAGCTGGATAATGCCAGAGAGTTTGGCCAACCTTCCCGAACCGTATGAGATCTTGCCTTTGAGGGTGGTAAGGGAGGAGCAGGCTGAGTGTGAAGTAAGAGAATCAGATGAGCCAAAAACACCAGAGGCTCAGCCAGGAACCAGCGGGGTTCCGTCACCTTCTAAAACACCTGTGGTGTCGGTTCCGGACAAAAGTCCATCATGTCCGCGCTGTGCTGACCGGTTTAATCGGATGCTGGGCTTGACTGAACATCTTAAAAGGGCACATGCCCAAAGTAAGATCATGTTTGAGTGCTCCAAGCGTGGTAAGAGAAATCAGAAATACCACAGTATCACTTGTCACGTCCCTCGGTGCAAAGGGAGAGTGCCTGTGGTTCCTTTGGGAGAATGGGTCTGTGAGGTTTGCTCATGCGGTTTTGCTACCAAGGTGGGTTTGGCCCAGCACAAGAGGTTTAAACATCCTCTTGTGCAAAATCAGGAAAGGATTGAGGCCTCCCGCTCCAAAGTAACATCTTTAAGAGGGGCCCACAAGAAGGTATGGACTGAGGAGGAGGAGGATCTCCTAAGGCAGCTGGAGGCCAGGTTTGCTGGTAGTAAAAACATCAACCAGCTCATTATGGAGTATTTACCATCTAAAACGGCCAAGCAGATCAGTGATAAGAGATGCTGCCTGGGTGGAGGTCCCTCAAGGAAAGATCTGGGAATGGAGGACGTGGAGTCAGGGAGAGAAGAACCTCCCGGGTCTGCTGAAGGGCCACGTGAGGGACAGTCAGAGCTCCATTATCGGAACATCGTTGGGCTGAGGCTATCAGCAGGCGGACTCTGTGGTTGCCAGGAGACCTTCAAAAAATAATAGAAGGGTACGATCCGCAGGTGGTGGTAAATGAGGTTTATGGATTGTTTCTCGAAGGCCTGAGTGGGCTTAGCCCAAAAAGTCCCAGGGGTTCCAAGTCACAAAGGACCCGTGGCCGTGGTGCATCCAGACCAAGAACTAAGTGGATGCAGAAAAGAGCTAGAAAGAGGGGGAAACATCTGCGATATCAGAAACTGTTCCAGTTTCACAGGGGGCGGTTGTCACGGGTCATTTTGGATAACACGGAAGCCCTGCAATGCCAAATACCATCTAGCGTTGTCCACAATGCGTTTAAGGTTAGATGGGAACAATCTGGTGGCTTTTTAGGTCTTGGATCCTTCCCTGTATATAGGGAAGCTGATAACATCGCGTTCCAGGACCTGATTACAGAAAAGGAGGTGGATAAGAACGTGAATGAGATGAGGAAAACCTCTGCTCCTGGGCCAGATGAAATTACTTTGGGTCATCTTCTTAAACTAGACCCAAAGTTCTCCCGGTTGACTGTGATCCTCAACCTCTGGTTGGACACGGGAACGATACCGGATGCGCTGCGGGACTGCAGGACAGTTTTGATACCCAAGTCCTCCAATGAGGAGAGGCTTGGTGATATCAATAACTGGAGGCCTATCACCATAGCATCAGTGGTGTTTAGGATTTTCTCCAGGATTGCTAATGCGAGGCTGTCATGTGCATGTCCCATTCACCCCAGACAGCGGGGTTTTATCAGCGCGTCTGGCTGTTCTGAAAACCTTAAGCTGTTACAGCTTTTGGTGAGAAGTGCTAAACAGGAGCATTGTCACCTGGGGGTCGTATTTGTGGACATTGCTAAGGCTTTTGACACTGTGTCTCATAAACACATTATAGCGGGTCTGACCCGGAGAGGGGTGGATCTCCATGTTGTCCATCTGGTTAGTACAAGGGTATCACCACGTGCATTGTCACTAGAGACGGGAAGACTGACCCCATTAACATCAGTTCTGGTGTCAAGCAGGGCGACCCAATGTCACCTCTGTTGTTCAATCTGGCCCTGGACCCTTTTCTGTGTAAACTGGAAGCAGAGGGTAAAGGGTTCCATCAGGCTGGTTTCTGTGTTACGGCCATGGCCTTTGCTGACCAGCTGGTACTGGTGAGTGATTCCTGGGAGGGAATGTGTTATAACATCAAGATCCTGGAGACCTTCTGTGATCTTACTGGGCTCCAGACACAGGGTGAGAAGTGCCACAGCTTTTACATCAAGCCAACAAGGGACTCATATACCATCAATGATTTTCCCGTGTGGCAGATTAACGGTTCTCCCCTTCACATGATCGACCCGGGATGCTCTGAGAAATATCTAGGTATCCAGATTGACCCTTGGGTGGGCTTTGCTGACCAAGGCCTAGTCGAGAAACTGGAGGACTGGCTCCATCGGATTGGTGACACACCACTGAAACCTCTTCAAAAGGTCGATATACTCAGGACTTATACCATCCCTAGACTGGTATATCTGGCTGATCATACCGAGATAAGATCTGGGCCCCTGGAGACCCTTGACTTGTCCATTCGAAGGACAGTCAAGGAGTGGCTTCACCTTCCGCCAAGTACATGTGATGCCGTCATGTATTCCAGATTCAAAGATGGTGGGTTGGGACTCACTAAATTGGCGGCGCTAATACCAAGTATACAGGCGTGAAGGCTGCATAAACTGGCGCAGTCTTCGGATGAGGCTCTAGTCACGTTTCTAAAGGGGGAACATCTAGAGAGTATGCATGAAAAGTTGTGGCTTAGAGCCGGGGGCGTGAAAGAGTCCATCCCGTCGATTTGGGAGCCCCTGCCCAAGAGAGAGGTTGTGGTGGCGGAAGGTGAGGCCTTGTCAGAGTGGGAAGTGCCTCGGTCCAGAACCATCCTTCCTAAACCTTGCAATTGGAGGAAGGTTGAGTTCATGAAATGGAAACAGCTGGTGTCCCAGGGCCATGGTATATCGAACTTTGAGAATGACACTATCAGTAATGGGTGGTTGGTGCGTTACCGTGGCATTCCTCACAGGAAACTCATTACCGCGTTGCAATTGCGGGCTAATGTTTACCCCACTCGAGAGTTCCTGGCAAGGGGTAGGCATGATGCCCGAGTTCGATCGTGTAGGCATTGCGACGCGGAGTTTGAAACATCAGCCCATATCATCGGCAACTGTCCGATTACTCAGGACGCCAGGATTAAACGTCACAATTCCATCTGTGAAACTCTTAGCAATGAAGCTAAGAGAGAGAACTGGACAGTGTACCAGAAGCCACATCTGAGGGATGATAAGAATGAGATTTACAAGCCGGACTTAATCTTGGTTAAAAGAACTAAGGCATTCATGGTGGACGTGACAGTTCGATACGAGCACAGCAACTCGTCCCTCAAGGAGGCAGCTGTAGAGAAGGCCAGGAAATATCAAGGCCTTCTCCTGTTGCCATAAGGCCTCCGTTAGCAGTAGTTAGGCTAAGGAGTTGGTTCCTGTGCAGGCCCATGGGAACCAAACCTGTGAAATGAGGCCTGAGAATCTGCTGATGTAAGGAACAACATTTAAAGGACTTAGTAGAGCATGTAGTACATATAGGTATACAAATTACTTGTGAAATATGATTACATGGTTACCAATAAAATGTTTTCTATGGTGGGAGTTAAGCTTAGAGAATTAACCTTTATTTTAGCTAGAGCAAGCGTGCAAAATTTATAGCCTTTAGAAAGGTTACCTGTAAGATGAATAAAGTAAAATACGTAGGAGACTGCACGTAGGCTGATGAAGTAAGACTTGTAACAAAGGTATAAAAGATGAGCATCTTTTGTAACCAACTTGGGACCCTGACTTTGAGACATTAGTCCTCAGGTCCCCGGGGCCTCAAATAAAGCACCGCATAAACTGACACTCTGTTGGTTTGTGTTTTCTCCCGGGAACGGGCAGCACTCCCACAGATCAGAGACTTTACTAATACCAAGACTGTCGAGTTCGTCGGCTTTCCCTTAGGAGCGAGGGGGAAATGGTATGAGAAGGACTCCGAGTTGCTATTGGCCCTGGGCCTCTCAAAAACGAGGCTAGGGAGGATTGCCCGGGCCCTGGCATCTAGAGCGCTCTTCTCTTCCGTGAACATTGTACATATATTTGTTAGCAAAAACCGTTCTCTGTTACCCTAATAAAGGCCCTTCCCTTGGTGGGTAAGACCTGGATAGTGGGAATTGGTTTTGGGCGGGAGGGGTTCATCAATCATACCGCGTCTTGCCCATATCTGGGCATCAAATTCCAATTCGACCAGGTGGACGGGCCACCTTTACTTAACCCGGAGAAGAAACATATATAATCGTATGTGTTTGTAAATACCTTCAATTTGGGATACTAAGCCGACGAAAGAACCATCTGCCTCATGCAGTGGAGATGTGAATTCTGAGTGGGAAGCACCGACCCTGAAAAACAAATTTCCTAAACCGTGTAATTGGAGGAAAAATGAATTTGATAAATGGTCTCAATTGGCATCTCAAGGGTGGGGGATTGTAAATTTTAAAAGGGATGAAATTAGTAACAATTGGCTAAAGCATTACAGAAGCATACCTCACAGGAAACTCCTGACCGCTTTACAACTTAGGGCAAATGTTTTCCCTACGAGAGAATTTCTCTCAAGGGGCAGAAAGGATAAATGTGCCACAAAATGCAGACACTGCCAAGCAGACAATGAGACATGCGCCCACATCATCGGCAACTGCCCAGTGGTACAGAACACTAGCATCAAAAGGCACAACTACATCTGCAATAGGCTGATTGAAGAGGCGAAAAAGAAGGACTGGGTAGTATTCCAGGAGCCACACACCAGGGATACCAGCAAGGAACTATACAAACCAGACATGATCTCTGTAAAAGATAACCATGCACTCGTTGTCGATGTGACGGGAAGGTATGAAAACACCAAATCATCTCTAGAGGAAGCTGCCACTGAAAAAGTGAATAAATACAAACACCTGAAACAAGAAATACAATACCTCACTAATGCAAAAGACGTTGTTTTCATGGGCTTTCCAATTGGGTCTAGGGGGAAATGGTACCATGGCAACTTTGAACTTTTGGGGACTCTTGGACTATCTAAATCAGCACAAAACAAGGTTACCTGGTCCTTATCCACTATTGCACTCATGTCATCTGTCGAGATTGTTCACATGTTTACCAACAAATCTAGAACATGCACTGCATTGTAATCAATTGCCATTTTTATTCTGTATGTAATCTTGTTCATTTTTTATTTTTGTAATGCTGCAACTCTTTTAATAAACTTTGACGGGCGCTGGGGACGCAGGGCAGCCACAAGCCAAAAACTAGGACAAAAGCCAGAAGGATGCAAGTAGTAAGTAGGAACGGGACATGATTTTTTTTTTCATAACGCGTCAATTAACATCTGATTTGGACCAATTTACTGGATTTGTCCAAAGTGGACAGGCCACCTTTACTTAACTCGAAAAAGGAACATATATTAATTATATATGTTCAAAAAATAGCTTGAGAGGGCTAGTTACTAACTGGGCAAAGCTGCAGAAGTCACACCTCCTCGTGGTCCCACTGGGCGCCCGTAAAGGGCAGCTGAGTTGACTTTTGCCCCAGTGTGTGTGAGGGGTACTCCGGACTTCTCCCTATCATTTGGACTCGCCACCCAGCAGTAGCTTCACAAATTGCTGAAAACAAGTTATTGGCGCAGCCGTTCGCTGTTGCCCAAGGCCTTGTCCGAGGGCAAAGTTGGACACAGTCCACAGTTGGGTCGAGGGTTACGACTCTGGGCTTGGACTACCCTCACCTGATCTTGACTTTGACCAAACGCCATCAAGGACTGACTATGGTGCAGACAACAGTTTTACACTATGTGTCCACGGCCACTCAGACCAACCCTTTAGATCTAAGGGTCCTGGCCAAAATTCCATCTGCACCTCTGCCATTTGGGGAGGAAAGATTCGATCTTATGCCATTGGAGTTTTGTAACTCCAATTTGGTGTCTTTGAGAAGGGAACAGCTGGATAATGCCAGAGAGTTTGGCCAACCTTCCCGAACCGTATGAGATCTTGCCTTTGAGGGTGGTAAGGGAGGAGCAGGCTGAGTGTGAAGTAAGAGAATCAGATGAGCCAAAAACACCAGAGGCTCAGCCAGGAACCAGCGGGGTTCCGTCACCTTCTAAAACACCTGTGGTGTCGGTTCCGGACAAAAGTCCATCATGTCCGCGCTGTGCTGACCGGTTTAATCGGATGCTGGGCTTGACTGAACATCTTAAAAGGGCACATGCCCAAAGTAAGATCATGTTTGAGTGCTCCAAGCGTGGTAAGAGAAATCAGAAATACCACAGTATCACTTGTCACGTCCCTCGGTGCAAAGGGAGAGTGCCTGTGGTTCCTTTGGGAGAATGGGTCTGTGAGGTTTGCTCATGCGGTTTTGCTACCAAGGTGGGTTTGGCCCAGCACAAGAGGTTTAAACATCCTCTTGTGCAAAATCAGGAAAGGATTGAGGCCTCCCGCTCCAAAGTAACATCTTTAAGAGGGGCCCACAAGAAGGTATGGACTGAGGAGGAGGAGGATCTCCTAAGGCAGCTGGAGGCCAGGTTTGCTGGTAGTAAAAACATCAACCAGCTCATTATGGAGTATTTACCATCTAAAACGGCCAAGCAGATCAGTGATAAGAGATGCTGCCTGGGTGGAGGTCCCTCAAGGAAAGATCTGGGAATGGAGGACGTGGAGTCAGGGAGAGAAGAACCTCCCGGGTCTGCTGAAGGGCCACGTGAGGGACAGTCAGAGCTCCATTATCGGAACATCGTTGGGCTGAGGCTATCAGCAGGCGGACTCTGTGGTTGCCAGGAGACCTTCAAAAAATAATAGAAGGGTACGATCCGCAGGTGGTGGTAAATGAGGTTTATGGATTGTTTCTCGAAGGCCTGAGTGGGCTTAGCCCAAAAAGTCCCAGGGGTTCCAAGTCACAAAGGACCCGTGGCCGTGGTGCATCCAGACCAAGAACTAAGTGGATGCAGAAAAGAGCTAGAAAGAGGGGGAAACATCTGCGATATCAGAAACTGTTCCAGTTTCACAGGGGGCGGTTGTCACGGGTCATTTTGGATAACACGGAAGCCCTGCAATGCCAAATACCATCTAGCGTTGTCCACAATGCGTTTAAGGTTAGATGGGAACAATCTGGTGGCTTTTTAGGTCTTGGATCCTTCCCTGTATATAGGGAAGCTGATAACATCGCGTTCCAGGACCTGATTACAGAAAAGGAGGTGGATAAGAACGTGAATGAGATGAGGAAAACCTCTGCTCCTGGGCCAGATGAAATTACTTTGGGTCATCTTCTTAAACTAGACCCAAAGTTCTCCCGGTTGACTGTGATCCTCAACCTCTGGTTGGACACGGGAACGATACCGGATGCGCTGCGGGACTGCAGGACAGTTTTGATACCCAAGTCCTCCAATGAGGAGAGGCTTGGTGATATCAATAACTGGAGGCCTATCACCATAGCATCAGTGGTGTTTAGGATTTTCTCCAGGATTGCTAATGCGAGGCTGTCATGTGCATGTCCCATTCACCCCAGACAGCGGGGTTTTATCAGCGCGTCTGGCTGTTCTGAAAACCTTAAGCTGTTACAGCTTTTGGTAAGATGTGCCAAGCAGGAGCATTGTCACCTGGGGGTCGTATTCGTGGACATTGCTAAGGCTTTTGACACCGTGTCTCATAAACACATTATAGCGGGTCTGACCCGGAGAGGGGTTGATCCCCATTCTGTCCATCTGGTTGGTGAGATGTACAAGGGTATCACCACGTACATTGTCACTAGAGACGGGAAGACTGACCCCATTAACATCAGTTCTGGTGTCAAGCAGGGCGACCCAATGTCACCTCTGTTGTTCAATCTGGCCCTGGACCCGCTTTTGTGTAAACTGGAGGCAGAGGGGAAAGGGTTCCATCAGGGTGGTTTCCATGTTACGGCCATGGCCTTTGATGACGATCTGGTACTGGTGAGTGATTCCTGGGAGGGAATGTGTTATAACATCAAGATCCTGGAGGCCTTTTGAGATCTTACTGGTCTCCAGACACAGGGTGAGAAGTGCCACGGCTTTTACATCAAGCCAACAAGGGACTCATATACCATCAATGATTGTCCAGCGTGGCAGACTAATGGTTCTCCCCTTCACATGATCGACCCGGGATGCTCGGACAAATATCTAGGTATCCAGATTGACCCTTGGGTGGGCTTTGCTGACCAAGGCCTAGTTGAGAAACTGGAGGACTGGCTCCATCGGATTGGTGACACACCACTGAAACCTCTTCAAAAGGTCGATATACTCAGGACTTATACCATCCCTAGACTGGTATATCTGGCCAACCATACCGAGATAAGATCTGGGCCCCTGGAGACCCTTGACTTGTCCATTCGAAGGACAGTTAAGGAGTGGCTTCACCTTCCGCCAAGTACGTGTGATGCCGTCATGTATTCCAGATTCAAAGATGGTGGGTTGGGAGTCATTAAATTGGCGGTGCTGATTCCAAGTATACAGGGGTGAAGGCTGCATAAACTGGCGCAGTCTTCGGATGAGATGTTGGTGTCATTTTTAAAAGGGGAACATCTGGAGATTATGTATGAGAAGTTGTGGCTGTGAGCCAGAGGCATGAAAGAGTCCATTCTGTCTATTTGGGAGCCCCTTCCCGTGAGAGAAGTTGTGGTTGAAGAAGGTGAGGCCTTGTCAGAGTGGGAGGTGCCTCGTTCCAGAACCATCCTTCCTAAACCTTGCAATTGGAGGAAGGTTGAGTTCACAAAATGGAAACAGCTGTTTACCCAGGGCCATGGTCTAGCAAACTTTGAGAATGATACCATCAGCAATGGTTGGTTGGTGCGTTACCGCGGCATCCCTCACAGGAAACTCATTACCGCGTTGCAATTGCGGGCTAATGTTTACCCCACTCGAGAATTCCTGGCAAGGGGTAGGCATGATGCCCCTGTTCGATCGTGTAGGCATTGCGACGCAGAGTTTGAAACATCAGCCCATATCATCGGCAACTGTCCAATTACTCAAGATGCCAGGATTAAAAGACACAATTCCATCTGTGAAACTCTTAGTAACAAGGCTAAGAGGGAGAATTGACTGTGTACCAGGAGCCACATCTGAGGGATGATAAGAACGAGCTGTATAAGCCGGACTTAATCTTGGTGAAGGGAAACAAGGCATTTGTGGGGGACGTGACACTTCGATACGAGCACAACAACTCGTCCTTGAAGGAGGCAGCCGCAGAGAAAGCTAAGAAATATAAAGGCCTTCTCCTCCAAATCAAGGAACTGACTAATACCAAGGCTGTCGAGTTTGTTGGTTTTCCCTTAGGAGTGCGGGGGAAATGGTACGAGAAGAACTCCGAGTTGCTATTGGCCCTGGGCCTCTCTAAGGCGAGGCTAGGGAGGATTGCCCAGGCCCTGGCATCTGGAGCTCTCTTCCGTGGACATTGTACATATGTTTGCTAGTAAAATTCGTTCTCTGTTACCTGATAATACATAAAGGCCCTTCCCCTCGTGGGTTCAAGCTGGATAGTGGGAACTGGTTTTGGGCGGGAGGGGTTCATCTTTCATACCGTGTCTTGCCCAACTTTGGGCACCAAATTCTGATGTGACCAGGTGGACTGGCCACCTCTACTTAACCCGGAAAAGAAACATATATAATTGTATGTGTTTGTAAAATAAGCCACTCACTACAAAAAACAGTTTGTATCTTAAAGGGTCAAGATTACACAGGCTCCTTAAACACATCCTGAGTCACAGCAGACACCTGAGAGCAGAAAAGCAGCTTCTGCAGGACCTGTAACACCACCAGGTACCCAATGCCCAGGAGGTGAGTGCTGTGAATGAAGATCCTAAGATGAAAGAGGGATGGAATGGAGATATTCTCGTTCCTCCTTATTAAAAACAGAAAAATAGGGGCCAGCTGGGCAAGACAGGCTTTGGAGAGCAACCAGTTAATAGGTTTACTGAATTAGCTGTTTAATGCCAATCAAAACAAGTCAGCCTCAGACAAAGGTATCTGCAGGTAATTGCAATGAATGTTTTGCTTCCTCTACCTCACTGAGCAAAGAGGTTGATAAATATTGTAGCTGCAGTACAACCATGGACTTCAGCAAACTACAGAGCTTGCCACGTTGCCAAGCATAAACACTTTGCCCTGGTGGCAACGCTGTGCCACTTAGTTCAACTGAGCAGAATATAAACCAAAATTAAATATTAATAAAACACACCAAACATGACTTGAAGGTGCTAATGGCTTTTCAAGTCAAAACACAGACGAAGGATGCAACAGCTGAGACATATTTGGATCACTGCTGTAGTCTAACGCTTGCTTAGATTTATAACAATATAATCTGCTAATAAAAAGGGATATATAGAGAAGCCCAAACACTGTAATAGTCTA
This sequence comes from Zosterops lateralis, assembly GCF_965231275.1. Classification (NCBI taxonomy): domain Eukaryota; kingdom Metazoa; phylum Chordata; class Aves; order Passeriformes; family Zosteropidae; genus Zosterops; species Zosterops lateralis. The sequence continues at coordinate 14,538,135 of NC_139764.1, forward strand.
TTTGGGGCTTTGGCAATGCAATACTCATAAAAAAACCTGCCCTCAGGACTTACTACAGAATCTGTTACCCATTTCATTCTCAGCTTCTGGATGGGGAGAAAAGTTTATTGTGATGAACTAGGTTCATATTATGGTCTTCTGTTTCCTCAGACTGGTAATTTTCCCTCTGTATATCCCACATATTTCTACTTTTGGGGAAACCATTTATCTGTATTTTTACACAGTGTTCATTTAAACAGTTACAAGCTGTACAAAATATAAAGTGAGACAGTGCATTACTACATTTTTGTTCTCCACTAATTTTAGTCTGAAGTAAGGCTAATTTTAAGAAAACTGCAGCCTAAAAAAAAAAAAAAAAAAAAAAAAAAAAAAGTATCATGAGCATTTTTTAAATTTATCATATTTTTTCAGACCTGGAATTGCAACCTGCAGAAAATGACAGGGTATAATGGCTGAAGGGAAGTATTAGAACATTTCCCTAAAGGCCAACTGTTTGTTGAAAACACAGTGAATACATTGACATTAGCAATTAGTAGCTCAGACTGCCTGATGAAGCACCACAGTTTCATGTGTCTTGTGACAGTCCATTCCTGCATTATTTCCCCATGGAAAATGCCTTTAGAGCCAGGAGCATGAAAACATCTCCCTTTCCATGCATGTCTTAGAAGTTACTCAAAGACACAGCTCCTGCTGTTTCCATACCAACATCTGGAACTTGCATCCTAAAGGAGACAAGGAGCAAACAGCAGCAACCAGTCTTTTCTCCAGCTTGTGGGGGGAAACCTCCTCTGGTGTAAATTCTCCAAGCCTCATCAGATGAAATGAGGCTGGACTGATTTACACTCACTGAGAATCCACCCCTTATCTCACTTGCTACAGTAGTGAAAAGGAACTGTCTAATGCTGGCACAGAAACTTCAATCACATCTGCCATATGGGTATTTTTTGCCCAAGAGATTACTCTGAGTGAACCTATAAAGTTCTGAGGAGGAAACAGTTGCAGTCACAGAAGAATAAAGAGTATTATTGCAGAGGACTCTTTTTCCCAATGAAATCACCCAATTTACAACTCATTAATTAAGGTTCTTGTTGAAAATATTATTTGGACTAGTTCTGCTCACATACATCAAGCAGAGCCAAAACATGAGGGACTTCAGTTTTCAAACAGCACTAAAAAATGTAATTGGTCCTTCTGGACCTTACACAGGTGCTGATAGATCATAAGCTCTCTGGAAGTTTTTATTACCAAATATTATATGCCCAAGTGACATGAACCCTTTGAGTAGTGCCATTAGGTTTCAATACAGAGTATGAGATCATTCCCAAGTCACAGATCCACAACAGGAAAATAATACATTAGAATCAGTCAATGAAGTGCTCACATCCTGCCATTCTGACAAGGAGACCTTACTCATACCAGGACTCCCATGACAGGAAGTTTACTTGAACACAGGCCAGTCAAATGAGTACTGATTTACAGACTCAAACCCATAAGCACTAAAAAAAATTCAATGACTGTGTTTACCCTAAACTAGGTCACTGTGCTTCTTCTAACAATAGAATTTTCTATGTAAATTGATTCCTACTAATATCCCATGACGGTGCCTCCTGTCCTCTCTCATTGCATTAGGCAGTTGCCAGCCTTATCTGGGTCTTCTCCATCAAGCCTAATCCACTTCTTTTCAATTTCAACCTGTAAGTAGAAAACAAAAAGCAGCAGGTAGAATTAGCAAATAATTGGACACTGAAAGAGTGAACTGCAGCAACAGCATGGAAAAAAGCTTTGACACAAAATCAAAATATTTCCAGACCCAATAGATTTCAAAACCACTACTTCCAAAAATAGCTCAACTGAGGGAAAAAAAAATAAAATAAAAAAAAATAAGCTGCATTCACAGTTCTATTTTTCAGTCTCATTTTTGATCAGACAAGGAATTAGTATTTAATGATTCTTTTGCTCAAAGTCATTATCAAAAGTACATGCAAGATATGTTTAGAATACAAAGCACATTTGCTTTTCAAATACTGTATGAGGTAGCAGGCAGGGAGAAGAGGAGGAAAACATGGAAAGCATAGTCCTGAGAATACCTGGCAATTGTAAAAAGCTTTCTGAATCACGTGTTTCTGGGGCTGCACATCGCTCTCTATGCCCAGGGACTTCACTTCTGTTCCCGAGGCACAGGTGTCGTGAACAACAAACTGGACAGTAGCAAATGGGTACCAGTCAGATGGTATCTCCTGGTCTGATCCCAGTTCCAGTTTGTAAGACAGGCTGTGTGGATGATCCAAACCTTGGAAAAAAAACCACCACACCATTAGCGAATTATGTTTCCTTTGTTTAGGTTCATCTCCTAGCAAGAGAGCACAGCTTTACCTTTTATGAACACAGAACTGATGTTATGATACAAGGTTATTCTATCTATAATCTTTTGCTACTTGGTCATAAGGTGGCCCCTTGTTCATTTTCTGTCTGCTTCAGCACACTTGTCAGAGTCATTGCAGTTTTTCAAATTTACACAAGATTTACCACATCCTTTCAGCTTCTCATTGAGAGAATATTACAAATGTAGGGCTTTGTTGCTAAATCCAAACTATTTTATGGAATCTCAGTTTTCTCTTAAAAATGCATTTCTTACTCTAACAGAAAAACAAAAACTGGAAGTTTCAGTGTAGCTAAGGCAGAGATGCTGCCCTGTGTCCAATCACCCCCTTTCCAGAGCTCTCTGCTGTAGAAATTTTACTGCAGTGCTTATTTCAAGTACTACAGCTATCTTGTGTACCATCATTTATTACAGTATGTCCATGGCCTGAAGATAAAGGTGCAGCTCAGAGTGCTGCTCAAACAAGATACATCCCACCTGCCAGGATAAAGGCTACCTCGGGTCCCTCTCTAGTTTGGAAAAGAACATACCCTATTTCTTAAAAAAAAAAAAGGTACTGCTAAAATAACTGTGATGTTATAAAGCAGAGTCATGCAGGATTTGTGCAGCATATTCTGAATTACTTTAATCATCCTAGGGATAATCCTAAGTATCACTTGCTTCAGCATTTCTTACATGTGGCAATGATAAGGGCAAGCACTTCTCCTGGCACACAGGAACACCAACGTGCACGCCTGCTTCTCAAAGCACCTGGAGTCAGCAGACTGACTATGTGTGTGAAAGCAGGATAATACCATTTAATATAATGAAAAGAATCCTCTCCAAATTCTTCAGGGCAAAATGTAGCAGTTCTGCATTTCTCCTTCTCTCCAGGATTTTAATCATCAGCATAGACAACTAACTATGTTTTGGCTGCAGGCAGGGAAAAAAAATAAAAGAAGAGAAAGGATTGCATGTATTTTGTCAAAGGCAAGCCTGGCAGTGTATATTTGGTTTTCATCCATTACACTGAATGGAATCTCGAAGTTCAGGAAAAAATGTCCCATTCTTTAGGCACTGACTTCCTCCAGTGACAGGAATCAATTTTGTATCAGAATGAAGCAAATACTGAAGAAGGAGTTAACATAAACTGAGCTTTATCCATCCCATGGGAAAAATCATGCTAATATTCCACATCCACAGGCTCACAGGCATTTTGTAAGGCAAAAATAAATTAAAAAGCTGCATCTCCATTTCTACTAGGAGCCCTGGGCTGGGTGCCTGTCTGTGCTGCAGGTTTTCCCTGTAACATTACACAGACCTCTTGGCACACCTCAGGAGAGGGTCCTGCAAGGCACTGGAGTACAAAGATCCTCAGTTTGCAAGGAGTGCCGTGCCAGGGGCATGCAGCATGTGGCTGAAGTCTCAGGACAACAACACAAAACACAGAGACAAGTAAAACTGTAACATCAGGGATTTTATTATGGAAATAGAGGAGGGAACAAAGTCAGAAATAAGGATTACAGCCACCGGCCAACATCTTGAGAATGAAGCTGGAGCACAGAAGAAGTGTGAGGAGATGTTGTTTCATCACTCACACATCCAGGGACAGGCAGATCTCTGCACCTCTGTGATCTGAGCCTTGTCCATGATCTGCTGCTGGTCACCTCTTGCTGTGTCCAAGGCCATTTCTCCTGCACTAACACTCTCTTGGTCCACAGTCCCTCTTCCAGACTGCCTGGACATGGTGGAATGAGCCTCTCTTGATGTGGGCTTCTCCATCCTTCAATCCTCCATCATCCCAGCAACAGGACACCCCAAGGAATATCCTGTTCCAGAGCCACACTGCAAGATGTCATCCCATATGAACTGTGCTCCTTTTGGCTCCCAGGACCTGCTCTCCTCTCCCATGGTAGTGCCAGGATGCAGCTTGGCAACAAATTTACTTGACCTGCCCTTTGTGCTGTTTGCTGGGTTGGGCTGCACAGACTGCACAGTGCCAGCCACAAGTGAAGCATCCTGGGGAGGACAGCAGGAATTGCAGCACCAAGATGGCATGGCATGTCTTGGCCAGGGAAAAGGTGCACTCTGCCTCTGGGGCTGTGGTTAGTCAAGAATCTGAGGAAAAAGGGTTTGTTGCTTGTAGTTAATTTGTGGTAGAAGGCAACCAGCATAGATCTAACGGCCTTTGGATATCAAATTCAGAATCTTCCTGGGTTTTTTTGGGGGGAGGCCTCTAACGAAACAAATAGCAATGGGAACGGTGTAACAAATTATTCTGTCTTCTGAGAAATGGAATCCAGAAATAATCCCTGCATGGAATTCTCCTGGGCAGATATTGGATGGTCAATGTTGGATAACAGACATCCACTTGAGTTAAGGCGTAGATGAGCCATACCTCTTGGGCTGCTGCTGAAGGTTTCCCTGCTAGACATGGCATAGTTGGGATTCAGGACTACCAAAAGAAACCTCTGGGTTTATAGTCCAGCTGACCTACAGCCATAACATGGTCTTGGTGTTGAGATGCAGTGAATTCTGGGGCACTTCCTTTTCCTTAGGTGGTAACCTTCAAAGGCAGAGACAACAGGTTTGGGATTTGGGTAAGAATACTGCCTTGGGTCCTCTGGAGCAGCCTCCATTGGACATTTTTGCCTATTCCTAAAACACAGGGTTCTCCCCATCCCATCTGTCTCTTGTACCAACACCAACATCAGAGGGAGGCACTCACCCCTTCACTCGTGGACAAGTTCTTCTGCCACTGCTGGGCTCTGCTAGGAGTGTAGAGCAACTTCTTCCCATCGGCTGTCAGATGACAAAGTGACCGACCAGCATCTTGGAAGACTGTGAACATCACCTTAGTTTTCACCTAAAACTGAGCAGTTCTTGTCATCTCTGCTCCATGAAACCACTGCTTCCCACGCCTTGTGTTACACTGGAGTTAGAAGACGAAATAGAGGCTGTGTGTAGAAGATCCTTTTGCAAAAGAAACTGTAATGCTGAAAAAGCCAGGTGTTGGCCAGGAGAGAAAAGGTGGTGCTGTGGAAAGACAGGTGGGTTGGAGCAGACACAGTGTGCTAAGGTGACATATTCAAGATCATATATTCAAGCCCAGCTATCCAAAATGTGACCCATCAGGCACTGTTGAGACATGATCACCTGGACTGATGAAATCAAACCACTCCTGAGAGGCAACCAGAAAAATTTGAGGAGATTCTTAAGCTTTTACTATCTAACTTATGAGACAGAAACCCTGCAAATCTATGCAACTTGTTAAGACTTCTGTGAATTGAGAGACTTTAGTCTGCCTTAATCTGAAAATCTGGCTCGTTTCCTAGAAGCATTCCAAACTCTTGCTCTCTGTCTCTGAAGAATACCACCAAAAAAGCCAAAACAAACAAACAAAAGATCAGTAAAACGATGAAACTACATTCCGAATATCATTTAGCATCCATATAGCATTTCAAAAGCAATTAATAATCTAACTTTGCACTTATTAACATTGTTTAGCCCTTTTTCACCTGTGTAAGTAGCAGTCAAACAACCTTGATCTGAGAAAGGCTCATGAAGCAAACCAATTAAAGCCAAAATAATGTACTGGTTATCTTAGTTATGCAATAATTCTATTTTTGCCAAAACAGGTCCAGTTCTAAAACTCTTACTTTGAATGTGAAAACATAAACAATTACTAAGAACAGATTTACATACATTAAAGTTGTTAGAAGTCAGTAACTCCTGCAGCTGTGTCTAAACGGGTACATTTATCCAGCCTGCTGGGAGAAGTGCATAGGAAATAGAGGAGTGGGAGAGTACCATCACCAAGCACCAGTTCACAGTAGTGCCAGTGCCAGGAGGTGGCTGGGCAGGGATGAAGTCCACCTGACAAAGCCATGGCTTTGAGTTTCCACCTGGGCAGTTTAGAAAATAAGAAAAGCAGCACCTGTTGGTTCCTGGGAACCACATCACCTCCCACAGCAGAGTTCATGCACAGATGTTAAAAGCAGTAACAAGGCTGCCAGCAGCCACAACCTCCTCAAGCTCCAACTTTCTGTCTTGTTCAGTCTCTGCTTCCTCAGTGTGGCTCCATGATACAGAATGAAAGGAGAAATAATCAGCTGAAGAACTGTTGCTTTACACAATGGCTCAAGGATGGAATTGTCCTAGCAGGAAATATCACAGGGCTCAAATTTATACAGCAAGTGATGAAAGCAGAGTGCTTTGCAGTTTAGTCTCTCCCTTGCCCGCTGGGAACTCCCTGGGAAGCAGCTGACACAGCTTCTTACAGTAAAGTCTGGCCCCAGTACTGTGCTAAAATCATGACATGTTCCACGTTTCCTTGCACAAAGCCCCAGTTTCACAAACATAGACTCAATCTGCAGAAATTTCACCGGATCAGCCCTTCAAAACCTATTGCTTTTTTGCTTTTTCCCTTTTTTAAAAAATAATGCTAAAATTCTCACTCTAAACACAACATCTATCTATCTGAATAGGCATAGGCTGCTTTTATAAGTCTGCTGTTTCTTGCAGCTCCTACTGAGTTCACTTGGCCAGCACTTTTCCAAGAAAACACTTTAGTAGAATCCAGTGAATATTAACATATTTCAATGTCTATAAATGGAGCCACAAAATAACTGCAGGCAACCTTTCCTTCTCCCCTCTTTTTTTTTCTTTTTTTTTCTTTTTTTTTTTTTTTTTTTTCTGAGAAGCCTTGGACAAAGGCTTTTTGAAAGCAAAATCCTCAGCATACTTTTCCGGCTGCGGTAAACACATTATGAAAGTTTACATATTTCTATTAGTTTGACTGTCTCCAGACTTTTGGCATGCCTTGGGACAACTCTATTTTTAAACCCTTGACTGTGTACAGAGCACTTGATAAAGAGGTTTAAAATTTGACTGGGCAGTATTACTACCACAATGTTTTTTCACATGCACGAACATTTCAGAGACAAATGATTCTGCAGATCTCAGCTAGAGGAGTTATTCAAATGTCAGAAGTTTAAGCTACTGGTAGAAAATAATGTAAAGCTGTGGAAAGCCTCAAAAAAACTCCAGTTCTTCCTTTCAAATAATTTAAATCTAAAGTTAATTGTGCATATCAAGTCTTCAGGTGCAAGAACTTCAGGAAATTCGGAAGACTTATAATCTTTAAAATTGCCTGAACTGCTGACTTGATTTTACAGAAGCCAAACTACATTAAATAGCAAAGAATACTAAAAGCTACCCAAACAGTCCTATAAGCCCTGGAAAAACACATGGGTCACAGCAACACTGTGCAAATATCTGAAACCTGGAGCAAAGGACAGGGATTTTGAAGGCCTGAAAAATCTTCTCCTGCCTTCTCGCTCTTCTACGTCTCTCCATCAGCTCCTCTGCCCTCCCTGTCCATTTTCCAGTCCCCCCAGCCCATGCCCTTCACTTCCCTCTCTCTGTCATTGCTCTTCCCCCACCATTAGTCCTGGTTTAGCAGTAGAATGCCTGAAACCAGGACTTAAGAAAGTAAAATCTTTTCTGGACATTTTAAAGAGGCAGTTAGCCCAGACAGGATAATACAAGACTAGGACAATCCATATGTTAGTAACATATACTAACCCTCCTTTTTAAAAGTACAGATTTTACAGGTATTTTACATGAAATGCTTTAACAAGTGCCCTTGTCTTACACAGATCCCCAAAGCCTCAGGTACACATAATGCAAAGGATCAAGCAAAGGATCAAATGCCTTCACTCTACAGAACTTGAAGCAGGATACTGTATTCCTCAAGAATTTTTATGCCTTTAGAAAATACTATGTCTTTAGAAAGGTACTGGTAACATGACTAAAAATTGGAATTTTGAACCCAAATGGTTGTATTTTTCTTCTTCAAAAAGTCATATTTTCTCCTTTAAATTACAGTAAATTAACTACTTCCATGTGTGCAATTAAAAACATAGCTGCTTTTACTGCTACAAGTTTTCAGTGAGGTACCACCAGCAGAAAGAAATGAGAATAAAGTGGGAGCCATTTTTTGTCAGTGCAGTTATTGCCATGAAAGTACAATCTCAATGCACAAAACCATGAAAGAGGTAATAGAAACCAACCTTTGCAAAAGCACAGTTCCCTTCCTACAGCAAATTTAACCCCAGCACCTTCTAGTTATGTATCATACCTACCTTTTCTTAAATGTGGTAGATGCTAGAAAGCCAAGACCCAGCAGTGACAATACTACCTTTTCTTAGTTTTGTGATATCGGGTGAACAAATCATTTTATTAACTTCTGCTCCTATCCCACTCATTGCCCAGCTGGTACACGGGAAGCATAAACCCTTCCCTCAGCCTTCCTACTACAGATTTTAGGTTTACTCAGAATGATCACCTCTGCTTCCATGATACCACACACTTGACATGACTGACAGTACATCTGCCTCCATCAAATAATTTACGAAAACATAGTTTAAAGAAATTGGTAATTCCTTATTCTCTTTTCCTTAAACGATTATTCCAGCTTCTACCAACAGCATCCCACAGATAAAAACCCAGATCACAACAGCTGATGGAGGTACACAAGCATAAACCCAGTGAAGCCACACACCCAATCCCATAGCACAAATTATTTACTTGAATTTTTATCTGGAAGCCTGTCAATCTTCCACACCACAGCCCTGTAGGCACTCTCGTATTTTGCTGTTCCAACCGAGACTTGGATTACAGGATCAGATTCAACCTCATGCAAAGCCCCAAGGCATGCTCTCCTATTCATTTTTGCTTTTAGGGACTTCTGCCTTTGGAGGTTCATGGTCCAAAGTGCTTTGATCCACTGTGTGGGAACGGGAAAGCGTATCATAACATTTTCACAGTACTTCACAGATGGTAGACGTGTCGGCATCTGAGCAGTTGAAGACATGTTTATGAAAGCCTGAAGTTCAATATATGCCCCCTGAACCACCACTGCAGCCTTCACGGAAAAGGGAAGGTCTTGCTCATTGTAGTGTGTCCTGAAACGCATCAGTTCCAGCCTGCAGGCGTCAGGGGGTGTAAACTTAATAATCCGTGATTGCTGAAATTCCTGTGCTTTAACACAGTTATGGAAATGGCAGTCGAGAATATCGATCCACTTCTTCTCCTGCTCCTTCTCAAAGTAACGCTCGTCCCTCTTGTGCAGCTCCAGGTCGTTCAGGGTTAGAAAACACTCAGCGCCGCCATTCACAAAACACAGGCAGTAAATGTGTGTGATGACTGCACTTTCTACGAGTTTTCCTTCTGCTTTAGTGACCTTTCCCCAAAAGTTATCCACTATTTCCAGAGTCATTTCTTGCTCTTCATAATTCCTCTTTTGTCTGGAAACGGTCGGAAGTTTCATGAGCTCCTCCTCGACCGTGACGAGGAAATCGGTGAAATCGTTATAATCGGTGGTGCCCAGCTTTAACATCTGCTCCACCTCTGGCTCATGGATCACCTCTACCTTGGGGTGGTACCTCCTCTTCTCCGTGTAAGACACGCACTCGATCTTCACAGTGTGGATTTTTCCTGAGACATTGTAGCTCTCCAGTTTGGGTTCGGACAGCTTGCACTGCGGCTGCAGCTGGAATTCCTTGAAAGGTTTCTCCAGGCCCTTTTCGTAATACATCTGCAACACCCCTCCAGCCAGGACACTCAGGTAAATAGGTCCCCACTGTCGAGACGACATCATGTTCTTCTTTTCAGGAATCCTCAGCATGAACGGCCACCCATCTGATTTCTGGCTCCTGAAAAGGCTGCGTGGGATGGTGGGGGAGAGCTTGTGCCACGTGTGGGTGCTGGAGATGGGTGGGTTTTCCACAGCCTCACAGCTGTCGGCTTGCAGGTGTTCAAGCCTCTCACAGATGTAACTGAGGGAGCCCTGGTTGAGGCTTTTCTGATCATGACACCCACTCCTGTCAAGCACTCTGTCCTTCCTGTGCATGCTAACATTAGCTGGCGACGTGCTGAGGGAGCACCCTTCCTTCCAAAAAGGACTGGAAAAAGCACAGTCACTGTGGAAATATGGGAAGTGTCCTGGAACCAGCTCCTCACAGCTTCCTGGTGGGTTAGGGCTTCCTTCATCTGCTGATTTGGAGACCAAAGTCTTACCTAGATGGTCATTAGGTGAAGGATTTAAAGGAAGGCTGCTCAGTTTCTGCGAGGCTAGGGATGAGCAAATCCCAGGGGATATTGGAGGGTTAACATTTGATGGCCATTCAGGGATGGGATAAAGCGTGTGAATCCCAGACTTTGGAAAGCAGGGGTTTCCCGGGTAGTCTCTGGTAGGTGTAGTAAGTGGAGAGTTGCTGGGGGGTCCAGGACTTAGGTAGAAATCAACTACAGGAGATGAGAGCGGAGTGTTGCCTGTAGAGGATGACCTACTTGAAGACTCATGAACACTGGACAGGTTGAGCTTAAGGCCATTTGGTTTGCAACTACTCTGATTGTTAACTAGTTTCTGAGGTGACTGGAAGAGAGGCTCATCATCAAAGGTGACCCAGTTTGCTGGATTTGGGGAACACATCTTGTAGGAGAAGCTTGAGGCACTTGCACAACACATCACCCACACGCCATCTATGAAGAAACAACAAACATGATTCAAATCAAACTCAAATCACACAAAGCTCAAATCTGTAAGCAGTTCACAAATCCAGTGTATTTTGTTTTGCATGTATAACCTGAGACAGCTGTGTAGAAACAGATAAACTGCCTGTGAATCCTCACTGCTCTCCCAGGTTGGGGATTGAAGGGAGTTCTAAACTCTACAAGCTGTTCAGAGCATCTGATGTACAGAGCCTCTCAATCAGAGAGAGCAGAATGCCCCACAGCAGTACAGGACTGCTTGAATAATATTTTCAGCTTCATAGTATACAACATAATACTATACACATTATGCATCATTTCAAATATGGACAGAGATTTTTCCATATTCAAAATTTTCCACTGGGCATCTGCTCTGGATAAGGTTTCCCCTCCTTCCCCCATCAGAAAAAACAGCATTTTACTAAGAATGGTGTGGCTGTTTCCAAAAATAGAATCAGGAGGGAGAGAGGGGATTATTTTTTTGATGAAAAGCTGTAGCAACTCAGTGCTGATGGCAAAGGTACACATGCTGCTGCCATCACAGCAAAACCCTGGATGCCTGCCAGACCTGGGCAGGAATCTCACTACATCAATTCCTTCAAACCCAGGCTTACACTCTTGGAGACTGGGCACGTTATAGGGAAGTATTGGAAAGACATTATACATATAAACAAGAAATTAGGCCTAAGGATGAGCAGTACATTCCTGCTGAGGAGTAGACTGCAAGCCTCCACCACAGACAAAATGCTGATGAAACACAAGTCAAGGCCAAGTAACAACACTCACATCTGCCAAGCACTGAATTGGCTGCTGGCCTGGAAAAAGGACAGGTCTTTAAACCAATTAATAAACTACACTTCATCAAACAAAGTGTCTTTGGTAAAGGGCTCAGCTGGATGTCCTCCGAGCAGGACTGCAACCAGTAAACCATTAATCTTGCCATCGTGGTTCTAAATTGTGCACTGAAATTTTAATGCTCATTGCATCCTTATGCAGAGCATGTTGTCCCCCAAAGTTTTTCCTCCCCACTGCTCCTGCCTGATGAGGGAGCAAGCAAAAAATTGCCAGTGCCTGAGGAGGAATGGAGTACAATGAAACACCACGGGGGCACATATAAACATCACTCATTTGATAGAAAGTTACTCTTGTTCTGTCAGAACACATCCACGTTTGCCTGAAAGCACAAGGAAGGCAGAGTTCATATAGACAAAAACCACCTGCATGTACATTACTCTGTTAATTAAGGTCAGCTAATGATGACTTAAAGCTATTGCCCTTCATGCACAGACAGCCACTGTCAGGCTGCTTAATTGCACAGCACTACAGAATCACATAACCATAAAAGCCATTCTTTATCTGTAACATTTAGAGAACAGTTCACTTCTAGACATGCTACACTTCAGCCAAGTGAAACTTGAGCTACAAGTCTTTATTTTCATCATTACTGCATTATTTCTGGGGCAGTCTGTAGCCAGTAAGAAAGTGCCATAAACCATGGCACAGTCTGCTTACTCTGAGCAATGGAGAGCTCTTAAAAGAGGCAGACTCTGGTCCTTCATTAGTTTTTGAACTCTCGACCTTTTTGTTCAGAAAAATATTTGCACTATGCTAGTTATTTTATAAGCACTCTAATCACCACTTAGAGAAAGAGAGAGAGAAAAGGAGCAAACAAGTACAAATTACTATCATAGCTCAGACACACACAGCGACCAGTGTATCCTTCACCCACACAATCACTTCATCATAAAGTGCAGCAATGGAAAGAAAAATCACAGCTATTTGGTCTCTGACTTGGTCATCATTTTTTCCTCCCATATCACACCCTTCTCCTCCTCTCCCTCTGGGTGCCACCACGGCTCTTTCAGCATTAATTATTTCTAGAGCTGAAGTTTCAAAGTTTTCAGCCCTGTTTTTCAAAGCCTCATTTGTTAAGGGCAGCTAATGTGATGCTAACTCGAAGCATGGCTTTTTCCTGGAACAGCCAGGACACTGGAGCAGCCTGGTAGACAAGAGAGCATAAGGAAACAGCCTCAAAGGCTGCCATTAAAAACTCCTCTGGCATTTACAAGAAATAAGGGATGGCCAGAGAGAGAAAAAACACACTGTGGATGGGAGAGAAGCCTTTCTCTGTGGAGGGGCTCTGGGGATGCTGCCACAACCCTCCAGTGTGACCACAGCCATGCTCAAGGGGCAAATCACACAACACTGAGATGCACCAATGGAAAAGAAATCATAAAATCCAGCATTTACAATAAGGAACACATTTGCAGACTGTTTCCCCTTCTTGTTAGAAATGGAGTTTTTCGGTGTCCTTTATTATTCCCAGATGTTTGGGGGTATTTTTTCCTGTTCTGTTACTATTCCCTTTTTAAAATGTGATGTTGCAGATTATTTGGCAGGGCTTTTTTTCCTGTTACAAAACAAAAAGATGTTTGAACTCCACCTGCCAAACATTTAACATCAGTCAGTAAGTGTCAATGAAGAAAACCACTTTCCCAGATGGAAAAAAGTGGAAAAAACCACTTTCCTCTGCAGTCACAATACCCTCAATATACCTGTCAGAGGCTATAGCTTTCACCTCTTGTTGCTGTTGCAGTTACATGGGAGATTTTTTTAAAAGAAGAAAGATGCTGATAATAACATAAACACACATGCAAAAAGTGTTGAAATAGATACTGGTTCCCATACTGTTGCTCACTGATCCTCAAAAATCACTACTAGGAATGGAGGAAAAAATGATTTTTCAAGGTGACTGGATAATATCATGCTAATAAAAGGAAATGCAGCCTCTTGTGTGTTAAGGATAGCACCACTCATCTAGTATTTAAAAAAAAAAAGTCAGTCTTATGCTGCTTTACTTGTTCAGAATCACACAATCACTTGTTCTCTGATTCTTTTACATCTGCACAAAGCAATAAAGTAATGCTTTCAATTTCTATTTTGTCCTAAACCATGCTCCGAATTCCTTCCTATGAACTGGGTCTTTCTTCCTTGAAATCAAAATAAAATTCAGGCTTCAGGATGGATGTGTTTTGCGTCCAAAAAGCAAAGGTCCCCCATGGGACCCACATAAATGTAACCTAAATGCTTTGGGTAGAAGGAAAATGATACAAGATACCATTGATCACACACATGTTATATGGCCTGTGACATTTAAATTACAAGCACGTGTGGTATCATGTTGAGACATGAGGCAGGAAATACCATTTTTAGAATATTGAAACTGCCAATAAAAAAGCTGGCTGGAATAACAGTTAGTCCTAGGTGCATTAATTCCAGTGAACCCAGAAGTTGCAACTCATTTCAATTCATCCTCTTCTGCCTGACAACAATCTTCCCATTTATCAGATTAAAACAGTCCCTCAGCATTTCATGAGCAGTCGTTCAGCTTAATTTCTTCATTTTAATACCTTGAGGATGGAAGGAAGAGAAATCCTATCTTATTATGGAGAGATTTCATAGGCTGTAGCTATCACTGGGTCCTTTGTTGCTTCAGAAATCCCAGATCAAATCTGCAGCAAAAATACAGCTCAACTTTCCTGCCTTGCTGGGGGATATTGTTACCTCTTCCTACACTGAGCACTAATAATAACTCCCTACTCACTCGAAGGTGTAACTCCAGGTATTGGCTTTGGCACTTTTAATCCAGGTGCACCTGGGTCCTCTGTGTGCTGAGGATGCTGACGTGTCATCAGCAATGTCCCCACCATGCTGACAGCACAGCCTTCTGTCACTCTCTCACAGCAGCAGCACTGACCCAGCACAGGGGGTCCAGTGCACGACTGGACCCCCTGCACATCTCCCTCTCAGGGGTCTTCCCTAAAATTTGACACCAATTAAAACCCTCAAGAATGTCCCTTTCTGTTCAAACACCAAGGTCCTCTTTTAAAATATTGGAGGAGCAAGAGTCAGGTTATGAGGAACATCAGGGAAACACCTCCCATCTGCAAAGCATAAAGCAAGTAAATGCAGTGTTTAATAGACAGTGCTCACACTCCCAACACACAGAAAAGCATAATTTTATAAATACATTCTTTTTTGCCTCTCTAGCTCCAGAGTTAAGCTGTTAAGCTTAACAGTTAACTGTTAAGCTACACACCCTCTAAACAAATTCTCTTTGTAACATCCAAGCATGAACCTTATGTGTGCCACTTGTTCAGTGGGGTTTTACTGGGTAAATGCCAGCCTCATTACTTGCTCCAAGCTCAAAAAAAAAAAAAAAAAAAAACAACCAGGTTTATCTGCATACAGTATGACAAAAGAGTTAAATAGTCCCTTTAAAATAAGCTGAGCTCTTCACATGAGCTGCTCTGTTTGTGGACAGTGCCTGGTCATTTTATTCCCACCCTTCCTGAAAAAACTATGGATCCCATGCACTACTACATGTCAATTTTATTTCCAGGACCAAGGTTGTCTGTTGCATACAGGCCATATAGGAATTTAATGCAAAGCTCTGCATCCTGTGCATGCTGTGGTGAGGCTGCCCCATAACCACACCGTGAGTTGTTGCTGTTCCTTATCAAACACCCAAACAATTCTTCAAGCATTTTGCCACAGAGTGCAATAGTCTCGCAGGGAAGTACAAATTCTCTGCAGTTTAAGCAATAAAGCACATATGGTATATAAAACACCCTAAACGTTTCTAAGCCCTTGTGATATCCAAGTAAAACATGGCAGATTTATCTCTGTATTTTACAGCCATATTCTTTGTGTCACTGTTTTGGTTATTACTTAACTCTGCAAAAAAAAAAAAAAAAAAAGAACTTGAAGCACAGCTTCCTACATAAAATACTGCTTGATTTATGATGATTTGCCTCAAATTTTACTTTGATACTACATGTGGCTGCACTTTTATTTAACTCTGCTTTTTCTATCCTAGATATGCATAAATTTTTTTATCCAGTCTATACTTCTGAAATAAACATAAGCAAAAGCTACAGCTGATGTGAAATAGGAATTTCTTGGCATTTTCTTGTGTATTTGGGATACGGACTAAGCCTCCCACTGCATTACTCATTTTAGAAAATAAGGAACTGGTGTAATAGTCAAAAATACACCGACTTCAAAGTGCAATGTGACCTTTTATTTACATTGCTCACTCTCTGGGGCATAGGCACAGCTGGGAGAAGTTCAGAGCTTGCAGCTAATCTGTTTAATTTGGAATTCCTCACTCTTGGCCCCAAGAGCTGGAGGAATTAAAGCTTTCAGCTTTTGACAGTGTGCACATCCCCAGAGCAAAGGCAGGCCCAGCTCTTGCAAACACCTCTCACTGTTCCTTGTTCCTGCCTCGGTCATGGGGGGTTTACACATCAGGTGGTTGGTATTTGAAGACACAAGCTTTAAAAAAATTGACATTTTTAAGGATATCAACACAACCCATCACAATTCCCAAGCAGAGACAACACTTACTTTCCTTGACGGGGAAAAGGGTTGGGCAGAGGCTGAGACACTCTCTAGTGAGGATGATGCCACAGGGTTTGGTGTGTGTGGACTCCCCACCGAGGTCAGGGTCTGATGGTGATAGCACTGCCGGTCCCTGCACACCGGGACAGCATCTGGAATCCAGCCAGGAACAGATCCTACAGGCACTGCACGAGGGAGGCCTGGGGAAATTCCAACTCCCCTTCCTCTCAGGGTCACATCTCATGCCTTGAAAGGCTGTGAGCTGATATGAGATTCACACGGGAGGGAAAACCTATGGGAAGCTCCCAAATAAAAAATGAAAGAAAAGCAGCCAGAGGCATATCTCTGGTAACTGTTCAATCTCTGTTCAGCTGCAGCTGAAGTGGATCCTCCCCAAAGAAATATCTCTTCTTGCTGACAAGAGAAGGAGGTTGGATTGTGAGAATCTTCCACTGTATGTGAAAATTCAGCACAGCTACTCAAAACAATTCCCATCTTTGCAACGGATAATCACACAAACCTCAGCTGTTACACACTGTAAAAAAACCTCCTTTTCATGTGCAGATCCATTCTGGGAGTCCTTCCCTAACACTCAGATGTGAAGTCATTCCAAAGCTGCCTCGAAAAGACAACAAAACATCATGCATGACTGGTCTTGTGTGTAACACCATCAGCTTCCACCACTCTTCCCATACACAGTGAGCCGTGATTCCCACACCCTTCCTCACCCCGCTCCAGCAGTCACATCACCACGGGTGAGTCACATCAGCTTTGTCCTTCACTGTTTTCTTAGTGGGGAATAGGAATCAAGGCAGAAAAGCTGGAGACATTTTACTGGAAGAGTCTGTATGATTTTATGGAGACAAACCAAAGGTATTTCCTAAAGAGATTGAGAGATTATTACAAAGCACAGCTGCACAGCCACTTGGGATCTGCACCATCATTCCTCTCAAGGATTTATTTGCAGAGCTTGTTATCAGGAAGATAACTTTCATAATGACATAACATAAACTAAATAAAATAAACTAAAAATAATAATTTTAAAAAAATCTAAAAAGGAAACTAAAATAGAGATCCAATTTAAGTGCCATCAGGAAAGATACTGGAATGCAGACCTGAAGCTGCAAAAAGCAGCAGAGGTCCTCTAACCTCACAGGCCATCTCTCACTTGAAGGGAACTATAAGGTTTCTTTCAGCAGGTCCTGTACTACCTGCTGGGACTCAGCCTATATCCAGACACCTTACAGAACACACGAACCTGTTACCCCTGCCCTTAGAGGGGCAACACGTTGTGACATGGTGTGGACCCTCACAGAGGACAGCATGCAGCAGCAGGGTCAAACATGGAAGGCTCTTTATTATCTGACTCCAATAGCTTATGTACATTTTGTACAGAGGGCCAAGATTGGCCCAAGGACGTTACAACCTCTTGACTCCGTTGGTCAATATTGTTCTCTGTCTCAGAGAACAAGAATGCAAAACATACAGATAAATTCTAAGAACACAATATTGTTTATGTGAAGCAGCGTGAGAAAGCTGCTGCAAAGACACAAACACTCGAAAGCAAGAAAGTCAGGGGTGACACAAACCAATGAATATAACAGTTTGGAGAAAGGAGTCAGGCAAAAATCAGCCTCCAGCTACGAAACATCCAAGGATCACAGGCTTGCAAGGAACACTTTCTAACATAAAAAGCAGTTTTCCCAAGCCACAGCTACATGTAGCTATTTTGTTTCAGGAAGATGAAATAACATTTTACATCACACCACAGACTCTGCATAATTCTGGTACATAAAGATCTGTATACAGGTACACTTAGAACCTGTTTGTTCTTCTTTTTAATGTAACCAAAGTGATAAAAAACACATTTATTTCTGGCATATCTGTAAGAATAACAAACAGCAGCACTCAACACAAGTCTGAGCATCGTTCTTGGGTACATCAGTTCTAACTTCTCAGTCAGTTCCTGCAGGTGACAGCCAGCAGAGTTCCATCCTGGATGTCCAGTGTTTTCCTGTCTCCTGAGCAGATTCCCCATCTCGGAGGGTGACAGACTGTCCCAGGTCTCACTAACACACATGTAGTGGCCCTTGGTTCTGTGCATCTTTGGGCTCCAGGCTGGGAATGGAGAAGGCAGGACAGGGTGGACCCCTGCCCAAGCCCCATTTGCTGGCAAATGGGATGGCCAGGAAAACCCTCAGGAAGACATAGCCTGATATCAAAGACAGTACAGTTTTACTGTGCAGTTTTACAGTTTTACTAGCTCGAATTAGAAGGGTTAAATCCTGAGAACCACAAAATGGTTCTCTATGTTTTAGCAAACATCTTTAACAGAAGAAAGCTCATTTTTCCTAGAAGAAGTAACAAAAAGCCTGATGAAATCATTACCAACTACTCGGTGTTTTTATTCCCTTCCTTTGTGGATATCACAGTGCCTTCTAAGACACATCACTTGTGTGCAAGAGGTGACTGCAAGGTGTGATGCAAGACATGATTGCATTTTCTCAAAGCAAAACAGTTTACTCATAGCAGTGTATTGTGAAAACTTTGTTTTTTTAATGTTAGAAAGTGCTCACTGCAAACCTGTGACCCTTAAAAGTTTCTTAGCTGAAGGTTGGTTTTTGATCTGTGCTGTTGCACCTAATTTCTTCCCATTATCTGCATAGGTAAGATAGGTAAATCATATTTAATCGATTTCACTGTGTCCCTGTTATGTGAACAAGACAACTCTCACAGGACCCACTCACATCCAGTTCCCTGGGCTAGTCCTGCTTCATGCTCTGAATCACACTCCTCTTCAGCATCACCACAGTGATGGCAGAGCTGACACTCCACAGGCAGATTTTGGAGAGCCAAGGGACAGTAGGGATTCATGTAAACTGTTTATTGACACCAGCTGACATTTTACTGTACAGAAGGTTTGTTGGGTTCTTTTAAGAAAAAAAGTTCTCTGGCCTAGAAGAGACAGGAAAATAAATCGACTTTTATTTGCAGTACTTATGCAGGTCACTAAGTTAATGGAATGTATCTACTGAAGCAATTTTTAACTGTGTTTAGGAAACATGTTATTATTAGGAACACACGCACATCCCACAGAAGTGCTCTGGTCACGGCAGCTCTGCACAGGGCTCTGGAAAGTACTTTAACATCCCAAACCTCTCCCTCTCTTCTCCTCCTGGGCAGAGACAGAGATTTATAATGGACTAAGAAGCAGCAGAAATGCAGTTATGGGTGGCCGTCCCACTTCTGTAATAGCAACAGCTTTTTTTCTTTTTTTTTTTTTTTTTTTTTTTTTTTTTTTTTTTTTTTTTTGGTAGGATTAAGCAGCTCTCTGGATTAAAAAAAAAAAAAAAAAAAAAAAAAAAAAAAGCCTGAGTACTTTGGCACACAGATCACACATCAAAATAGTAAGCTGGCTGTGGCCAGAAAGAAGTTTAAGCCTGGTCCTCTGCTAGTGTTTGCAGTGTCCAAGGGAAGGGAGGGATGAAATGCCACAAAGAATACACAGCACAGAAGAACACTTCAAAACTCTTGCCACTAATCTCAGAGTGAGTAATAAAAGGTAGGGAAGCTAACAGAAATACTGTATTTAGGAAAATTACTGAAGAACATAATAGTCCTTTTTTTTTTTTTAAACTTAGTTTTAGTTCTGAGTCAGTTTTTATATCTGCCTTTAAAACTGCCTCATGCTTTAGTGCCCAACAAACACATGGCAACACCTTTCTGGAGTATAATCCATGACATAAAAATTGTAGAGGTCTTGTAAACATGAAAAGTACTGTCTGATATGGGTCAGGAGCTCTCACCTCAGCTGTGGGATACTCCCCTTCTCCCTGCCTTAAAGCCTCTCAGGAATACTGGCACTAAGGAGAGGATGTTCCACTTGAATCCTTGTTTATTTAGACAGAAGTATTTTTAATAGCAGCTGATTACAGTCATGTCAGAAAGTGTAACTCATAACACAGACACCAAAGAAAGCCTCATTTGGGTTCCTGTCCAAAAGCCTTTTAAGACAGACATGTGGGCATGTCTGCTTTTCTGAAGCAGAAGACGTCAGCTTGTATTTATACCAATCAAAAACAGAAGAAAAGGAGTGGTGGACTAGAGGGATCTTGTTTACTCAAACACAAAGTCAAACACTGCCCAGGATAGTGCATCTCTGTTTTCACATTGGAGTTCATGTCCACACACAGATTAACTCACAAACCCACATTTACCTGCTATTCAGAGATCATCAGCAAGCTGGGCCATTAAGTTTTACAAACCCCAATAACTTTTGAAGTATAGAAAATAACACTTACTACATATTCTAGAGGGAGAAGGAAAACAATCAAAGCCGAGCAGGAAGCAAGAACCTCATCCCTGCCTTGGGGCAGGTTTTCTCAGGGGTGTGATGCACAACTCCAGCATCAGGTAAATACAATCTCTGGCCACGAATTCTGTTATACAAATTACTCCTAAACTCGGCCACAACTGATTAGAGAGCTCAGTGCTCAGCTCTCCACTCACACACAGAGGCAGGAAGGCAGCTAATCTCTCCTCACAGCATTTTCTCCCGCTGCACAAATCAAACAACATAAAGTGCTGTCTTCAGCTGCTGCTTTTTTCTTCTTTCACAGCTACAGAGCAGCGAGTCTCAGTCTCCAGACAGAGCAAAACAAGTTAACACCAAAATGAACAGTTCATGTTTAAAAGCCTCAGGGCTCCAAAACTTCTGTTCCCTCCTCCCCAGCCAGTCATTACCACTCGGCCCCAAAAAAAAAATAATCTAAGTCCTGTTTGCAGAGAAATCATCAGGGCTTCTCCACCTCACAGAAAAAGCACTGGGGAAGAGCAGAGTTGTGTAACTTTCGCTCGGGTCCGTGAAACAGCTTAGTCAGCAGTTTCCTCAGCACACTTGTTTGCCGCCAGGATCAGAACAGCTACACCTTCAAAAAAAAACCTTACTGCAAAGCCCCCCCTTCGGTGAGCACTTACCTAAAGCCAGAAAGGGGATATTTTCTACTTCTTTTTTTTTTTTTTTTTTTTTTTTTTTTTTTTTTTTTTTTTTTAATCTAAACTATCTTTGAACCCCCATCCCCGGGCTCTGCACTAGGGGGACACACGGTCAGTGCAGTTTAAAACATCCCTGCACAGCGCAGCCTCCGCATCCGCTCCCTGTGTTTTCCCAAAGCCCTGAGCCCCGGCTGGATTTATATTTATGGGAGGCATTTCTGCAGCAAAGGCTTTCCAAACACCGTGACCCTCCGTGCAGACTTGACCACCATCGGCCGAACCGCTAGGAAACATGAGAAAGGCTCCAGGAATTCGGTTCGCTTCGACTATTAAATAAAAACACTCCTGGCTTGCCCCAGTCTCCTCCCTAACAAGGCAAAAGTCATGGGAACATGATCTCGAAGGATGCCCGGGCACCCAAACCCTCCCCATTTCCGCCGTGATTCAAAGACCTGGGTATCCCTGGGCAAAACCAGCCCTTTTCTCCAGTTCTACTTGAAAAGAAGAGGAAAGGAAGAGGGAGAAATGGGGAAAGAGGGGAAAGAGTGAAAAAGAGGGAAAGGAAAGGCACCAAGAAGAAAAAAGAAAAAAAAAAAAAAAAAAAAAGAACAAAAATGGAAATTAAAGGAAAAGGAGCCAAATATTTAAATATTTTTGTTAAATGTATCACGTTCTCACACCAAAACAAAAGAGCCCCATCCGCCGGCCCCTTTCAAGCCAGAACTTCGTGGCTGTGCCTCCAACTACCGGGAAAATCCCACTTCGGACGGAGCCCCCTCCCCGTGCCCGGTTCCTCCGGCCCGGCTCCCCGGGGCAGAGCCGCTCCTTACCCGTTCCTTTCCCGCTCCTTGCCCTCTCCGTGCCCGCCGCGGTCTCTGCAGGGCCCGCCCGCCGCCGGGAGCAGCCGGGGGCGGTGGCCGGGACAAGCCCCGCCCGGCGCATCCCGCGGAGCATCCCCCGGCGCGCCGGGAAAGGCACGGAGCCCCCCAGCGCGGGTAAAGCTCCTCCGGGGATAGCAGATCCTCCCAGGACATGCAGAAGGACTCTTGGAGAATGTCCGAGGAACCGGCAGGATTGTACAGCTGTGTTACCTTTAAGTGATTGAAAGTCCTCCCCATCCATTCCCCTCTGCCTGCACCCGGTACCGGGCAGAAAGGCTGCTCCCGAAAGGCCAGGACACACAGATAGAATGCGGAGGATGAAGAGGGGGAAACCACCTATAAAACCCTCCAGAGCATCCCCAGGGACACGGAGCAGAGCTGCCAGGACTGCAGACACACAAACTGCCCGTCAGAAAGGCTTTCAAGTAGCAGTGACTGCTCACTTGGAGCACCGAGCTCCAGTTTCTTGTGTAATCCATCCAAAATTCTTTGTCGAGCATTATACACCCATTTCAGCTCCACTGGAGTGGTTGAAATTTCCCTTGTATTTAAACAAGGAAGGACCTCCTTCTGCAAACTGGTTTCTTTTGTCCCGTTTATCTTCTCTGTAAAGTTTTCTAATGTTTTCTCTAAACATTAAAATTGAAGCAATCCTACCTCTTTGTTTCATGCATGGGAAGTACTATTCAGGCTCTGTTTGCATTTGCAATAGAAGTGTTCAGTACAGTTTTCCCTACAAATAAAGCCTTCTATAAGCTTAACACCATTACAGAAATTGCAGTACGACAACATAGGCCATTCATGGTTTAAAAAGTTCTATGTCATCTTAATTTTTAAAAAATCCAGTACCCAAATATAGCACGGATTTTTTTTTTTCACCATCATTTAACCAGTAACTTGCAAGCCAGTGAATTGTTACATTCTTCTCTCCTTGAAGGCCTTTTTTGAGCACTGCCAGACTGAAGCCTCCAGGCTCAGAGCACAGGGTTAGGCAGCTCCACCTGCCTCCCTCACCCCAGCAGGGCAGCCCTGGAAGTGCCAGAACCTCATCCCAGCCTCTTCCTTTGGGAATTCCATCTCTGTAGGTTTTCTGCCCTTGAAATCCAGGCTTGGTGTCAAAATCATATTGCTATAAAAACTATCTTCCATAAACAATTCAGTCTTCCACCTTCTCCCAGGACACACTCAACTTCTTAGCAGAGGGAACCAGTGGATCACTACCTCCTGTTTTACCAAAATACCAGGAAACCTGAAATAATTTCTAATATTTTCTACATACTGCAAAATTCTCGTGTTTAATCTGGTTGTTTCTCACCTGAGATTCCAAGGCTGGCTGGTGGTTCGTGTGGGCACGAAGGGAGTGATTTTCCCTCTTGACCTCTGAAGGATTTAGGGTCTGCTGTCTCACTCTGTCTCTGTGTTCTGTGCTGAGCTCGGTGCAGCGCGAGAATGATGAGGAGTCTCAAGGTCTTGGTTTTCTTGGTTTCTCGCGTTGTTTATTAGTTCTTATCTTACAGTTCTCTGTGTCCGGCCAAGGTGTTCACAGCAGCCTGGACACGAGGGGACTCCCCCCGTGATGGGAGGTCGCTACCTCTTATACAGATAACTACGTACCCATTATTTACAATTCTGTGCCAATGTCTATCACCTGTACTAACAGGGTCATTTCTACTCTGATCCAATCCACTGAACCTACTTTGTGCCCACGTCACTGCAGAAGATGGATGCCAAGGGAGAAGAAGAAGAACCCAGGGCACCGCCCTTAAACCACCATCTTGTCCCTTTGCATCTACATTCTAAAAACCCAAAACTACAAAATCTTCTGCACAGTGATAACTACACTACTCTCAGTAACACCTTTGTGACTTGCAATTCTTCTCTCTGTTAGATGTTTTTCTCATGGACTAAAATCAAAGACTGTGTCTTCCTGGGCTCTGTGCCAGGCAAACCCCCCTGCACAGACTCCAGACCCTCTTTTTCGGGTCCCAGGCCTCTCTACTGAGGTCTGTGGCATCCAGAGGGATGCCCTGGACTCCAACACAAAATGAGTCCTTTAAACTCTCATGCACGACATTCAATTAAACCTGTTTTTCCTGTTTAGCTCCCACATTAGCTCTTCCTAGTGGTTTTCAAGTGGAAAGGGTATTAATTTCTCATATCTCTTTATCAAAGCATTTAAAAATAGATCAGATTTTCCCTTGCTGAGACAAGTGTATACATATTCAAGACAAGACTATTCTTCTCCAGTAAATTTTACTATCACTCTATCTTCAAAAAAAAATTCAGTGCAATATAAACTCAAGCATCAGAGAAAAATAAAGCTTATACTGAGATTTAAAATTCCTTAATATAATTTGACTTTGATGAAACGTATATGCAGAACAAATTAGAACTATTAAAAGTTATTTCTACTGTAAATACATTTTGAAGAGCATTTCAAATAAAGATACAGTATTATATTTTGCTAGAGGCAGTTACAAAACTCATTCAACATTTTACAACACTAACTAACTCAGTTTACATTACTGACTATATTTAAATTGATCTTAACATGATTTGCAGTATATTGCCCTGTTTATAAAATGTTTACTGTCTATGACTATTTTCTCAAAAGTGAAACCTGTCATTTCATATCTGGCTAGAACCAAATATTTGTAAATAGAGACAGAAAAATGCTTGTTTCTAGACTTATTTTAACTCTTTGGTCTACTGCTTTGCTTCTGTTTTTGCAAAAAAAATATTGCAAAAGTTCCTAACTAAGAATTTACTTCTGTGCTTTGTTTTGAAGTCAGACTCTTTTTCTCTTCCCAATTAATGAATCCATCTTTCACTTAGTAATTGCTATTAAAAACTTACAATCCTAGTATGTTCACTATTTAAATGATGTCTATTTATTACATATAAATTGGTTATAGAAATTTAGCATATTAATGTCCTTTTTGTGAGAAATTGAGTCCTTGTTGGCTTCAAATGTTCTTGACCTCATGGGCTAGATCAATAATCAAAGAGAAACTTGTTCTTGCTTGCTTGTTTGGACTAAAAATAAACCAGGCTTTTCAAGACTTCAAAAGAAACTTCTGGTCAAGTTGATTATCCCTCTCCAGGTGCATATTTTCTGTCCAACTCTGCAAATGCTACAGACAATTTGAAAGTCACTAAGTATAAAGCATAGAAGAGGCACAGCACCACTTCCAGGATTACAGCTGTTCCCTATGCCAAAGGCTGCAGTTAATGACACCACACTGAAATTCTCAGTTCAGACTATTTCAAGCTCGAAACTTCATTAAAATAATCTTTCTTGGATACAGCGTTCTGCATTCACTGTTCAAGCACAAAATGAAGAGTTCTTTTAAATCCAAGAGAAAAGGAACTTGAAGCTTTAAGGGAGAGCAGGTAAGGATGAAGGCTGTGTCTGGGGCAAAAAGGGGACGGTGTGGCAGTGTAAGGTGTTCTCACACTCATTTCAGAAGCAAAGGACTTTACACAGACAGAGTCTGCAGGAAGCTTTAGGCCACCATTGATTGACTGCCAAATCAATTCATGAAAGAATCACGATTGTTTAAAATAACTGGAAATTACCTGGACTCTTAAGTTTTGTGGGTTTAACTCTTCTTAGGACAAAGCTGTGTTGTTTTTGGGAGACCACAACTACAGTTTTGACACCAGGCCTGAGGTTCAAAGGCTTCTTCATCAGTTAGGACCTCATCAGCTTAGGAAGTTTTGGACCCACAGGATGAAGCAGGGCTAAAACAGATAAATTATGCTTTCTACTGCTATCTTGATATTTCCATGTACGAAGCTCATCACTAGAATTCTTTTAGGCCTGTTAGTGGGATGTCTTGCCCTGCAAATTAAGCCCGAGGAGAATCCCACACTTGGTTTTTTCAGCTCAGCATTGCAGCAATTGCGAGTACTTGCCTCTGTAAGGAGCTGGGTGATTCTGAATGAGCTCTGACGTGTCTAAAGCTGCCTACACACACACAGCAGAGGCAGACAATGAGCGCTGCCCCAGGCGAGTTTCCATGTGCTGCAGTTCACAGCCCAGCTCCGGCCCAGCTTAACAAAGGTCCCCAAAGCTCTTCTCTGTAACCAAGCTGGCAGCGCTGCAGGCACAACTGCACTTAAAGAAAGTATTTAACTCTGTGATTAAAATAAATATTCAGGAATTTGGACAAAAATGGCCTCTTCTAAACAAATGTGGTTTGAAGTCACAGCTGAGCAATACTGCAGGTAGTGACAGAGGCAGAAAATGCCAAGTAAGAACAAGCATTCATAGAGCAGCATCCAGCCTTCATGGGAGGAAGCAATCAGACCTCTGGCAGCAATTACAATTTTTTACTGCACTAAGCTTTGTTTTTTATTATGACCCTGCTGTTGCTAAGATAGTGCTCTCAAATTACCTTACATACAGACTGCATTAAACAACAGGTTTGCCCAATTTACAGGGCCAGATGGTTCTCCAAAGTTTAATATATCACTGGATTTACACTATTAAAAAAAAAAACCCACAGCCTTGACACTGCTCAGCCAAGCCAGTAAATAACTTCTCCTATCTCCTGATAGGCACTGTGTGGATAAAAAGTTTATTTCCTTTCCTGTTTGCAATTGATATCTTGCATGTTGGAGCAAATCCGTTTTTTGGAGCAGTAGGAAGAAGCACTGTTGAGCAGTGAAGTCAGCACCCAGGAAACGCGCTGGGCCAAAGACCTTCACACCAAAACTTCATCTGCCAGCAAGGGAAGGTAGGTAGGATTACAAGTACAAATTAGAAATGAAGCTGGCTTGGGAAAAAAAGGGAAAATAACCATATAAACAGCTAAAAGGTAGGAAAACAAACTGTTCCAACCTGGATATTTTACATCCATCGAGAAGATACTGGCACCATCATGCCATGAAATGTTGAACTGGCTCAGAATGAAGCTGAAGGGATTAACAAGAGACATGACAAACACCACCAACTTTAAACCAACACTTTAGCTGATTGCTGTCTAAATCATAGATGCAGCAATTCAAAATAATCATTGTTCAAAGAGCAGTGAGATGCACCCTAGCACAGCTTATGACGACAGCCAAAGATTCCTGTTTTAGAAGTTAAGCTTTCGGGCAGGGAAACCTCTGACCTCCAGGAGCTTAAGGCCTTTTAAAATAGACAATGGCTTTGGTGCTTCTTGGGCAGTTTCAAACTGATGAAGCAGCGGTTCTTAGGAGGGCAATCTTGAAGTTAAATTAATGCCTGATTACAGCAAATATTTATTTTGAGCACACAGAATAGTTACTGGGGATGTG
Organism: Zosterops lateralis; assembly: GCF_965231275.1. NCBI lineage: Eukaryota > Metazoa > Chordata > Aves > Passeriformes > Zosteropidae > Zosterops > Zosterops lateralis. Next base: position 14,565,615 of record NC_139764.1, read on the forward strand.
CTTTCAGAAATCTAGGACGGCTGGACATTTTGAAAGCCTTGAACGTGTTAGCATGGCTTTAAAACAAAGCTCAGGAAGATTTTTTTGAAAATCCAATTAAAACCATTAAAATAGTGCTGTTTTCTGAATCAGCCACTTAAGCCTGAGAGTGAGAGATTATTCATGAGGTACCCAATATTAAGGAGAAATGTATTAGGCACTCAAAAAATGCTTTAAAAACTTGTGTGTCATAGTGAACTGTCATTAAAAAAAGGTAACTGACATGCAGGCTTTTCTTTAACCCTGGTTTCACACTGTATTGTGCTAAAGGTTTTTTACACTTTACAACACTTTCTCACTAGTTTCCCCAATTAATCACCTAGAAAGCAAACGTTCACACTGTATATTTTTGAAGATTAATTCTATTAGTAACATTTCTTTGCCCAGATTTTGCACATTCCATGACACTCTGCAATATGCCATTGCAAACAGAGTAGTTAAAAATAATTTTTCTGAAAAATTTTGCCTCAAAGATTAGTTTTTGGTTGCAATGTTGAAACAAGTCTTCAGTTTTTTAATAGCAAAGCCTTGTGCAGTAGCCATTTAGACATTTAACAGCATTTGAGATACTGAGAAAGATTCAGCATCACCTGGTTAGCACAAGGAGTTGGTATTTCCACTTGATCCAGTTCCTAATGCCACTCAGTTAAATGTAACATCCTGTGGCCTCTTACAACACTAGTACAGCAGTATCCAAAACACTGACTTAAATTTCTTTTTCCAGATTGTATTTCTGGGTATTGATAGTTTACAGTTGTCTAGAACTTACTCAAAACATTTCCTTGAAAAACTGAAGGCTGTTTAAGTGATCAGAATTGTCTCTTCTTGAGACATGGTTATTGCTTGGTGAGGGGGACACCCAAATACATTCCCAAATAACACTGCAAAGAAAAAATGCTGGTAAACTGATGTACACTGGAGTTGTACATAAATGCCTATACATTCTACATGCATTCCAGCTTGGATATTGGGGTATACTCTGAACACACATTTGATTTTTAATGCAAATTCTAAACATACACTATTTTTATTCAGACATACAAAAAACAGTCTAAGCAAAATCTTTTTCTAAATGCAGAAACCTATGAAAAGTAGTATCAGTAAAAGTAGTATCAGTTCAGTAATTTGATTCAGAGAATTAAAATAACTGGATTTGTACCTTCAGTGCAAGATGAAAGTTCTCAGAAAAGGCAGCTTCAAAAGAATTGGAAGAAAGCAATTAGCTTCCCAACCCTAAATTAAACAGTTGAAGCTGTATCTGCTTCCATAAAATGGCTGGAGAGAAAGCCAACACTTCCCAACCCTCATTAGCACTAGCACACATTTCTTAATTCAACATCAATAAGAAAACCTGCAGGCTCTCCCCATCTCCTCTCCCTTCCACAACCAACCACTTCTATTTTGCATTTCTGAAAGGAAAAACTATCAGAACAAAGAGGAGCACTGAGAGCAACGGGACTGGTGTAACTATTTCACCAGCAACAGCTGGAACACCCCACCACAATGTCACACTCTGCAGCCTGGGCACAGCCAGAAACAAGGAAAAAGTAAGCTGGTTTCATGTGGTTGATTTTATTATTACATACTGATAATACATTTCAACACATCTGATATCAGAGTAAACCCCTGTGGGACAAATCAGTGCCATAATGGAAATTATGGAACAGAAGACTGGTGTGGAAAGTGTGGAGCAGCACAGCATCTGATTTAAAAAAAATAACCCAACCAAAAAAACACAACCCAGAAAAACAACCAAACAAAAACCCAACCCAACACACCCTACTCCCCAACAACAAATCAATGCTGTGAAAACTTGTGATATTGAGCTTCATTTGGGAAAAAAAAAATCTTAGGAGAGGCCTAAAGTTCACAAACTTCTGAAAACACAGGAAAACCCATGTGCATCCCCCCAGTGAATCCATCCCAATTCAATTCCATGAAGACCTTTTGCAAATTCAGTGTTTAAATCTTCTACATATTTCATATTCTTCTTTACTGTAGCAGAACACAGTAAGGTGATCTATTCTATGCACATTGTTTCACTCTTTTGGGGCAAATGACAATCTCAGTTTTCTCTAGCCTTAAACAGCTATTTCAACCAATATATATATACATACATATGTAAACAAAATGTTACAGAAATGGCTAAAAGCAATTTCATTGAAGTAGCCCAATTCAACTATTTGTGCTCTTCACCCTCAAAATCCAAAGTGCCAAATACAAGCAGGAAAGGTTCCCACTGTTGCAGTCTAACAGTGATCCCATTAACTCGGTGAATTTGTAAAAATCATTTCAAGCCACAATTCCAATTAATTCTAGAGGGCTGAGAACAAGAGTAATACATTCACAGTAACTGCACAGCTTGCATGGCCAAAAAAAGTCTCCAAACTCATTTTTAAACTGTTATTAACAAGTAATGGAATGTACATGTGCTGACCATTAAATGCAGAACTCAAAACTTGACACCTACTGCACTGATCCAAACTTGTTAATGCAGAAGCATATTTGAAAATATACAAAATCTGAAGTTGTTACATGAAATCAAAATCTGGTTTTAAAAAGTGCACAGTAAAAACTGAAGGTAATTACTATATAAATTATCCACAGAGTGTGTATTTCCTGGTTTAGAGACAACATTAAGTTCTGTTTTATCTGTTACAAGTTCTAAATATTTTAAAGCCATTTACAGCACCAATTCAGTTTTTACTAGACCCAATACCAGCCTCTGCTTCCTGGAACAAACAGGAACTGGATAATGAATGGTCACTATCTGCATCCTGTGCAGCAGCAGCTCCCAAAGACTCAGCTGTAAACTATCGATTTTTGTTCTTCTTAGAATTTCCCTGCAGAAAGAAACAAGCAAAGAGAACATTATCATTTAGGTAAGGAAATCTAGACAGGTAGCATATAAAACCTGATGTCTGATAATTTATGCCCACAGCAAACACGGTACAGCCAGACTGAAAATAAACAGTCCACAGACTTCTAATTTTGACAGATTGTAACTGATTGCTCTGAAAATTCCTCTATTTCTATAAGCACAACAGAGGTAAGTACCAGATATCTCAAATAAGCACAAGAGTTCTTTACTACAACTGAAACCTGTGAAAGACATTTGAGGGGCATCCCAAGACACCCAATTGTATTAATACCACTAATCTTATAAGGGCAGTGAAGGCAAGTCAAATCATAATCCACCTTCAGGTGCTACTCCAAATAACTTCTTACAGAGTATTTGCATCAAATTAAAAATCAACCCCCCACAATATTGGGTTTTTTTTCCCAAAATAAATTTTATTTTAATTCAGGTTGTACAGATTATTCCTAGTTCAGAACAGAGTTTGTTCTACAGCCAGCCAACTCACATTTGACCTGCAGTAATTCCACAAAGGAAATCTGGAGCTTAAAGTTTTGTGCAGTAGTTACTTGCTGGCAATTCTCAGTCTTCCTATTTCCTGAAGATAACATTTGTTTTGAATCTAACCAACAACTCTCTCCAAGTGATAAAGGGCTTTAACTGCATCATTTGGATTTACACTGAATCTTCTTCTACATTTGGTAACATTTGAAAACCTGTGTGGCTTCTGTTATGAGCTTCTGAGGTCCTTACAGACAGAGAACCAATTCAAGTTTTAAAAGTATGGAAAGTGAGAAATTCCAGAAAACACTTTATAAAAACATTAAGTGCTATGGTCAGTATGCAGCCAAGAGTTTCCTTCTGGAAATACAATGATTTTTACATCACAAAGTAATTTTGAAGAATACAACACCAAGTTAAAACACTCAAAAATCTGAAGAAAAACGGGGGAAGAGTTTAAAAGATAAAAATCACCATCATGGGATCTTTAATCAGAACATTGAACTTTTAAAATTATTTTTATTTTTTTAATCTTTCAGTGATACCTGCTTCCATGCATCCTGCAATTAAGGAGAATAATGATAATTTATTTGCTTCACAGTCAGACAAGTGAAGGGCAAAGGCCTTCACAACATCTGTTTCTCCCTAGAAGCGTCAGAATAGGATATATAATGGTTTAATCACTGGCTGCTCAAAAAAGCAGACTTCTGTATTTTTCATCATTAGGTAAGTTAAAAATCTCTTCCTGACAAGTAGGTAGATTCCTTGCCTGGTAAAGAATTTAAGCGTGCATTTCAAGCTCGCAGAAGAATACAAGTGGCAAATTTTCCTTCCTACACGAGGGACAGACGAGCTAGAATATGGAAATAAAACTGAGAAAGAGAGCAGTTGCCAAGGACAGAGTATGCTGCAACCAAAAGGAGTGCAGAAGGGACACTTCCACCCAGAACCTAACCATAACCACTGAGCCTCACCACCTGGATTTACAAATAGTTCCATTTTCACCACATTTAAACATAAAATGGTATGATCTGCCATCAGAGGGTACACTTTGAGAGTCTAATGTGAAGAAGTGTCATGAAGAGCTTGTTCTTTCTCACATGTATGTTTTACAAGAATTTTTTTCTTCACTGCAACCTGAAGGAGCAAGTTTGGAGTTTTCTTTCCAACTGGCTCAGAGTAAGAATTCCAGCTTGTGAGCTGCTTTGCCCAAGGGCAGCACTGCAGGAACACCAAATGTAACCCTCCCAGCCCCAGCTGCAGCCAGGGCCCCGTGTCAGCCCTGCCAGCTCACCTTACTGGTCATCTTCAGTGTATCAATCTCTTCCCTTTGCTTAGTCAAGGTTTCATTCATACTGCACAGATGGTCACTCATCATGCTTAGCTGGTCCTCATAGCTCCTCTTTGTCGTCATCAATTCATCCTAAGAGGAAAATAAAATTACCAGAGGCCCTGGCTCAGCATTAGTGATATCTGGCAAAGCAGCACATTTCCACCTCCACTTTTGATGCTGAGTCTGTGCAATTCGGCTGAAAAAAACAAACCCCAACTGTTTTATGAAAAGAAGTCAACAGCTACTTTTTTTTTTTTACCTGAAGTCTCATGCATGCTTTGTTCCCTTTATTTTTGTGTTGTTTCCTTTAGATTATTCCCCCACTTTTTATGGCTTATGTAAGTGTAACAGCTAAGTTTTCCATCATTGCCTCCAGCCAGGATACAAGTAATGTTTCTAGAGTTAAAGCACAAGAACACATGGCATCCAAAGCTGAAGGACTCACATGCAGCTAGAGAGAGCTATGGTCTCTCTGGGATTACAGAGACATGGGGGGATAATGTGCCTGATAGAACACAGAAATTAAAGGATACACACACTTCAGGAAGGACAGAAGGGAAGAAATCATGCTCTGTGTGAAGAAGTGGCTTGAAGACTATTAAATCCCCTAAGTAGGAGAACAACAGAGTGATATGACAGGCATCTGCTGCAAGCAGATAAAAATCTCCCATCCACAGACCCTGATCCTCATTAGGGATTTTAACTACTCTGACACGTCCTGGAAGAGCAGCAAGGGGGAACACAAGCAACTGAGGAGCTCTCTTGAGTGTGGGAAAGAGCTTCTTGATAGCAGTGATCAATGGGAACAAGAGATGCTCTCTGCTGGACCTGTTATACACAAATAAGGAAAAGCTGGGCAGGAATGCGAAAGCCAGTGGCAGCCTTGGCTGCAGCTACCATGAATTAGTGGAATTCAGGTTCCTGAGGGAAGCAAGATGAATAGTAGAATCACAGCAACCCTAGGCTCAAGAAGAGGAGATTGTGGCTTCTTTCAAGGTCTGCTTGGAAAGGTCCCAGGTAAAACTGCCCTGGAAGTTAGAGGGACCCAGGAAAGCTGAATGATCAAGGACAGAACGAGGAACAATACAATGTCTAAGACATGGAGTGACTGTGGCAGAAGACCAGTATGGCTATAGGAAATATCCAGCTCCACAGCTTGATCTGAACTCTCTGCTCTGACCAAAGGAGGGGGACAAATCACCTTCAAAGGACGCTTCCAACCTAAACAAGTCTATTATTCAGTATTATGCAGATTACTAAATATACAAATGGTGTGTGCCTGCTATCTTTTCCTAGGAAGTTTAATATGCAGTTGGAAATTAACATCTCATGCTGAGTTCAACATCAATTGTGGAATTTCTTAAAGGAACAAATCAAAAAACTGTTTAAAAAGGATTGTTCATGTGCACAACAGCTCAAAGCTTTTAACATCACATTCATGGCCTGTATGGAGCAATTTTGGTACTCACCATCACATACAGGTGAACAATAATGATATGAACTAAGTGTCAAGAAAATACAAAGGAATTAATGAATTGTGTATTTATTTATACTTCATTGTACTACTGGCTCCTTTCTCAGCTGTGTGGAGGAGAACAACAAAGGGACAGGACACTCACAGAATGGCATAAGAGTTGATTTTTGTTAATAACAGCTTCTTAAAGATTACCCCAAAACTATCTTTGCTTAATATTAAGGTATCTATATTAAAAAAATCCAAATCAACCTGGCATTTTTTAAAACTTTCAGACCCAGGTGCAAGAAAGGATTAAGAATTCCTTAAATCATCTGAAATCAGTCACACAGCCACACCTTTTGACATTTTAACTCTCTCATTTTCATGAAAATCCTTGACATAAAACATGCTAAAACACGCAGGTTTGGCCACTACAGCCTTTTCTTGTAAGCATGTTCCACTTCAACTTTACACCTGGGATTTAAAGTGTATTATTTAAGGCTCCTCTCTACATACCACCTGAGTTTTTCTATTCCACAACTCAGCAATTAGAAATGGCATGGCCAGGCTAGATGGTTATAATTTTTCTGCTTTACACATGGTTATAAAATGAATCTGTTACATTACAGAGGAATCTACTTGCCTGTAATCTGGTGATGTTTTGACTGGCGAGCTTCAACTCTTCTGTGAGTGATTCCTTGGATTTCTCTGCCAGAGAAAGTCTTTTGGCAAGTGCTCGACACTACCAAGAACAGGACAGGGAAGGTACAAGGGATGAAAGTCAGTGCCAGAGTATTGCCTTGTGGCATCCTTAAGTGGTTGCTTTGGACTTTTTCCATCTTTCTGTGATACTTGGATTTCATGAAACTCAGAGCTTGTGCACATTTTTAAATGCAGAGGTAAAGCAATAGTTAATATTAAAGGTTTTATTTTACAGAGCCACCATATTGCCAAGCTTGTAAATAGCATATTTTTCATATAACTGCTACAAAACTTTTACTTAAGTAAAAAGCCATACAAACAACTCACTTCATACAAGGCTCAAATATCACAGACAAGATGGTTCCTCCACACTATGTCATCTTCTATTGAAAAAATATTTAAGAGGATTTTCTCTGTTAACCTGGAGCTCTGGTATATTCCACACTGTTTATTACACAAATCAAAACAGCCACTACTTTCAAGTTCCCTCATGACTTGAAATGAAAAGGAAAGCATAGATATAATGAATCATCTTGTTCATTCTTGCAGTACAACTTATGCCTAAGAGCTGATTTTCTCAGGAGAGCTGTTTCCATCACTTCATAACACACTCAAATATTTTTGAATGACATCAGCATCACTATAAAATTAAATCAAAACTTCCTTGGTAACTAAAGCCAGCTGCTTCAACTTATGTGAACAAACCTATATATGACACATATTATACTTCTTAATACAGCCAAGACAAGGCTACCAGAGGATTTATTAAACACAAAAAAAAATATTTTACAGTTTCTGTTTTTATGCATGCTAGACCACAGCCAAAAATATTCCAGGAACAGATTTTTATAAAACATTATGCTCCATATATTGAAGCTTACTATCATAGCACTTGCCTGTTGGAAGTTCAAAAAGATTTATGTCATTGCCTGCGTACTCACCTCAGCATGGAAGTGCACGGATTTGCTGTCAGCAAGCTGCAGGTGAGAGGTCAGCTCTGCTATCCTGGCCATGTAGTGAGTTTTTATCAGGTCTTCACGAGACTCAGCATCTGGAGCCTGGCAAAGAAAAATTTAAGCAGACAACATTTATGTTTTGTAGACTGAATAACTGAATCACAACATTGCCTCTATACAGACTTTTTTCTTCTTTCCTTCTCAGGCCTGGCTGCTTTATCAAGAAGTATCAAATTTCCCAAACACAAGAGACAAATTACTGCAGGCCACACTGCAATTTGTCCCTCTGATGGGGACTCTTAATGTCAGATTTCCTTAAAGGACAAAGAGCTGACTAAAGAGGTAAGAATTTAACTTGCTTTAATATATCAAGTGTCTGATGAAGATGAAAATCCACTGCAGAATTGAACAACTTTCACCTACATGGAAACTTACTGCCTCTTCCCAACAAGGAAGAATTTCTTCACATAACTGTATTTCAAAAGCGTACAAAAGTCATAACTATTACTCATGTCACATGTTCCAGAAGTTTCTTTCAACATTCGAAATTAAAAAAGAAAATTAAAAATAAAAAAGCCAAACAACTCAGTAGTTTACTGACTAAACCACTGGATTTGCTTTCACAAGATTTGTCATTACCTTAAAGTTCAGCACTATGCAGAAGCCTGTAAGAACTTGTATCAGTTATTAACCAGCCCCCTACCCCTTTTTAATCAGACTTTCAGAAGACAAGGAGGAGTGAACTAAACTCCTCCATCAGTTCCCTGTGATATCAGAAAAGGGAAAGCAGTGAATGTTACTCTAGGAAGTTCTTGCTGGAGCAAGTGTTACATTATAGTAGGGCTAAATAAAGAGTTAACATTTATTAATGAGGGCTGGTTCAAGGCTTGTTTCAGTGTGACCTCTGCTTTGTACCCCAGGCACTGCAGCCAGGGTATTTTATGCAGCCTGAGCCCTTCCTCAAGGGTTAAGAATTGAGGCTGGAATGCAGTTTGGGCTACTGAGGCACAGACAGACCAGTGCCTTCTCCAACTTACAGGGAGCAGACCCTGACTCCAGTTCACACTGCTCCAAAACACTTACATGGGCCACATAACAATTCACTAACTGAAGAAGAAAATTAAGGAACACATGGATTTCAGAAATTTGACCATTTAGTATATAAAGATTACATAGTCAATTTGTGCCATTATACAGGAGTATTCTTGGCAATCAGACCTGTGGAATAAGTTTAGCAGAATCAGAATTTAAGTATTTAACAGATGGATTTTATTAATGTTTAAAACAGATTACCTTTTCATTATCAGTTGTTACAGTCAACATTCCAATCTAGAACAAGGAAGAAAATACACTTAGTGAGAAGTGCAAAAAACCGGATACCACAGCTGCATTTTGGTTTCAGTCACAGAAGGACTTGGCATTTAAACAATGTTGCAACCATTCAAACTGAAATCAAATTTAAGTACTTCCACCTATAACATAAACAAGAGCGGTCACACAAGTGCCTTGAACAGAATTACACCTGACACCAACTCTCATAAACGTATCTCCTGTCTTAGGAGGTACACATGGAAAAAGCAATAAAAGCAACAAGATACAGATGGGCTCATGTGGTTATGCAACTGCTTGATCATATGAAACTAATTCAGAGTCACATTAGCACACTGAAACATTACTTGTCATGTTTAAGAGGAAAGAAAAGTCAACCTGGATTTCTTGAATACCTTCCAAATTCCTTCCTTCCCCCTCTGACTAGTAAGCACTGACGAAACTCTACAGCCAATGTAAGCCAATACCTGGTTTCATGAAAGGACATCTTCACACAGAATCAAAGGGGCCTTTTTCCCCTTATCTCAACAGGACTAGAGATTTATGTTTATGGGAAATATTCACACAATATGCTGACCAGTGAGTAACATTCTCCTCAAATTCCTAAGGATGCAAATACAGGATCAAAAACTTAAGGTGCCAGTTTACTTCAAAATTGGGGATTTCAAAACAATCCACTACTGGTTATTTTTATCCTGGAGCAGGAATGTAGGGAGAAAAGAAGAAAAAAAAAAAAGAATTCTAGAATGTGAAGAGAATTCACATTCTGAGTACTGAGTAGATTTATTATTTCTTAGAGATGACATTCCTGTTAATACCACTATGCCACTTCAGAAGTGGAATTCAGGGGAAAGGCCAAGTCATTTTAAATATGTGTAGTAAACAGGAAAAAGCCATTTACCAACACAGAAGAGCAAGGAAAGAATGTGTGCTACATCCAAAAGGAATTGCTGAACCCAAACTGACCCTAATAACTCTTCAAATCCATTTACAAACACTACCTACCTACTTCCATTTGCTTTAACATACCTGGAGATGAATAGAAGTATTGGAAACACAGGCCCAACTCAAGATACACATCACTTGCAAGGTTTCCTAACTACAGACAAATCAGGGGGTTAAGCACCTATTTTTTCCCCCTCAGTTACACAAGTACAGAACTACAAAAGTATCTTCACAATACTAGACAGCAAACAAAGTCTCAAAATCCAAAAAGTGCCAAACTCTACAGAAAGAATTTGCAAGCAGCTTTGCAAGTACAAGGACCCCAAGACTGAATGCTTTTCAATACAGTCAAAAGGTTTTCATTTTTAGTGGTCCACTGATCGAACAGCACTGCTACTAAAGAAAGTGGATTTTTCTTTATTGAAGGGAAAGGTCACTTACCAGACTGGTGCTCTTAATAGGTTCCCTCAGACTCTTTTCTGTGGTTTCCTTCTTTTGTTCTGCTATATTTGGCAACACTGAACGCTCCTGGATAGTTTCAGTTAAATGTCCACTGAGAGAGTTCTTCAGTTTTTGGTTTTCTTTTTCTAGCTTTATTTTAGCTAGCTGGGCCTCCAACATCCAGTGTTCTTTTTCTTGTTCAAGTTTTGCAATTTTCTCCAAACTCTGCTGGACCTTTAGGAGGGAAAGTTTACAGTCCAGGTTATTGAACCCGCACACAGGAAATGTTTGAGGACAGTATTATTTTAAACCATTACATAAGTGAGCTGACAAAGTGCAGCAGGTAAACAACCACTGTTTTGAGCTGTGTTCTTAGCTGTGGTTCTTTGTCAAAAATGGACACATTATTTAATTAGTTTCAAACATGCACAGCTCATAAAACTGGCAACATTGTACTAGGTGAAAAACCAATGCAAGGAAGAATTTTATAAAAACTTGAAAAATGTGTACCTGGCACTATCACTGCCTTTTTTTTTTTTTTTCTATGCTACAAATACAAACTGTCTCCTCCCACCTGTCCCACCTCACACAGATAGAACCACCCACTTTGTCCAGGTGAGAAAACAACTATGGAACAAAACACGTCAAATCACTGCACATTTCTGCTGAAATTCATTTCACTCCTACTAATACACTTAGAATATTGGCAACTACAAAAAAGAAATCACCAAAGTATTTGCTTCTGTAACAGTTCAATAACAATGAGTCAAGCACAAGCTAATAAAAAAGTGTCAGTATTAATTAGTTATTCTCATTCATATGATGCAATGGACAAACTGTGTAGGCCTTTTAAATACTATGTTACCCACCCTGCTTTACCTTCCAGAAAAAAAAATAATATATATGCATCCTGGAAGATAGAAACTCTAATCTATTACTCTAACTGAAAAGAAAAATCACTGTTCTTAACCAGTGCTAATAATTTCTGCATAGTCCAAAAGAGGACTCAAATCAGTACACAACATTAAAAATTAATCTTTCAGTATGCCTTATTCTTGTATTTATTTTGCATTTATTTTAATTATTAAAGATTACCTGACTTCTTGTATTTCCAAATGAAGATATCAATGGCATCATCCTGGCTGCTATATCTATCTCCATGTACATTTTGCAGATAACCCTGACAAGGGTTTTACTTTCAAACCTCTACAAGACATTTACAGTCTAATTTTAAGGTTCAGCATGTTCATATATACCTACAAATGACCATAGACACAAATGTGGAGACTTTGATACAAGTTTACCTTTACAAAATACACCACCATATATGTTAGTACAATGTACACCACAATACCTGTTGTGCAAGACCTTCCCTGCTCTCTGTGGAACTCAGGAGAACTCTGCGATTGGCTAAAGCCTCTTCATAAGGCACTGAATCTGCACAAGGCTGCAGAAGAATCAAAAAACACTCTCAAAACATGTTACACACTAGATCAGAACATGTATTCTACTTTTATTTTCTTACTACTTTCCTTACTTTAGTAAAGGGAAAAACCCCATGTTCCAACTGCTTACTGGGCAGTAGGAAAAAATGGTTTGAGCTCTCAAGAAATACTGTCCCAAAAGGTACAGCTGATTAAAAAGTGCTCAAAAAACTCCAAGTGTTAGTTAATGATCAAAGGCATCTTAAAGTCCTCTTTATAGACATTGCAGTAAAGTGATTCAGTAACAACTGCAAGGCACATCATGACTTAATAGTTAATTTTAATGGAGCCAACGGGGAGATGTGACAGCATTCAATCCTTTGGTTCAGCACATTTTCTCCAGGGTCCTTCTTTCTTTTTCCCTACGTCTTCCAGGGAATGCTTCAAGTGTAAGAATATGGTTTCATTTGCTCTATAGTCCTGGTGAATACAGGAGGAAATTTAAATAAGCAGCCACCCTCTTCTCCTTGGAGTCTTGGCACAGAAATAATTAGTGGAAATGGGTAATGGCAGAATTGGCACATACCCTTTCAGTTGTGAGGGCAACTACACTCTCTCAAGTTTTCAGTAGCATTATTGGACTGCATGTTCAATTTCCTCAGCCAAAACCTGTCATTCAGAGAACCTCTCCCATTCCAAACACTATAAACCCTTAGTTTGTATTCTCCTTGGCACAACCAACTATCAATGGAAACACAATCTCTTTGTGCAAGCACACTGGCTGAACAAACCTTCTTCAAGGACTTCATGTAAGCAGCTGCCTTCTTCTTGTACTGCAGCATGCACTCAGCTGAGAGAGGGCTGATGAACTCTGCTCCTCCCTTAGGGCCATAGCTCAACGAGGTGGTGAAGTGATCCAAGTTGTTGCTGAAGAATGAGGCCATCTAGACACATCAAGAGAAGTGGCTCTTTGAGTTAAGTTGATCAGAAAGATTCATTGGAGCAATTAGTCTTTCAAAAGACAAGTATTTAGTGAAACTGGACTTCTTAACAGGACTTTGAAATAAGCTACAGGCTCTTTCATGTAACTTAGACCTTCCTAACATAAAGCATCCTCTTATCACTCACTCAGTTGTTTTTAACTCATAGCCTGAAAATAACTCAAGAATCAACCTGGCGCTATAGATTATTAATATCAGAGGCACACAAAATTTTTCTATATCATTCAGCTAAGTTTATTCTTTTTCCTTAAAATCTGCACAAGTTAAGGCATTGTTTGAAATAAAAATATCCATTACCTTGCCCGCTCCATTTGTTAAAGCAGCAACAGAGGATAAAATACAGTCATTTGTAGTTATGAGTTTCTGTGTGGCAGTTGGAACTTCCTGTTCTAAAGCAGCTTTCTGACTATAGTGCTTGGAAATATCTGGAAAATGAAAAGCACGTTTATGCCAAATAAAGAATACAAAACTTCTGAAAGTTACTCACAAAAGCATTTTAGCTAAATGTATTAATTTCAACAACACCAAAATTTAAAAAGAATCAAGTATTTATCACGTAAGAACATTCTTAATGTGGCCTAATTTTAAAAAAAAGTAATTGTCTGACAAGTGAACAATGTGCACCTATTTTAAAACAAGAGTACTATTGCTATAGAATGGAGAAATCCCAGCTCATCACAACTACAAATGGTAATCTGAAGTAATCTTAAGAAGTTCAAAATTAGTTGGGACTGAGATAGAGAAATCAAACGTTCTGGTGCATGGGAGTGTGAGATAATAAGAAGAGCATTTCTGTGGATAACTAATGAATTCTACTGACAGTTTTCTTCACTACTCCAATTTTCTGTATTTCCTTTAAAGTGTACGTTGGATTGACTTTACATTATAGTGACCATACTAAGAGGCAGAAAGCATTTTAAACTTATCTAGGCTACAAAACTCTTGGTTTAGGGTCTCGTTTTGTGTGAGGTACAATCTATAATATCTCCTTTTTTTTTTCTTTAAAACAAGGACTCTGCAAAACAAGAACATACTATTCATGCTATTAGGGAAAAATCCTTTTTGCTTAAAATTATGAAAGCTTAACATTTAAACAGCTAAAAAGTAAAAATCCAGTTCATCTCTATGGATTATTTTCTCCCCAGGAACAGCCACATGGTAGTGAAATTCTAGGACATGCAGGAACATCAGTTTTAAAATTCTGAGTTTTAACCAAATATCCCTTCACTGAAAACCTAACATATCCATGTTGTTCTGAGAAAAGCAAGGTAAACTATTTTCCAGAGGAAGCCAAGTTTCAAAAAGAACCCAGACCTCTTTGTAAGCTTTGGTTATATATTCAAGTTAAAAATAGTCATCACTCTAAAAATAGGAAGGGAAAAACTCCACTTTAAAGGCAGGTACAAGGTCAATGCTACATATGCAGAGGAAAATATGTACATTTCAAAGCATTCCATTCTATATGCTAGCTTCAGGAGAGAAATGAAGCTCAGAAAATCAAGTGATACTGCTCAGGAAAACCTGAAGAGCCACAACTAAATAATCCAGCAACTCTGAAGAACAAAGCTAAGGGAATGGAGGAATGAAAACCATGCATGAATGTCTAAACTAAGTGGTTAGTAGGTTTAGTTTCTTAGCTTGTAAAGGTAAAACAAACAAGATTTAGCACGTATGATACATTCAGCACTGTTATAGAGTGCACGTGGGCTTTACTAAACAAGAAAGAAGCAAAGCTGAAGCAAGACAACATTCCCAACTCTCACCTTTTAAAATGTCATGGAATCCATGAAGACTTGCAGCAATGTTTGTAAACACAGAGTTGTAATTTGTCCTAAGGAGTCCTTCTGGTCTTGTACCTAAGAGTAACACATAAAAAGGAAAACCACAACACTAAGATTTGACCATGAATGAAAGAAGTTAGCTTTGAAATCAGTTTCCACCTACTAGAACCATTTGGCATGGAACATGAGTCATAATAGATTCATTTACTTAAATTTCCCCTTCAATATTATATATACATAGATCCAATTTTGGCAGAGCAGGCAGGTGAAAGACTTTCAAGTTCCCTTGTTTTCATTCCAATTTCATAAATATCAATTGTTTTGGTCTCAAAAACCACACACACAGAAAGACATGTTCACAGCTGTAGGAAAGACCATCTGGGCCTTTCTAAAGAGTGAAGACTGAAATAACTTGAAGCTCTACAATAACCATTTCCTACTGCTATTTACAGGATACATTTGGAGATAGTTTCCCCACACACATACACAAAAAGGCTTTACCTCATTTTATTCAGTCATAACCACGACAGCTGCAATAACCTTATGAAGACAAGGGGCTGGAAGTGATGATTAATAATAAAATGTAGTTTATTCACAATTTCTTAATTAAGAGGTGCCAAAAGGCACACTGTCAATCACACTATAAAAACCCACAGAAAACCAATCACAGAATAACAGCCATGCCAGAACTGACACTTACTTGGTAAGGCCAGAAGACTGACATATGTGTGTAGCTTCTCAAAGACTGCAGTCAACCTTTTCATGTCTCTGTGCAGCTCCATATTTCTAGCTCTTAAAGCAGCTGTGCAAAGAGAAGACTCACACTCTTCTTCCAAACTAGGAATATATGAATTATTTTTTTAAAAGCAAGCAATTGCCTTAAAAAAAACAAGTTCATGAGTTTTGGAGCACATACATGTTCTCTATGTCCCCAGTCCAAAGCAAGAGCAGACCTGGAATTTATTTTAGAACAGCTAACAGAGCAAAGGAACTCAGCAATACATGAAAATTACTGTGTACATCTCCACTCCTAGGTGTTTCTGTCACAAACCAGGAATGACTCTCTCACAGCAAGAAACTGATTGCAGCAATTTAAGTTTGAAGACTTTTCCCTCTACTACATAAATTCTCTTTTGCTTCCTAAGGAGCATGAGAACAGGTATAAAGGAGGCATAAATCAAGGTTTTTCTTCTTTCTTAGTTAAAACTCTCCCTTAAAGGAGTTCTTTGCACCTATAATTCACCTCCCTTCAGTCAACTCAAGAACAAAGATTTTCACAGCAGAAGAGATGTACACTTGGCCAAGTTTTACTACATTGCTACTTTTACTGAATGAAAAATAACTCTCAGAGCAGCTCAAGGCATTAACAGTTTCAGTGCATCACACCTGAATAGTATCAATGCTATTGAATAACACTAAGAAACATTAATGAAAGCTTCATTATTTTTAAAGTCTCATCTGTGAGGGAGGGTGTGTGTGGAGAGGCTTTAAAATACATGGTTTTAGTCCTAATGCCTCAAAAAAGCCATGTCTAATCTCGAGATTTAGAAAACAACATTAAAAAAATATAAAAAAAGAGTTCAGCCTTTTAAGACAGAGAAGAAACCAGAGTGTTTTAAGGTTTGACTTAATATTTGAGCTGTAGGTCCTGACAGTGCTGCATGCCTGACACAGTGCCTTTAAATTTGATCTATCAAATGAAAGGTACCTTTTTAACTGATAAGGAAGAATCTTTCTTAAAAAGCCTAAGTAGGAAGCTAAATGTTCTGAGAAGGCCTTCAATTTCACAGTTGTTTCCTAAAAAGGAAAAAACAACAGGTAAATGTTTGTGCTCTGTAAAATCTTTTTGGATACTAAAAGGAGGAAATCTTACCAGGACTGTCACAGTATCCTCCGTGATGCTCTCGAACAAGTGCAGCATTCCTTCCTCCAGAGGGCGAACGTAGGAAGCGTTTTCATGGAGATACTGTGAGAACTGAGGACAGAGAGGTTTTAAAATGGTGCTTGCTGACGGCTCGTGTGAGCTCTGCCAAGGTAACAACCGAACGGGACGTTTTGGCAAAAAGCCCCCGTCCCCTTTAACGATGCCTCAGGTGTCATTTTGAGACACAACAGTCCAGGGATGTACAGCCACCTCTTCTATAGGGCAAAAACACACCTTGTGGGGAAGTGAGAAGTACTGAAGTCCAGGCAAAAACACACACCTAGGGCTTTGCCACGGTATCCTGTCTCTTTTTAACTGCCATGCACAGCACACCAAACCCTCACTCTTCAGTTTTAAATATTCTTGCATTCAGTTCTTAACTCTATCCAATTAAGGCTAATCCATGAACCACTTAGCTACCAGAATAAACTATCCCACCTTCCTCCCAAAAGTTGTTTGCCTCCCAGCCTTGTTCATCAGCACTAACATTTGCAAAGCTGTGCTGTGCAAAGTACTGAAGAACTAAACCCAAGTCAAACTGACAGCAAGAGCTGAGTCTTCATCTGTGTCCAGCCCAGTTTTCAACACGAGTCAAAGCATGCCTATGCTAAAGCAAAGCATGGAGCTCCAACTGATCACAGGAGAATTCTTACTTCTACAACTATGACAGGTTTGGGCAATAATGAAATTTGGCCTCATGGACCTGCCTGACATTGCTAAAAAATGCTTAATTAAATCCTATAGTTAATTTTACCTTCAAAAAAACAGACCTGAGAACATAAGGGGTACTTTTACACACAATCAAAATGTAACACCACCATCAGCTATCCATTTTGGTACCTCAATATCACAAAAAGCTTCTTCCACAAATTAATACAGGTAGTTAAAAGCAATCCTGGTTTTTATCTTACCCCACAGAAAGATGCCTTCACCTTTGATTATTTACACCACAAGAGCAGCTAAAGATCCCAGGCAAACAGAGTACAAGAGATTTTAACTGTTCCTGTATTACCACAGTGCAGTAACACAGTGTTAACAAGAAGTGTGAGATGCTAAGCTCTGATCCATGCATGCACAAACCTGGATGGAATTAGGGAAAACTCCTAATTATAAGGAGAAAGAAAACACATGCAGAATGCTCCTAGCTTGTGTTGCGGGAGAGAGGACTTGAATTATCCAGCATGATGCTGTAGACCCAGCAGAACCCAGCAATCCAACACTTAAAGAGAAAAGGAATACTTGAACCTGGCAGGGAATTGTCCACATCTACTTTGAGTGTTTGGTGGGGAAAATAGCTTGATAGCACCAGACAAGACCTGGAGTTGGGGAAAAATAAATCAGTGCAAGTCTGCTAAGCCACTACCTGACACTTGCTTCATTTTCTCTACCATATTAAAGGGAGGTTTTTGACCAACTTGGTGGAGTAGCTATAAGAGGTTGTTTTTTTAAAAAAAAAAAATCACACAGAGAACACTTGCCAAGCAAATAGATAAATTAATCAAAAATACAGGAGCAACTACAGCTTCAGTGAGCAATAAAAGATGCTTCAGTGCTGGAAAGTCACAGCAAAAGCCCTGAGAAACAGCATGCATTGAGGGAATTAGGTCATGAATTCACAATGGGGCAGACTACAAGAGACATAATTATGAAAACAAAGCCTGAACTACTGAATCAGAGTCAACTATAAAAAAAGGAAAATGAAATTATGGTTCTGATTAAGTTGCACGTTTCAGCTGTGCTGAAAAACAACAAAGAAGTGTTAACTAGGAGGTCAGGGAAAAAAAAAAATCTGTGAGATGTCTAGGAAACTGCAGTAGTATCTGAGAATGCAGCCACCACACTGGGCCACATTAAAAAAAAAGAGACACCACTCCTGCCACAAAAAGTCTGAAATATGACAAAACCATATAATTTTCACAAGAAGGATGTGCCATTCTGAGTGCATCTGGAGGCAGGAGCAAGAAAATGTTCTCAAACTATGCTGAATCTCTGCAGAAGCGTAATCTTGACTAAAACAGTTGAAACAACTGAGAAGGCAAACAAGAAGGGGATTTCTCTAGTGGATAACCACCTTCATAAGCATATTGGTTACCTGCAAAGAGTTTATAGGAGGTTTTCCAAAGAACAGGAAAGTTTTGTTATAGTTAACACTGACACCACATGCACTGCAGCCACTTGACCAATGCAAACCACAATTCACCTCAGTACCTTAAGTCTGAGCTCTACCAACTACCAAACTGAAATGAAGAGACTGAATCACAAAATACTCCCTGCAACTTAAATACTCACCAATCCCCTTAAACTACAAAGTCAACTCTGATCTTAATGCAATTTGTTCCAAAGCATATATATATGCATCCCCACAAAAATTCCTGTGCACAGTTATTTTCTCTATTTCACAGCATAGGAAAACAAAGTCAAAACATGCAGCTTAAACAGCTCTGGATGATACTCTGAAAAAATCTTCCCATGGAATTGTCAGAAGAGATGAGTCAGATTTCTCCTATTAATCTCAACATGCTTTACAAACTTGAAGCTTCAGAACACTTACAGGAAACACCTTCACACAAGCAGCCCAAAATCAGATTATAAAGTTGTTTTTTCACAAGGGAACAGAGTCCAGGTTCTTTCCCTCATAAGCCTACCTTCTATCCTTTATTTACTATTACAGCTAAACACTTTAAGCACAAGACCAGATTCTGTCTCAATATTTCCTATGCCCCAATGCATTAAGGAAAACAAGCTCTGTTTAGCAGTGCAATATTTGTTCATTATTATTTTAAAACAAGTCAGCTGAACTTTAAACAAATGCACTTCAATTTAGCAATTAAAAAAGCAAAGCTTTTGATTTGATTATCATATTGCTCTTCTAGCAGAGGCACAGGGGAAAAGGAATCTCTGCAGCTACACCTCACCCACACTGAGAGAACTGAGGGAGCAGGAAAGATGTTTTATGCAGGAGGGGCTGGCTCTCAGGAACACACTCACAGCACACAGCATTCCAGTAAAGGTGGTGCAAACTTGCATGACTGAGATCAATCACTCATTAAAGTCTAACTAATTGAATATATTAGTAGCTGAAGTAAACTTTACCTTCTGATTTAAGGGTGATATTATGTCTGTTGCAGAATCAATGGGGAAGATCTGTACCTTCTGCTCAGTGTATGTGTGGAAGTTCAGGAGAGCTGTTACAAGTTCTTGGACAAAAGCCATGGCCTGCCCAGCAAGGTCTCGCAGCTTCAGCTGTAAAGAGTTAGAAAATGATTGTATTTGACATGGATCTATTTAAACTGAAAAAAGCCCTGTCTGAACACAAAAAATGATTATCAGCATTTTCTTTCTTGTTATTATTTCATAAAACATTCATTCATTAAAATACATAACAGCAATTATGTTTAACTTCATTTTGATTCATAAACTACAATGCCACTCGGAAGGGCACATTGTTGACAACAAAGTATCTTTTTATTTCACACAACTGGTGATGGTTTGCCTCTGCTGCATTTTTCAAACTTGCAAACTACAAAAACACTCAGAGGTCAGCACAATTACAGAAACCATGTCTGAAACAACAGACTAATTGCTGACAACAGCTCAACACCAGGTTGCAAGTAAACCTCAATTTAATTAGTAAAAAACCAATGATGTTTTCTCCCAGAATTAAAGGTGTCTGCTTCTCTAACCAAGAACACTCAATTCTTATTCTCCTGGACAAACTGAGCTGCTGCTCATGAGTAAGGCTGTTCTGTGGCTTTAGTACAGCAGGAAGGCATCAAAGAAATTAATCCAGAATGGAACATAAATTCAAGAGAGAAGAAAACTATCCTCTGTTGGGATTTATGGGAAGAGAATAATGTTATAGTGACATTTCAGCCAAGAATAACTCAGCCTTCAGAGACACACTCTTAATGCTTCAATGGCCTGTTAAATCAGGTCAGTCTTGATTATGGATCTGGGATGGTGGCAAGTAATTAAAGCAGCCATTATACTCAGTTTGTGTATGTTAATTAGCCACGCAAGGAAGGGAAACAGACACTATTACTGTTTTGCTGTCCTTTACACTGCAGCCTGTGCTAATACACCAACATTTTGCCTCCACTGGCAAAGCCAGTCATAAAAATCTGTCCTGGAACATTTTCAAGACTGCAGATCTTGAAGCATGAGGCTGCCTGACATAGTACTGGCAGAAAATAGTAAAAGAAGAAAGTTTCCATGCAGTTATTCAGATTTTTCTTGGAACTCAGCAGCAGCAACCTGAAATTTAAGGCTATTTCAATCACAAAACTGAACAGTAGGTCACCTGTTCTCACAGCAGAAGTTATTAGGAAAAAGGTCTCTTTAGAGGCACTTCTGAAGAATGGAGAAAGCAACTGTGTTAAATCTTCCTGCAGTAGCATCTGAATGCACTAACTTGAATCCTTGATACACACAAGGAAACAGAAAAAAACCCACAGTGCTGTAGAGCCCATCCTCAGTGGTAGCAACACAAGAAAATTTTGACTGCATACAGGTTTCTGATTTGCTATTGTAAAAACCCTTAAAATATTCAGCCATTCACAGAAAACCAACACTCATTTTTGAATACTGAACAAACATTCACACGGAATCTCATTATGCTACAGTAGTGATCAGAAACTGTTTTCTAAAAATGTTTAAATATATAAGGGTTATTTTGCTGCAAGTAAGAGGTGCTTTGGCAAGAAGTATCCCAGAAAATGTAAATGGACCATGCAGAGATCTCAAAGTGACATGATTTATTCCTTGAAAGGGTTGTGACTGGTGCCAAGTAACTAATACAGCATCTTAGTGCACACACCTGTGTGCAGTTTACAAATACATTCTCACTGGAGATCAAGTGATGTGACCAAAGCTCAGTTTGAGAGGAAAGGAATTCAGGATACCAAACCTACCTTTTTTCAACAGAAGACCTCTGAACTACTGTAGTTTCAATCAACATTAAAAATTAAATGTTCCAACCTCTGCTTTACTGAAGGTTGACCCAATAAAAGAATATTTCATGCCACTTTAATAACAGTCCTTGACATAACAATATACACAACCTCTTGGAAAGTGCAGAGGCTCTGTGGACAGAAATGCCCTCAGAATATCATGACAGTAGTAAGACAGGCTGTCTTCTGCCATTTCAGGTACTAAAATGACTGGTTTTATTTCAGTGTCTGTGTAGAAAGTTGCACATTCACATGAAACCACAAGAAGCACTTACCTGATTCCTTCTGTTGTGCAGTGGGACATTCAGAGCATTGTATCGACTAGATCCTGGAGGACAAAAATTGAGTTATATGCACTTGTTACATTGTGGGGGGGGGTTAAGAAACACTTTTTGGTAAATACTCATTTAAAAAAAAAAGTCATTGCAGGGATATTACAGGTTATGTAAGCAGTATTAACTAAAGAGATACAAACAATTGACTCCAATAAAGTAGGTCTATATATCCTCACTTAAGGGTTTCTGTGATTAAGTGGAGGGAAAGACATTTAATACTTGCCTCAGATTTTAAGTCAAACTTAATCATCTGAAGACCCTGAATTTGAAAGATAAGAGCAGACTCCTCTTGCCCAAAGAACAATATTTATCACAAACAAGAGTGAAAAAATCCTTTAAAAGAAATCACACTTAAAGAATTCAAAATTATCTTCAAATTTCAATTACATTCCAAGGAGGGGCCAAGTAAGACTAATATATTTTTGAATATATTTCAACGTTTTTTAAAGCTCCTGCATACACTTAATATATTGATAATTTAGACTAAGATGCACTCTCCAGGTATTTCAGCATTCTTCTCCAGTCATGAAGTAACTAGAGTAATTATTCACTTACAAGCAGCCACAATTAGTGGGGCAGAGGGCTATTTGTACCTAGAGAAAAGCTTACAAAATCTTAGCTATTTAAAAGGGATCACATCCATTCTCAATTCAGTTGAATAACAACCAGATTAGTTTAAAATTTGCTCACAAAGGAAATTTACAGTTACATATTCCTTTTGTGTCATTCACATTTGGCTATTAACACACGGGAAGAGGTAGTTACGTTTAGAGGAAAAAACCCTGTCCAAATTTATTGAATCCTACTTGTAACAAAATGCTTCAGAAAACTTTTTCTGCTCTGGAAATCATGCTTAGCAGTCATTTGATTGTTACTGAAATTAGCTGCTGGTTATGCTTGAAGCCAACTACAGGGTCTAGAGGAAACAGCTGAAACCCACAGCAAACAAACATCTCCTGGCTTTCACTGATCTATCATTAAAGAGATGGTCTCTATTTGCAGTGTTTTCTACTACACAAGCAAAGGCATTATGCTATGGCAGCTGAGTGAGCAGATAAATTATTTTAGCAAAGTTCTTGCAACAACGGTAACAACCTATTAAAAAAAAATGCAAGCTAAAGGAGCCAGAGAAGTAGAAATAGGCAGCAGATGCCAGGAAAAGTGAGAGGAGTGAAAAGGATACAAATTCAAGGCACCAATATCTAAGCATGATGTGCTGTATAGGAGTCAACATTTCCTAAAGAGATAATGACCTGGTGTTCCTAAGCCAAGACTCACTGAACTGCCAAACCAGTGGAGAGCTTGGAACACTCACCCCTGCAGCATCTGCCAGATCAGCTTTTAGAAAACCTAAGGCTACTTAAAACATCGTCATCAGGTTTTTAAACTGAATGAAAAACACCAAATCCACCAATGTACAAGAAATCGAAAAGCCTGTTTTCACTTCTCTGCCCCTTCTTCACTACTTTCAGCTTTTTCACTATTCCAGGTCCTCCTTGTCTTGAAGGGCTCAGCAGAGTCCAGGCACTGCCTGCCCACCCTTGTGTTCAGCTATTTAGGAAAGCACACAGTGCCCAGCACTGACCCAGCACATACTAACCCATGCTTGTACCAAAGCCATGCAAAGGGTGAGCACTCCTAACTCCAGGGGATCCTCTGCCCTTCAGATCTAGCAGCAGTTGGAAAGGAAGCAGAAAAACATTGCTTCAGGTACAAGTCCCCAGGTTCAAAGGGGGTTTTTTCCCCATGAAGAGACAAATGAGTCTAAGACAGCCTTCAGGTAAGAACTTCTCTGTGTGTTTTCTGATCAGTGAGACACCCTGACAAACTCCCCTCTAGGTATAAGTGCAGACCATTATTGATGCAGTATCTCTGCAGCCACCAGTTTTCCCCCAGCTTAACTTACTGCAACTCCTGCCAAAAATAATACTCTTGGAGATGAGTATTATGGAGCAGCCATTAAATTGACAGTGTTCCTTCATCATTTACAATATTCTGCCAACACTAAGCAGACAAGCGGCAAATCACTCAAAAGCCTTCAAAAGTTTCAATTTTCATTATACATAAAAGAACTTGGTATTTTAGAATTACTGAAGAAGTCCATGACAAGTATCAGGAATACTTACTACAGTTACCTCCAAGTGTCTGTTCAGATGTCCAACATTTCTTAGAGCTAACACATTTTAATTCATAAGGAGTACTCCCTCCAGATGGATACCCAAAAAATCAAACAAGATACCCAGACCAAGGCAATACGTACTTGTGTCATTAAAAGGTACTTTTTCATTAATTATGCATAGAGATTCTTCCAGTCTACTGCCCAAAGCTGCTTGAAGATTCTTTAGCTGTTGCTGGCTAAATAACAAAGAGACAAACGAAAAACCACACACACACACACATTGTAAACCTTTAAAATTTCATCTGTATCACCAAGACCATATCTCACTATAAGCATCCCTTGAGTGTATAGGTATCTGTCTCCTTCTAGAAGTTAGATAGAAATAATACAGTGGGAGTCATTTGTCCTCCTTTATCTCATATTTAACACAACATTGAATCCTAATCCCTGACAAAAGCTGTGTGAAAGTTACCATAAACTTGTAAATCCTAAATTTCATTCTTGAGAAGCTCCATTTACTTCAGAGTTAAAATTCACCTTTTCCTATTGTGCAACTATTATATAAGCTATATGAAGGCATTTTTTATTCTACTAGAATTTGGATGGGAAGGTAAAAGGGCCTCCAAATTAGTTACTATGCTTCCAATGCAGTATTCCAATAAGCAGGTAATGAGTTGTCAATAATTCAATTAACAATGTCACATCACTATTTGAGATACCCAAAAGGCTTTTCAAAACCCCATATTTAAACACTGCTGTGATACTGCCTGTTCTGACAAGACTTGACAATTGTGTTTCTGATGCATTCTCAAGTGATTTTTCTCTAAATTTTCTTCACTTGCATTTGATTGTGTATATACATGTGAACCTAAGTAATTAAGATTACTAATATAATGAGAATAGATTCCTGAGAGGAACAGTAATATATTCCAGAATTATATACATATGTCTACAAAGAACACTCCATTATTGATTCAGACCAAATTCCACACCTTACCCAACTTAGGCCCCCAAATTCTTCACTTTTTTGCTTCCTGTTTGACCTCTAGAACTCCTGCACATATAGTGGAGGTGGGAGGGAATGTGGCAAAGTGACAGTTTTTTTCCTTTCTTACAACATTTGATAAACAGAATCTCGTCAGGTCTAACAAAGCAAAATAATCCAAAACAGCCATAGAAGATATGAAGAAACTGGCCAATAGGTAGCTCATGCACATTAACAAATATTTTTCTTAGAGAGCAGCTCCAAAATTGCATAGAAAGTGCACAGCAGCTATTGCAGTAGCACTGAGCGCGATAAAAAATGAACTACGAGACAAACTGCAAATGTACTGAGACTTCCTCTTCATACTGTAGAGGACTGACAAACAAGTAGTTTGACATGTTTTGCCTTACATTCTGCCCTTTAATTCTCAAAGCATGTAGGCTGTCACGTCTCACATCCCCTGGCTTTGCTGAGTGAAGTGTGGGTGTCAGGGGCAAATGGATCCCTTCCGCTGACAAAGCAGGGAAAACAGAAGGGCAGTGTTCTCAGAGACACATCCTGCCATGTGTTCAACAGACAGTGATTTCAGTGTTCAAAATGAAGTGTCAGGCTTTATAACTTTTAAAAACTTAACATAGTATAACTGAAAATAGTAGGGACAACTTCTCACAATGAAATCAATTACCCAGTCACCATGGAACATGATAGACAAAGCCTAAACTGCACAGTAGCAGATTAAGAGTACAGTTTTTCAAACACCACAAAAAATGCAAACAGCAGCCAAACACAGCTTTCATCCTCTTTTGCAAGTGAAAGCCTGTCTTGTATTAGTGGAGTTATTGGATTCAAGTATCCTCACATCTATCAACATAATTAAAATACACTTTTCAGGGCGACCATGTGAAAGAAGGAACCCTGCATCTGATCATTCACTACACATCTTATTCATTACATCAAAGATCTATACTGCACATGTATCTTCTTAAAAAATGCAGCTTTATGAACTTCAGAGAAATGCACTCTAATTTGATTGGGCCCAAAGTCCTCAACTTCACATTTTCTACAATTTGTCTTCAAGACAATGAAAATATTCCAAAACTGACAATATAATTCTCTGATAAAAACTTTCTAATATTCTAGCTGAGAACATTATACCCAAAGCAAAAACAATTGTTCAAGAAGCTTTTGCAGTGAAGGGGGATTTCTGAAACTCTTTTCAGTCAGTTCTCTCAACATATGTTACTCAAACTTTGTTCTTAGAAGCAGTTTTTACAAACTCACATATCTTTGTTTCATATAAGTTTTATGGTTTTCCATTACAAATAAATTCTTCAAGCCTTCATATAAAGGCAGTGATGTTGATACATCACTGCTATTTAAAAAGCCTGGAGACAAAACTGCTCTCAATGAAAGCAGAAATTGTGGAATTGTCTAGTTCCATACAAAGGAAAATGGGGCTTGACCTGCACTGCTCACACTCGTCTTCATGATAAAACTCAGGTTATATTATCAAAGTCTTTTAATGAAACACCCTTATTAAAAGGTATTATTCTTAAAAAACAGTACAGTTAACATTTCACAGCAATTATTTCTTTACATCAATGCAAGTTTCATGATATGAAATAAAGACACTTACCACTCTTCAGTTCGAAGCCTACAGTCCTTAGCTTCTCTTTCTAGTGTCTGAGACTTGATCTTTATGCAAGAAGATAATCTCACAATGTAAGTGCTGACACAGCAAGACACTGCATTTCAAAACTTTTCAAACTTGCAAGTAAGAGGAAAAAACTCCTTACTTCTAATTTGGCTTTATCATTCTGCAGCTTTTCTATGGTCTCTGTGTATTTCTTGGTTAAGCTGTCCACCACAGCTTGGTGCTGGGCAGCATCTGTTTCCAAAACCTCCAGTCTACTCCTCAGCTCTGCTTCCAAACGTTTGTGCTGCTCATCTGCTTCAAAGAACTACAGGAAGAAAAGCAAAGCTCTTTAAAAAAGCTTCATTTTACTACTGAATCCAGTCCTTTAAGTTACTCCAATTTCATTAGCCAGATCAGGTTAACAGCAATTACCAGTTCTCAGACAAACAGAAATTTTATTTTATTTTATTTTATTGTATTTACAGAGAAAAGATTCAGGAACAAAGTGCTTCAATAAAAACAAAGTTTTGTAGTACTAAGCATTTTTTAAATATATTGCTGACTAACAGCAGACATATGAAAAACTGAACTTGAGCCAAAAGGTTTTTTCTCAAGTTTTCTAAAGTGAAATGCATTCCAATTTGGTGAAGTAATTCCTGACTTAATTATGGCAACTTGCAGAAAATATTTTCAATTTTAAAGTAATTCTGAAACAGTTAATGAACTATTAAGAGATTTCCATCCAGTACCAGGCTATTTTCAGTAGGGCAGCTGTCACCAAAAGTTAAAAATCTAGAGAAAACACATGTGATTCCACACACTGTCTAAAGAATACAAAGTCAAAATACTTTATTTGCCTAGTGAATATCTTTATAAACAAATTATCTGATCTAATCCACTGCTTTGCATACAACTAAGCTCCTGAACCCACCAGTTTTCATACAGCACTTTACTTTCCGTATCTTTGTTTTTATCACCAGTTTTCTGAACCAAAAATAAAGGCAAAACAAAATTTCACTCACAAGTATATGCAGTCGTTCATTTTCTTCTATTTTCTTCTGAAGATCTTCATTGAAGACACTTTTCTGTTCTTGACTCAGCTGAGATGAGGATTCTACACTTTTCTAAAAGAGACAAAATGCACTCATTATCTCTAAGACCCAGGTTTGTGAGAACAGCTCCCACAGGTAATTCCTAGAAGGGACACACCAGCAGACGTCCTGCTGACAGTGATCTATAAAAAGGTGTGAATGCTGCACACAGCACCAGCCTCAAGGCAGCACTTTGCTTCACACCCTCATGACCAGGCAAGGTACAGCACTGCCTGGGGAAAGCCTCCACTCAGGTGTCCCATCCTCACACACAGGGAATCAGTCACTTGGATGGGCAGCAGCCCACCCGAATTCACTGGAATCCGGCACAACCCCATGCAGTCAGTAACCCAAAACCCTCCACACACAGGCTCAGTTGGTTTGGTAGCTGCGTGTAAGGCACATCTGTGCCCAGCAAGGGTCAGGTGAAAGCCAGGCTGCTCTCAGCAGGCTGTAGCACAAGGTGCCATGGAAACCACAGCATCTTCCCTCACCATCAACCACACATATCCCTCTGACAACTGCTGCCTTATTTTTCACTCACTTAATCCAGAAGACTCAGACCAGCAGTGAATCCCATACACCACACTGCTGAAGAAAGGTATTATCATCCTCAAACACAGGGGAGACTCTTTGCATTTAAACTCAACCCCAAACTTCAAAACTAGGGATATGTAGGGCAGATAAGTCACCTCTGTATTTGATGCCAGTCTGAGAACTCCACTTGAGATATGGGGACATGTTCTGCTCCTCCTAAAAGGATTGCACACTGACACAGACCAAGGAACTCAAGCTGTGCATTTTGACAGATCAACAGGAAAGAAACTCACTGGCAACTGTTTGCTAAGCTACTCAAGACAGGCTGATGTCCTTCAAAATTTGGAAACACAACTAGCAAAACAGTAACTTACAAATTTGAAACAGAAGAACTACATTTGAAAGAACAATCTATTGTGGTGCATGAATAATGTAGTCAGATGCACTGTGCTCGTCAAGGAATTGGACAGCAGAAAAATGGGCAAGAGTTTAGGGGAAAAATAAAAAAGATCATCATATTACTAATCAACTGAATGATTTCTTTAAAGTCAATCAATAACTACAGCACACTGAGAAAAGACAGCACCAAAAAGAGAAGACAACAGTAATTAAGAGGGGTTTCCTCATGAGGAAAGTACCAAGAGATGCTTGAGAATTACTTAAGTTCAAGCACACCACCCCTGGAACTGTGATGCTCCCTACAGAAGGCACAGTTGATCTCAGAATATGATATCACTAGGTTTAATCAGCAAGCATTTTGGCAGAGAAAGATCACAGTGCTGAAATCATTCTGTCATTTTGAAATAACCTAAAGAATATAAGCTAAAATTTGAGATTTCAAAGCATTTGACAAGATTTACATAGAAAAGCTACGATCACAGGCTGAAGAGTTAACTACCAACATCAAAATTACAAAGCAAAGAGGTGGGGATGGGAAATGAGGAGTGATCAGCTTTCTGCACAGCAGCTGACTAATCACAGAGCTCCAAAGTATTTCTCAGTTGTTTGAACACTTAATAAATATCCACAAAAAAGACAGCAATTCAGCATCAGTCAGCTGACAGAGAACTACACAGCATGTATTATAGACATATCAATACCTGTTTTGTGGGTATTTTCACTAACATCAAGTAAAATAACACAAGTTCTGACAAGAGCATTCAGCTCAACCCTTGACACAAAATACCTACAGCTAAAAATCAGGGTAAGGCTTTGACAGGTGAGGAGCAGACATCTGCTAAGCAAGTCTTTTTTGCCATCAGCACATACCTTGTTTTTTTTGCCCCGAGCTTCACTTAATGCAAGTTCATCTTGAAGTAGCTCCACCCGCTTGGCGAGCTGCTGATTTCGAAAGGTCAAGCTGTCCATTTCTTGTTGCAGTTTCCTCAGTGATTGATCCTTCATTTTCAGTTGTTCCTGAATGAAAAAAAAAAAATTTAAAATTTTCACACTTACTTTTACACATTGAAAACAAGAACAAATTAGAAAATTGCTTCACTTTTAAACACTGAAGAGGCAAACAGTATCATTTCTAAACTAAAAAAATGTAATTCACTTCCCTGAGCTGACCACAGATCATAACCAAGTAGCTATTTAACTCTACAGGACAATCATCAAGAATCCACCTTCCCCTTTTACAAGCTCAGCACTTACAGATAACAGGCTAGCTGCAAAACAGATTTTTTTTTACTAAAATCAAGTTACTTCTTCGTTGCTTTATTGAAATTACTTTTTAGTAAAAAGTACCCCTGCTTACTTACTTTGTCACAGCCTAGTACACCTAACATGAGCAGTTTTTAGAGATTACCTTCAGTGAGGCAGAGTTTGCTTGCTCATCTACAACTCCTTTTTTCAGGACTTGGTTCTGAGCGCGAAGCTGAAAAACAAGAGATGCCAGTAACTATACAAGACAAAGTGCAGAAAGCATCACATTCTCTCAGCAGAATGCCAGGTGTGAATGCTTTTTCAAGTATTCTCTCAGGTAGACAGCAGTGGTATCAGGTTGAAAAAAATATCCCTTTCATATCCTGACTCGCGAAGAAACAAGTAACTTTACCACCTGAATATTTTAGTCAGAAGAGAAGAAAATTCTTACTCAAACACCTTTGAAGACTAGTTACTTGAATATAGTTAAGATCTGAAGAACAAAGAGGGAAAAGTTGCAACCTCTTCCTTGACTAATGAAGCTCTTGGTCATATAAAGGGCTATTTCTGTCTCTCCACTCTTCTCCACAAAACTGTTTATAACCAGTTCTGGAACATAAGCAAGACTCACAAAGTTAAAATCTGTATCAATTCAAGAGGAGTTTAACCCTAATGCAAAATTACTTATTACCAGCGGCAGCAGATGATCCAGAGAGAACAGACTGACACAAAAAAAGCACAAAAAGCATAGAAGGAAAAGCCCTCTAAGCCTTACTTATAGAGCACCCAAAATCTGAGCTAAAAATCACTGCACTGGAAAGTGATACTCAAGAAATCTTTTTCCCAGTCACTTCACAGAGTACCTCTACCCTGCAGCAGTGAGGATATTGACAGTTCCATCTTCCCATTCCTTGAAAATTGCTTGATTCCTGGTTTCTTCAAAGGCAGTTTGTATTCATTTGACATGTGTGAGTCCAGCTGGGGCAGATATAAATTAAAAGGGTTTGTACAGTGTTTGGCAACACCTCTGCCAGGTGCCTAAAAGGCAAGATTCAGTGTAAAACAGCAGTGGCTCATTGTTTCAGTGTGATGACTGACTGTATTTGAGAGGTCAGAAGTCACTGACAGCACAGCTGTTTCCCCTGCAGTATCCCCACTGTGCTGTTCAGGCATCACAAAGGCAAGACCAGAGACTTCCCAGTGCACCACAGAAAAACTTCCAAGCACAGGGCTTCCCTAGCAAGACGGAGCAGTGCAGCAGTTTTCCACAACTATCTTTGTGCCCCAGCCACTCCTGCAAAAACACATCAGGTGCAGAGAATGAAGGAGCTCAGGCCTGCTGAGACCCCAGCTGAAGTGTGACCCACACAGGCTGCCACAGGCTGCTTGGACTATTCCTTCATGAGAGAGCCAGAAGCTGCAGCTTGTATGTTTTCAGAGCCTCTTCTCCTCATCCTTCTTCTGGAGTGGTCTGTGAACCGAGAGGAAAAGCAATCCTTTGGCAGGGACTTCCCCCAGCACTGCTTGAGTCTGTCAAACTCTTGTCCACCTCTCTGGTGGCTTTCAGGGCACCATTAAGTGACCAGGCGACTCCAGGGCCCCTCTCCATTGCCACCTGCACACAACCAGCAGCCAACAGCAAAGAGGAGAGGCTTCTGCAAAGGGGAGCCCCACAGTGAACTGCACTGCACGGGAAAAGGGATTAAATGAAAAAAATAGTTCCTGCAAAGGAGAAGGGAAATGCCAGAGGCTGAGAAGTGCATGATGAAGCTCAAAGAAAGCTTCTGGACACCATGATATTAGAAGGATCCAGCAGCTGGAACTTTCAGAAGCCCACATTTCCAATGCTCATTCAGGAATCAAGCACCAAAATCCCTCCATTATCTTATCCTCAGCCACTACTCATCTCCAAGGAATAACACAGCCTCTGTATAAAACAAGACATGTGAATTCTGTGACCTACAAAGCTGCAAAGTAAATTAAATTTCTTTAAAGTTATTCTGTGGAAGCATTAAAAGGATATCTATCTGTGAAAAACTTAGATGCTACACATGGTGTTTTCATAACAGTTCCAAGGAGAAGAGTATTTAAAGGTTCTGTAAGCTGGAAGAAGTGTCAAATACAGACAAGAGCTCTTGCTGATTTGGGGCTACACAAAACCAAAGCTCTGCCTTTCCTCCCCAAGGCTGTTGAAGGACTCTGCCACCCAAGACCAAGAGTCTCCTCTTCCTTTCAGTGAAGAGGAAAGAATGAAGGCCTCTGTCCTAGGCAAGGCTCCACTATTTTAGCTGTCATCTCAGGCACCTTGGAAACGCAAGGCATTCTCCACTATGGGCTACACATCTTTGCAAACCCTGTGTCAAGCAGCACCGGGAACAGGATGCAAAGTCTCCTATGGCAGAAGAAGGGGGACAGACAGGAGGCAGGGGTGGAAGCAAGTGTCCTGCCCACTTCCAAGACCTGCCAGCACCGCCGGCCCGAGGAGCTCACACGGGAGAGATGCGCGACCAAACCTCGGCAAATGCTCACACCCCGGCGGATAAAAGTCTCGGCTGGGAAGCGGAGAACAAGGGAACACACTGCCAGTTTCACTTCCCTGGCACAGCTGAGCCCACTGTCTGTACTGCAGGATGTCCAGCAGACCAGGCCATTCTGCCCCTGGCCGCGCTCCCTCGGCACCCGCCAACCCGCATCTCCCGCGCCTCCTGAGGCCGCCTCCGCCTCGCCCCCGGAGGAGACACCCCCGGGCGCCACCACGGAAAGCAGCGCTGCAGCCCCGAGGGCGCCAGGGCTGCGGGCCCCGGTGCCCGGTACCTTGGAGTACTCCTGGGCCAGCTTCTGGTACTTCCCCTGCAGCTCCGCCGCCGCCGCCGCCATCTCCGCCCCGCCGGCTCGGCTCCGCTCGGCTCCGCTCGGCCGGACTCGGCTCCGCTCGGCCGGACTCGGCTCCGCTCGGCTTCACTCGGCTCCGCTCGGGCGCTCCGGCTGGCCCCGCACGCCCGCGAATGGGAAGACGCACTTCCGGGTTCAGGGAGGAGGAAACGCGATGACGTAACCGCGCCGTGCGCGCGGCGGGGGGGCGGAGCCTTAAGCCGCCGGCGCCACCATCTTGACGCAACTTCCAAGATGGCGGCGGGCGGGGGGCGGGACTGAGCGGCGGGCGGGGGTCACGTGACAGCGGCGAGGCGCTCGCCCTCCGTTGCCACGGCGACGGCTGCGGTGCTACGGGGCGCCGCCCCGCCCAAAAAGCTTCGCCCGCGAGCGGGGCTGGGGACTCATGTTGCGATAATCGCGATGGCGGGGGCGGCCGGCGATGCTCCAGTGCCCCAGCGCCATCCCCGCCTGGGCACCGTGCCGCCGCCGGTCCCGCGGCTCCCCGCCCGGGCAGCGCTGTCGCCAGGGGGAGCCCCGGGAAAGAAAGAGACAGGCGCGGGTATTGGCGGGCCCGTGGGGGACTCGGTGAAACAAAAGGCGGTTCCGTCACTCCCCAGAGCCCGCAGTGGGTGTCAGTGCCCGCGCTCGGGCCTCCCCGCAGCCTCCAGCCCATATGTGCTAACTGAAGGAGACACTGAGTACATCCATTATAGCCTAATGAAGGAGAACACGGATAGATCCCGGGTTGTGCGATGCCCTCCCGAGCTGCAGAAACTCCAATCCCACAGTCTGGGGCATCATTGAGAGGGATCTCATCAAGGCCTATAAATATCTCAAAGTGCCAAGGGGATGGTGCCGGACTTTCTCAGTGGTGCCCAGTGTTAGGACGAGGAGCGATGTCTGTAAACTAAAACACAAGGAGTTCCACCTCAGGACGAGGAAGAATTTTACACTGAGGGTGGCAGAGCACTGGCACAGCTGCCCAGGGAGGCTTTGGAGTGTCCCTCCCTGGTGACATTCAGACCCCACCTGAACATGCTCTGTGTCACCTGCCCCAGGTCACCCTGCCTTGGCACGGGGTTGGACTGAATGATTTCCAGAGGTCCCTTCCGATCCTAAGAACTCTGATTTTGTGATTCTGGGTATCTGCACCAGTGTTTTCCTGGGGGAGCCCTTCTCTGTTCTCTCCAGCATGTAAGTCTCTGTTTCAGAGCCACCTTTGAGCTTCTCCAGCATTCAGCAATCCTTGGAGACTGCTGAGGCTCTGCTACTTATCTCCTATTTGCTTCTTTATCCTCAGACTAGCCAGACATTTAAACGTGTGTATACCATCAGCACACATTAAGCAGAAACTGAAAACATCATAAAAGGTGTGTTTGGTCCTGCCAGGTACTCAGCCAATGCAGAATTTTGTTTCTGAGCATGACTGGAAACAGATGTGTAAGGAGAAGAGTAATAAGGCAAAAATATGATGAGACTTCACCAGTATATGCTGAGCATCTGGCAATTTGCAGGTTAAGGGCTTCCTGGTCTAGGAAAAAGATGTAGCAGCAAATTATTATTTTTGTTCAGTTTCCATGGTATCATTTTTTTCCACTTGATTTCAGCACGGTGTCTTCATAGCTATTCCTCAGTAGTGGGTAGTGCTAGAGGTGATAAATCATCATTTTGTTACCTCCTTTTGTCTTTGTTCCCCTTAAGTAGGAGTGGATAGAAGGTGCCTGTAATGCAAGCTAATTTTTTCCTTAGTCTTGAGGCTTTGATGCTGTGTGTGTGCTGTTCTTTTGCTTGTCACAGTCATGGAGTTGGCAAGCCCTAAATATGACATGGGGGCCAGATTAGTAAACATGTTTGTGTCTCCACAGGAAGTCTTAATGTTGGAGGACATGTTGCTGATCCCTATTGCCAACAACAGCACTGTGCATTTTTAGAAATATAAAAGGGGAGGTAGGCGAAACACACACTGTCATCATTCATCCAAATGATCTTGCTGCTGTTCTGCTTGACCAGAAGAGCTTAAACAGCAATCCTGGAATAGGAAATAAGGAAGCTCTCATTTTTAAGTATAAGAGCAGATACACTTCTCTTTCCACTCCATTTTGCATCCCCTACAGAAGTTTTCCAGTGAAGCTAGTGGGGTTTGCAATTGCTGCACATCAGAGTTAAGAGCAGCGTGCCTTCCATGGTATATCCTTGTGAGTCAGTGCAGTAAATTTTGTATAGGAAAATTATTTAAAACCTTTAAATTTGACTCCAACCTGTACTTTTAGGTTTGCATTTTCTGGGATGTGTCTGTCATTGAAATGTTACATACAATGTTGAAATACTTAGAGCAGACTTTGCAAGTACGCCCTGGTTTGTGCTGCCTTCAAAGATGCTTTTGTGGTGCCGTTTTCCCCTTCTCTCTGGTGCAGTGAATGCTGGCAGAGAGGTTTCACAGCTGAAAGCTGGGAGACGGAGCTCAGGGAATTACAGTGCCTAGCTGTGGCAAAATGAATTGCTTCCCCACCGACAGCAGTGCTCCTGACTGGGCAGCAAGCACTCGGAGTGAAGGAGCACATAATTTATCCACCTGCATCCACCCAGAGTGGCAAGACCCAAGTGTACATCATATAGGGCATTTATCATAGGAGGCAATGCCAGTTGCCCAAAACAAGTGAAAGGAGCAAATAAAAGCTGGGTGCTTTTACTGCTTTAAGGCTGAGAGCTGGCTGCAGGATTTTTAAGCTCATCAGAACAGCCCTACTTCGGTGTATTTAAGCATCAGGCCAGACTCTTGTGTTTTAAAGTGGTACTGTCTCTTGCCCAGTTTCTCATGGATTCTAGAGTCCCTATAATGTCAGGGACATACAACGTTGTAATTAATTTATCAATTACCCCATGGTGGTTCTTGGCAAAGACCTTCAGCAAATTTCCCAAAAAAAAACAGGTGACAAAAGTTTAGCTCGTTTGTTGGTTGGGGTTTTTTTCACTCTCTGGCAGGAAATTCTCAGATTCATCCTTTTGATTTGCCGTGGCAGCTGCAAGCGCTACTTCCCCAAACGTCAGCTGTGAAAAAAATGTCTTCATTGTTCTGTTTCCTCGCAAGCACATCCTTAATTCTCACCTCTCCCTGGAGAGCAGGGTTGTCCCAGCAGTGCAGCCCCAGGATGTGTCACCGCAGCGTGGTGTCGTGAGCCTTCCACAGCACTGACTCAGTAATTGCAAGGGGCTGCTCCTCTTGTCACAAGTTTGAAGCGAGAAAGCTCATGGGATTGGAATGCCGAGCGGTGTGGGGCGGTTGCCACAGGACCCCCAAAACACCACCTCCTGTAACACACCCAGGGGAATATAAATACAGGTTATGGCAGCGGAGTTAATGCAAGCTCAAACATGAGCTTGTGCGGAGCAAAGGAATCCTTCCCAACACTCATGGCATTTTTGTTTCCATGGGGAAGAACGGATAGCAAAGGATAGACAGTGTAACAGAGGCTGCTCCTGCCCTTGTGTCTGTGCTCAGCGGCTGGTACAATGGGTGTTGAATTCTAGGTGCTTTCTCAAGACAACTAATTTATTTAAGAATTACAATGGTTGTTTCAAAAACATTCCATTTTCAAGCTCATTTGTCCTCCGTTCCCTGCTCAAACCGTGTCTTCCCCTCTGTCTGATTAGTCAGAACTTGTACTCACAGACCTCGGGAATAGGTGTAGGTAAAGAAACAAACAAAGAACATATTTCAGATTATCCAGGATATTTTCTGTGCTTTGGGAAAATAAGCTTCATTGTCATCGCTTATGTCCTCACAAGTATTCACAACAAAAGGGTTTCTAAGAGACGGGAAAAATTCAAAAATGATTGGAAGAGAGCCATCTTCAGTCATCAGACTATCACAAGCAGCACATAAACCACATCCTCGGAAGCTGCGAACACCCGAAACTGGTGTTTTGTTTCTGTTATCGTAGCAACGGCAAGTCTGAACAGCAGGATGTGTGCTCACAATGCACGCTCGTTATTTCGCACGGTGACTGTAACAAACTGCTCCTTACCAATAACCTTTCACCTCCTCACAACCTGATTGCTCTGATAAAAACCCAAGTAGTAAAAAAAAAAAAGGTATGGATATGTACAGATAATGCACCTCACAGACCAGTTTAATTATTATTCTATTAATTATCGTAATTTCAGTGTTTCCATAGCATTTAAAAATAGAAATGAGAACAAGTCTCTCTCTCTCTCCCCCTCTCATGTCCCTTCCCAGCCCATAGGATAAATAGCTTGAGTCATCTATAGGGTGTGTGCATGGCCAGGGGAGCAGTGCCTTTGTACAGAAAGAAATTGCTGATGACGAGAAGATGGAAAAACTGAGCAGGCAGCT
This sequence comes from Zosterops lateralis, assembly GCF_965231275.1. Lineage (NCBI taxonomy): Eukaryota > Metazoa > Chordata > Aves > Passeriformes > Zosteropidae > Zosterops > Zosterops lateralis. Next base: position 14,602,828 of record NC_139764.1, read on the forward strand.
GCCTGTGATAAGTCAGGGTTGAACTTTGCAGCTCACGTTCCACGTGGGTACAGCACATACCAGCCTTGGGTGCAACAGCAGGAACTGCTGTCCCTCCACAGCAAATCCTTACTGATACTCGCTCCATAAACCAGCAGAACTTAGTCACAGCTCTAAAAGTTTGGGGGTTTTTGTTTGTTTGGTTTTTGGTTTTTTTGGGCTTTTTTGTTGTTGTTGTCGGGTTTTGGGGGTTTTTTTGAATGTGGAATTCCCCCTCTCCAGGGAAATGAAACCTCTTCCCTAGCTCTGCCATCTTTTGTTGAAGGTCTGTACATCTTCTACAGCCTTGTTTCTTGCTTTTCTTCACACTTGCAGGGGCCATAGCTGAGAAACCTCAGCCTGGCTAGAACTGCCCACACTGAAATTCCAGAGTCTTGCATGTTTGCTGGAGAAAAAAAAGAAAAAAGAAAACAATATACATTAAATCCCAAGAGATAAATTGCCTGATTTCATAGAGAAAGAAATAATGCAGGAGGAGCATCGTGAAAATTATGTAGTGAGAAGTACTCCTCTCATGTACCCCAGTTGTGACACAGATCTGCAAGCCTTGGAAAGAAGTTCTGACTTACCCATGCAAGGAACATCCACAAACCTGGAGCTGTTACTGCAGCAAAGATGTCGTGGGTTTGTCTTCTCTCCAGAGACAGACACATGAACAGAGAGAGAGAGCTGGGAGATCTACCAGGAGTTTAGGGAACATTTTAATCAGAATTATTCCTGTTCACAATCAAATTTTATTATGATTTTTTAAAGGGTTGTGGTACCTCTGGGAATAATTTGGACTTTTGAAATGAGCTAAAGCCAGATCTTTGATGTGTGAAGACTGGGATGGAAAGAGGGCTGGAGGAGACGTGGGGCAGGGCTCCTCACTGACAGCACAGGGAGAAGGCACAACACACCACACAGGAGGAGAAAGCCATTAACAGTTTTTTGGGCAGCACCAGCCCAGCAATGGGAATGGGAACCTGGAGCAGTGGAGCATCCTGATCAAATCGACTGCTGGAAAAAGTGCCTTGGCAGGGACAGGTTTGTCTTTGCAGATTAGTATGAACTGGGAAGGAGAGACAGCACAAGGAACAATGTGGAGTCAGTTTTAAACCCTAACAATGGGAGGAGGAAGAATCCTAGGTGGGATTATGAGGCTGAGATGAACTAACTATATTAGCATTTAAAATATGAATAATCTACTTTTTTAATTTTTAATTTTAATGCATTTGGAGGGAGGAAGTGCTTGTGCAGTTCTCAGTGTTTTTTCTTTTGTTGTTGTTTTTATGATACTGACCAGTTACAGCAGCATTATCTCAGCTGAGTGAGATATCACATTAAGAAAGTAGCAGTGAACTTGAGTGCACTTACAGGGACATGTAGTAATTAATCACAGAGTGAGACAGCTGGTCAGAATTTTTTTTTTTTTTTTTTTTTTTTTTTTAATTTTTTTTTTTTTTTTTTTTTAATTTTTTTTTTTTGGTGAAATACCTGAGTAGCATTCTAGGCCTCTACATTTTAGAAAGAAATAAAATTCAACTACTAAAAAAAAAAGCCAAAAGCCACACCAAACAACCCCACAAAAAACACCAACAAAAATTCTCTGTAGAACTTCATCATTATCAGTAATGATTTAAAAGAATTAAAGTTTTCCAGTATTAAAACCTCTTAAATTTCAAAATTACATAATTTTTTTTTCAAATGCCTTTAGGTAAGACAAGAAGCTTCTTAATTTAGATGAAATACAGCAAGAAACAAGAGGACACATAATATTACTAAGAATTGAAGCTTAATTGTTATTGCCCCCAGCGCTTATGCACTTGAAATCCAACATTCCTTAGAAGGAAAGCAGTGGTGAGCCATTTGCACAAGCCAGCAAAGAAGGGAAGATTCCCAGAACAACAATGCAGGATTTTCACCTCTAATTGTGTCCCAATTCTCTGTGTATAGATCGGAACTAAAATGAAATTTGGTATCGAGCTCTACCTGGGGCATTTTTGCCTCTCCTCATTCTGAGACATTATCTGTGATAAATAAAACACCACCACTACGAGGAGCAGGGCATTTGTGAAGTTGGGCACCAACAAGTAGGGATTAACCAGCACACTGGAAATAATGAACCTTGACAGATCTAGGGTTAAATACTTTAAAATTAGATCCTGCTGAAAGCCGAATCTTGTCGCTTAGCAACGGCCACACGGGATGCTGCTGTCACTCAGAGGATGCTTCTCTGGGGAGTTCACATCACGCTCACAAAAAATGGGCTGTGATTGGGGCGAGGTGACATCATATTTTAAGGTAGCAGCCAACACGATTGCACTCAAGTTAACACCCAGAGATTTAAGGAAACATCTTCTCTTTTGGAATGGCTCAGCTCTGCCCACACCTCACCTGACACCCAGGGAAGAGCTTGCGCAGAACAGCGGGACGTGCTGGCCAGCACATCACAGCCAAACTCAACAGGTGGAGTTTTCATCTTTTAAATTACTCAGAGCCAAAAGAAAAGCAAAATGCCTGCTATTTGTGGAGGCCTGACTGTATTCAGAGCATGGAAACCTCCACCAGCAGTTTAGAAAACATGCACAAAGCCAGTGAGGGAGAATAAAATGTACCCTTACTGAAAATAACTGAAAATTCAGTTCGCTGAGCTAATTTTAGCTTGTAACAACTGGGAACCTACTGGATTTTAGTAAAGAACCAAGATACCAAGTTAATTACATTAAAAAAAAAAGCCCTTGAGGCACAAAATCTGTTTTCCAAAGCGATGCTGTGTTAAGGTTGGTACGGACACCTACAGAGATTTTTCTGAACACCAGCCTGGCAACTCTAAAGCACATAATAAGCACATCAGAGCATCTGAGGTTAGTCTGATAGGAACCATCTTGCATTTCTAAGTATGAAAATACCCAGATTCTGAACTGCTGTCAGCATCTCTGGAATGCATACAGAAACTGGGTATTCAAGTCCAACCTAGTATGCTGCCCATTAGGGCCTGGAGAGTCAAGATATCAAGGAAATGGAGATTATGGAAACCAGCATAAAAGCAACACTCAGGTAAGGTAGACATACCCAGATTTAGGACACTGGATGTCCTTCTCTGAACATTAGAAGAGAACAGACAGGTCCTTCTTTCTTTATTTTGGGCAGGCTGTGCCAAAAAGTTGCTCCTGGTGAGCAGGAAGGTCACTGGGCAGGATCACAAGGATCATGACAGATCTCATTAAATCAACTTCCAGGTCATGAACTACCAAATTTCCTGACTAGGGCCTCACCATTTGGCAGCAATGGAGGAGAACAAAGATAGAGACATATTAGTTGATAATAGGATTAGTCAGCTGCATGTGAGCAGGTGAAGGCCATGCAGGCAAGAGTGCTGCAAAAGCAGGGAAATATTAAGGCCAGGTTTCAAAAAAAAAAAAAAAAAAAAGATTCTAGAAGAGTGGTTTTCACTCTTCTCATGCACGTGCCAGCAGGCTGACTTCAGTCTGGAACCGAGGTACAGAAAAGTGGTTAAGAGGAACGAAGATCATGTCTTCCAAACGGAAAACAAATAATTCTGGTTTGTTTAACAAGTCAAGAGTCTAAGGAGGGAAATGATTGCTTTTGTACTGATGCAATAGGAAAATAAACACGCCGCTGTTTAACCAAGAGCTGTTTAAATGAAACCCTGGCAGAGGGTAGGCAGTAATTTTATGTCAGCACTAAAGAGTTTACAACAGTAAGAGCAGACAGGTTTCAGGGGAGCCTTCTGGAGGAAAGGGGAGAAAAAAAGCCCCAACCAATCTGAAGACTGAAAATTCAAGCAGAGGTGATATTGCTTCACCTTCCCAGATGCGAGAACCACCCTCGTGGGTGAAAATAAGGAAGTTTTTTATGGATAAATATGCTGGGAAAGTTCACAGTAATAGCATTGCTGGACTACTATGTAATTATCTCTAAGCTACATGCATTCACTCAGATACTCAAAGTAAAAACACTTACAGGTAACTGTAACCTCAAAACCTGTGAAAGAATAACCATAGTCCAAGTTAAATTTAGACAACCATTTTTTCCAAATATATCTAATCTATTAGGTATTTCTTCAACAACTATCCTTAACATACAGCTGGTGTAAGTGCATAATTGCCTCAGTTAATGCTTTATTTTGAGAGCTGTGGCTCCATACAGAGGATAATTTCCAGCAAAGTCATAACAGAGGAAAACACTCCTGGGAAATCTAACAACAAGCTCAAGGTTCTCAGAATAATATAGTGTGTAACAATTAGAAAGGTATCATTAACATATGATACATGGCTATGATTTTGTCCAAACTAATTAGCGCAGTTGTTCTCTTACTAGTCTATTAAGATAAACACTAAATCAAATATATTAAGAGTGCACATATATTCTGTAATGTGTGATTTAAATTTTGGTAGACACAGCAATAAAACAAGTCTTTGTTAACATCTACATCACTTGGGAGTACTGAGAAAGTTGTATTGTCATCAGATCCTAGAGAGCAACCTTAACTCAGCAATACCAGTGTGTTAAACAAATAAAAAGACAAGAGATGGACCAATGTCTGCTTTTAATAAAGATAAACATGATGTCATCTCTTGTTTTCCTCCTCTGGTGCTTCTGCCTCTCAGGCACTGGAAGGGCACATACCATGTGTGTGCATTTGAGAGAAAAGCTGGCCCAGGAGCAGCAAGCTGAGGTTGGGGATAAAATGGGATGGAGAATATTATTCCTGCTAGTAAAAGGGCTTATTCCCACCTGTGTGCTTTCCAGAAGGCCTTCTGTATAAAGACCAACAGATATCATAAATCATTATCTAGAGAAAGTAAACACTGAAAAAAACCACCAAACAAGACCTATGCTGCTTTATCCAGGGACTCGTTTTTTAAATTACCTGTCCTCTACTAGGCTGTTGATCTTTGAGTCTCATACAAGCAACTTGGCCACAGCAATATAGGCACGGAACAGCAAATAATCACAGATATTTCATTAGCAAAAGATTCAAGTTATTTCTGTTTAAACAAGTGCTTTGTACAGGAGCGCAGAAGTTAGGCAGTAGTGTTCAGCAATTTCCAAGATGTCAAAACCTTCCTTAGGTCCCAGGTTAAAAGGTGAAACCTTGGCCTTAATTAGATGCTCTTCAAACACTAAGGGCCAGCTATGGATGAATGTGACTGTAAGCAAATCCTGCTATGGACTGATAGGAATTTCACAGATGACTTCCACATGCATCCAAACATCGTAACCAACCCACAATGAATCACACATTAGGCTTTTTTACACTAGTCCAGTCTGGTGGAAGAAGTTTAAATGGGAAGGTGGAATATTCAGCACCATCTGAGACCAGAGCCAGGGTCTGCAGACAAAGAGAGAACACAGCGCTTTCTGTTTGCAATGCTGTTTATTTTAGAAAAGCCCCTTTGATCATCTGAATGAAAAATGTGGGCAGAAAAGTCACAAATGTTATAAAACAAAGTTTATTCTGCAATATTTTGTCATAATGAATTGCATCTCTTTGGTAAAAATAAAATTTATAAACATTTTAATTAACAGAGATTAGCATACAAAAAACTAAATTTTTGTAAATCGTCTTTAAAACGGGTAAAGGACTAAACCAGAGGAAAAAGGGTTAGAATTGGTCACCTACTGGCAAAATTATTCTAAACAAACCCAAGGACACTGCTTATGCTACATTAGAAACAAGCTAACGGGAATGGTTTAAAAACAACTCTGGTTCATTTGATCAGAAAGCATTCTTACAATTCACTTTTAAATAAATAATAGTTACAATGAATTGGCAATTATAAAATGTTTTATATCACTATATGGCAGTAACATAATACTTTTAATTATGCACTTTTTAGTTTGAAGAAATGTACATTTATAAAACAGACTTGATAATGGCACTGGCAGTTAGGTGTGAAGAATGTGCTTTAAGATAAAATAGCAGGTGCAACATTTAAAATATTCTACTTTTTCTTTTCAATAAATATTTTGACCACACCATTTTGAACGTGTATGAGTATAATTTGCTTTAATTAAAGCTTGTACTTTTTCAGGCTGATGAAAAGTTGCAAACCACACAACTTCCATTTTACAGTTGGATTTAAAAATATTTGATGTGACTTCTGGAGAAGTAATTTAGGATTGGAATCTGAAATGCCAGTATAGGTTTGTACAGTAATCACATCAGATTTACCCTGAACAGAGCAACCTCTCATGAACACAGGTCTCATACACTTCTTCACTGCATTTAAAGAACTGAATGTGGTTCATTAATACTTTTCTTGCCAAAATGTATCCAAGTCAACCATTGGCATCAACATTTTACATATGTCACTAAAAAAACCCAAAGCCCAACAATCAAAATAACTTTTAATTATACTCCATTTATACTATATACACCAGGGTCTCTAACTGAGGTGGCAAACAAACCCAAACCCAACAGATATGTAAGAGAAAGGAAGGGCAGCTCTTCTCCCACTGCCAAGAGAGGTGTTCCACAACTGAGCTGTCGGCCTTTGCTGCCAAACGTGTGGGCAGAGGCCTGGGACAACACATGGGACAGGGGCACAGCTCATCTGCCTTCCCCTTTGGAAGCAGAGAGGGAAGACAGCAAAGCAGGAAGAGCAGAAAGAGCACGGCCTCACTGCACTGCTCTGTGTCCCAGGGAAAGGCTGCGACTGCTCCCCCCTTCCACAGTTCCAGTTCTCCCAGCTGTAAGGATGGATGGCATGCAGCTTTCACTGCTAACTGCTGATCAGTAACTGGTTCTCACTGGTCATTGCATATGGCAATTAAATGCATTGTTAGCATCCCAATCCTTCAGATATGCTGAAGTCATCGTCACCAACTGCAGGGTTAACAGCAGCACAGCCACATTCCCAGTAAGTATTAACCTCCTCAGATTTTATCTGAGGCAAAAAATAGTTCAGAACCAAATCAAACCATGGAGCTGACTATGAACACAGCTTCCAGAATACCTGGACCTTGATCCAGCTTTCACTGGAAGCTACAGAAAGCTGCAACCACATCAGCAGGAGCCAGGCAGCACCCCTCTTCAGCAGTGTGAAACTGAAATCATGGCACTGAGCAAAACCTCAGGCTGCTCACAGTATTTGTGTGCATCTGAATCCTCCTTTTCACATTTTCACAGCAGACACTACTCTGCCCTGTGCAGTTTTCCATCAGAGTTCAAAAGCAACCCATGAGCAAGAAGAAGCAGTTCCACCAAGCATGCACATCTTCAGCTCCTGAAATCCTAAGAACCACTGCATTGGTACTTAATTTTCCTTTAAATGGCGAGTTTTACCCCTACTAGTCATCAGTAACACATCAAGTATCAGATCTAATTGGCTAATGCAGCACCTGTGGTAGCCAGAACACACACACACACACATGGCTGCACACATGTTGCCCTGTTACAGGTGTAGGCTAACAGGTGCTCACACAAAGCAGGAATGAAGCAGAGTATTTTCCTTCCCCTTCAAGAAACAAATCATTCTTAAAACTGAATTAGAAAAAGAAAAAAAAAAAAACTCAAGAAAAACAAAACAAACAAAAAAACCCCCACTTTTTTTTTTTCCTCTCCTGGTGTTTGTGCTTTAAATTCCAAAACAAAAAGAACCTTGAATATTTCAGGCTTGATCCAACAGCCATTGAGTCAGCAGGAGCACCACCGTTGTCTTCAAGAGGCACTGGAATGGGCCCTCAGAGCAACAGACCTTCAGCAGCATGGCTGTGTTTGCACTGGAAGCAGACAGTTTAGGACAGGATTCATGAAGAGACTAACAAGTAAGAAAAAAAAACCCAAAAAAGGGGCAAAGAAATCCACACTAGTCTAAGAAAGGCATTCCAATAGCCAGGAAAATACTCCCTTGAGGAAAGGTTAAGGAATTCTTTTGGCTGAATCCACTGTTTTCAACAGTGGACATTGGTATCCCTAAGTGGCTCTGCTCCTAATTTTCACCCAGCTTGCCCAACACCTGGTGGAAGCAGTAGCTTCACGTTGGTGAGAACGTTTATGGCACATCATGCTACCTTTCAGCAACAGGAAAGATGACCTCGGATAGCTGTATACAATTCTGCAACATACTTAAGGCATCCTTGTATGTACAGTACTGTTAAAACCCACTCCAACAGAACTGCTTACCCATTTTTGCACAGAAAACAAAAATTAAAAAAAAAAAAAAGGCATCATCTACAGGAAGATGTAAATAATCACCACTGATTCAAAAAGAAAAATAGGGATAGAGTTCAACATACCACAAAAAACATTTTTGGCTGAGGGATGTCTAGGAACTATAAAGAGATTCTCTTATTGCAAAATGAATTCGAATCCTTTACATGGAAGTCAGAGCCCTTAGACAGAACAAAATTCACCTCTGTAGATGAGGCCAGCAGAGATGTAAATATGATCCACAGTGTGCATCTGAACAAACATATCTCTGAAAAAAAATAAAGTTGACTGTTACAAAGAAAAAGAAATCAAAAAGTTATCATTAAGAAGGATGCTTTTGGGTTTTCACAAGTCATGCATGTCTTCTAATTTGAGAAGATTAAATATTTTCTTTTTAGGTGGTGATTTAAAAATAAATGGCTAAATTATAGTTTGCGCCAAAAATTAAAAAAAAAAAAAAAAGCAGTGAGTCCTCTTATGGCTTTGATCTCCCTTGTGAAGGGCAAAAGTAGAAGAGTATTGCCACAATTAAAAAAAATATATGTATATATTCAACACTGACAAACACATTATTTTTTCCTTTGCTTGTGACAGTGGGTCTTTGCAGTACTTATTAAGGAACTCAAGCACGTTTGGATGCCAGCAAGGTGGAGCAGAGACCCCGCCGCTTCCTTCAGCTCCTCATCGATCTCCTGACACAGCTCCTCGAGTACTTTCTTGCTGGGCTGACTTTCCTTAGAGGTATCTCCACAGGGTTGGGATGCATAGCCGCTGTCTCCCAGAGGATCGTCCTCATAGTCCCCGTCCGTGTCCACCTCGCTGTGGAAGCCCTCGCTGCCGTCGCTGCCCTCGTGGCTGCTCTTGGAGATGAAGTCGTAGACCTCGTCCAGGGAGGAGAGGGAGGAGACGCTGGAGCGGGAGGCGCAGCGCTGGGAGCCCATGCTGCTGGCGCTGTAGTTGTGGTCCTCGCTCGGGGCCATGTTGGCGGCGGCGGAATCGCCCTCCTGCAGGCCCAGGGAGCTGGGCGGGTTGAACGCGCTGCCGTAGCTCCTCTTCTTGGGGGCCTTCAGGGGCTGAGGTTTCTCACCTGAGGGATACAAGACGTGTCAGCAGGCAAATGTCCTATAAAGATCACCTGCGCCACGAACGCCCTGTGCCTGGCTGGCTGCAAGGGAAACTGAATTCCAGCATTTTAAGTCACAAAGTGCCCGTTTACTGTCACCCACAGAGGACAACAGTCACTGCCTAATCTCAGCTGAGAGCTAGAGGAACAGAGAAGCAGCCAAGAAACTCTTCTTACTATCTAGCACAGAGAGGGCAGGGATAGAACTTTGCAGAAAAAAATCAAAATTAACTGAGAAAATAAAAAAGAGGCCGCTTCTAATAAAACTCTTGCAATGCTAGCAGAAAGAATAATTAAACCAGAAATACTTCTTGACTACTCTTACTGTTTGGAAACTAGACCATACTTGTTTCCTGAAATTTTATAGAGAAAGTATTTAGTTACTGAGTAGAGAAGAAAAACAAGAGTAAAATGGCTCATGCTTACAGTCCAGCATTCCTTGTTGAATGGAAGTATTTAACAGCATCATTGCAGTAGCAGCATCAATATCAGATTCTGTGAAGCAGAAGCAGCAAAATGTTAGAACTCAGGTAAGCCTGACAAGATGAAGTCTCTAAAATATACAAGGAATATATGTATACATAAATATATATATAATTTGCCTGTACTGGCCTACAACAAAAGAGCAGGAGTGGGGGGGAATGTACAAACTCAGACAAAGCATGACCCTTGTACAGCTCAACACTGTTCCAGATCAGCCTCATACCTTAACTATGACATTCAAAGGCTGAGTTCTCACGTTGCACTCACTGAAGCCAAGAATCAGTGACACAATTAGACGTTCATGTGACAATGCTGTTGCTATACTTAACAAGTGCCTTTTGTTTGTACCAGTTGGGAGAGAAAGATTAGACCCATGGCCCAGGAAAGCACCTCAGCAGCTCCATGCCTTGGCTGTGTGAATGTGCAGGGCTGAGAGCAGCCGTGCCCAGTAACGCAGCACTAATTCAGCACACCTCCCTCCTCCAGCAGAATTTTCCACACTAGTAAGTCAAACGGAAGAAATTGAGACTACGAGAGGGGAAAGGGCACTGAACTGCTCAATCTAGAAAGCGGGGGGATCTAAATAATAAATAGGCGTGCAGAAAAGGTTGAGGTGAATGGTGGCACTGTCAGCTGCAGTGAGAAGCACTGCTGCAAAATGCCATCCTTTGCAGAGTAGATTGCTTACATTTCTGAAAGGCACCTTGAGGATAACAGGGCAGAGAGTGACATTTCTAACCAGAACAAGGTGAAAGGGAAAAGAAACAAGCACGCCTTTCCCACTCGTTTCAGGACATGTTCATGCCCTTTAAACAAGAGGAAATCCAATCCATTCTTTGGCTCACTTCTGCAATGGATGATGAATACTCCTTATACAGGACAGAAATATGTATGGTGGACTAACCAGGCAGAACAGGAGCAGAGAGACAGTGAGCTCTCACAACAGCCTGGGTGTCTGAGAGCAGAAGATCACATCTGAGGTGTAGGTAGGTATGTACATATGTATGAGCAGTGAGTGGAGAACAGGGCTGGAAGGGACCAGCAGCAAGCAGAACAGGCTCTCAGTTCTGCTGAACTGGAACTGTGGAGGGAACTGTTAGAGCAAAACACCAGCAATGCCATTTTTGATGGCATTTGTTTTCTTCCCCACATTACAGGCATTAACTGTATGACTGAATTTAAGGGGAGGGTAGTACTGGGAGAGGGACTGCAGAGTTGTCAGCATGGCTGAAAACTTATCTTAATAATTCTCCCCAACTTCACCCCCGGTCAAGGAGAAATTTGAAGAACATGACACCTTGGTAATGTTGTACCAACATGTGAAGGAGACTCAGCTGCTGCTTCCAACACAGGTTATAAAGCATACACATTTTCCTCCCCTTGTTTTCTATGCCTTTAATTTTAAAACCAGCTCTACCCCATTGTACTCATGAGATTTTTTTTCCTTCTGCTTTGGCTTTCTTTGGTAGAAACAGAGCCCCTGAATTCATAGGTTATATGCATCCAACTGACAAAAAGAAGTAGAAAAATAAAGCATGAAGAATTACTTTACTCCACTAGTGTAATCAGGAAGTGAAATATTCCCATTCCTTACTTGATATCATAGACATTTTATTTTATCATCTGATACATAAGCACCACCTTGTTAAAATGACAAGCAATCAGAGGAATTAATGCAATGCAGGTTTACTACCTACAAAGAGTATTTCTGTACCTTAATACTCCCAAAGAATGAGGAGAGGCACTTCTGCAGTGGCCTCTTAGCAGTGCTCTGTGTCACTGCTAATGTGCTTTGGCTTCATTTCTGATTGCTCTTCTCAACAGTGCAGTATTTCCCAAATTTACACTTCTCCAGCAGAATGGCTGAGGAAGCACCTTATGAGCAAGGAATTCTGTTCATCTGCACAAGAGCTGCCCTCTGGGACCCCAGGAACATGAATGGTTTGCCTCGAATGCCAGAGAAATGCTGAACAGGCTCCCCCACGTGCAGAACGATACCCGTCATTATTTTGGCACCTCTGGTGCAGCTAAATGAAGAGGCAACCTCAGACTGGCAACCTCCAAACCTGTCACAGGACACACCAGCAAAATCCTTAAGAGGAGAGGGATTTCTTGTGTTCTCCAAGAAGCCCTGAGAATCCCAAATCCAGCAGCCCTGCAGCAGCCAGCCAGCCAAGGGATGTTCCTTGCCACCAGACGTCACCACATCTGGGGTGTGTGGTGATCATCACCTGTGGGCCAGGCAGCTGCTTGGTCTCCAAAAAGCCTTGGCTTTGCTGCCTCACCAAAGCTGCTGCTTTGTGACCAATATCTAAAAGTAACCTTCTCACCTCTAAGCCTACTGAGGCAGCAAAATCAGGGAACTGGGTGTCTGCTCAGGTCTCACTTGGGTCTTAGTGCCTTTCACTATCCTGCTGAGAGCTGCAACAACGCTCCTCTGCAACACATTTTATTAGACTCAACCCTTTAAAAATTGAGTACTGTTCACTTTTCAGCACTTAAAAACCAAAATTATTATTACTTTTGTCTAGGACAAGCCTAATTAAGCTCTATTAGTGAGGTGCAAGAGCTGTGCTCAACTGGCTCCTTTGAAAGAAATGCTGCAACCCCCAGCACACTTTGTAGCTCCCTCTTGGCACCACAAGTTTTATACACTAACATTTGCTACCTTTGGTTCTTGGTCTCCAATAAAACTGATAAAGAGATGTGCAGCTTTCAGATTCATTTTCTACTGAACTATTCATTAAGTAGGTCATACCTGGGAGTGATGCATGTGCTGAATATTTTGCTGTCAGAATAAGATGGCCCCAATTACACCTTGAAATTCATCTCATGGATTTAATATTAATACACACGCATTGTACTACATCTGGGTTTTTTGTCATCTAGCAGACCCTTCAGAGCTGGACTGCAGTCCATGCTTGTGACCAAAACCAGAGGAGGAGAGTGAAAGGAAATCCCAAGTTTACCTTTGAGAGATCGGCCATGATTCTGCTGAAGGACTGAAGTCAAGTAGTGAGGGGACGACGACCTACTGAAAGAGAAATCCAACAGCTCAAGCCAAGCCTTGATTAGGCAAATGGTTTGTACAAAGTACAGCAGACACAATATTATGATCATAGAAGGCTAAAAACAAAACCAACCCTATTTACCACAGGAAGGTAAACAATTTCTGCTGCCTTCAGTAGATGGCTCAGCACTGGTTCATAGTTTGTGTAGCACTATTTTAAGCCATCATTTAAGCATTTGGAAAACACCTCCAAATACACACACTAAGCAAAAATCTTGCTGGTAAAAGTCACTGACTTCTACAGATTTTCTATACCTCCCTAAAGGCTGGATTTTAAACAAAGATACGTATTTTTAAGTACATAAAACCTACACCTGAACAAAACATTAACTCATACAGGGATGCTCAGAGGACAGGTAAGGACCAGTTGTGATCCTTTGCTTTTCCAAACAGTGGTGGGCAATTAACAAAAAGTCATAGGCAAAGACATGTGGAAGAGCAAAAAACCAAAAACAGCAAATCAAGACAACTGCTGATTTTAAAGTTGATGCTGTCCAGGATGGTTTTTCATAATCAGACCAGTTTGCACCAGACAAAGAACCCTTAAGTCACTCACAAAATAAAGGGCAAGTTAAAGCTTTCACATGTTTTTGGTTTTTTTCTGCCCTAATTATTCAGTTTATTATAAATATATTAGTGAGCAGTTAGAAGCAACTACAACAAAAATAGCACACACTATTAAAATTGCATGAAATGTAGCAATGTGCATCTTTCATAGCGCTGCTGGAACAATCTGAAGGGTGATAACAGAATTTTCAAGCCCAACCTGCAAGAGAAACCTCAGCTGAATGGGAAAAATGTGCAAAACTAGGGTTCACTGTCTGGTATCTTTGCTTGTAGCAAAGCCACAGAATGCAAAGGGAACAGATCCAAAAATAGGTGGGGAAAAAAAATTAAAAATAAAAGAAAGCAATGGTCTAACCCAAAATGTCTGGCTTTGCAGCCCTTAGATACAAAGAGATGCTAAACATCATCATCCTCTTGTCTAAGTTCAGATCCTTCAGAAATCATGTCCACACAGAGCTCCCCCAAAGTAAATTAATGCCTGGTATTGATTAAGAGAAGCCATGCATAAGGTATGAGCAAGATGAGGACTGTGGCTGTCCCCAGGGCTGCAATTCGTGTAGCACTAGAACCAGAACGCGGCCAGGGGCTTCACAACGACTTGTTGAGCAAGCTGTGCAGAAATAAAATGCATCAGGGATGCCAATCATCTATGATAATACCAATTTCAGTGTCTCTAGACACAGATTACAGTTTTGGAAAGCTTCTGCTCAAAGCAACAGCTTAAATTTTATTTTAAAATCGTGCTGAATGATAGGCATACTCCTCACAAACACAGTGTAAAATAATCATGAACACCAGTCTTCCCACAGGAAAATTCAGAGACTGTCACAGCTGAATTTTAGGATCACTCTGAAGATAAATTTGGACAGTATTTCAGCCTCTCTCCAGCTGAACCTCTGGGCTTCCTCTCTCTCTCTACAACAAGGCAGATCCTTGGGGGCCCTTCCCCAAAATTAGGCCAGAATTTAAATCAAATCTAAGCACGGAAGGGGAAAGAAATAAATCTGGTTTTCTGTGTTTGATGGAAATCACATTTTTTTATTATTATTATTGAAAGAAAATAAACCAGCTTTCATTAGGGAGCAGTTTGGTATCTTAGTATGTTGTTTCTTATTTTCTTGAACTCATAAATACAAGCACAGCAAAACCCTTCCCGTGTTGAAGTCAGTGGGAATTTTGCCATGTGGCTTCATTAGATCCAGGATTTCCTTGTAATTCTTGGCAAGTGTGACTAGTCCTTCAGTAAAGGAAAAAAAAAAAGTTACCAAAAACAACAGCTTCAAATTAAAGTCCTGATCTTCCAAGTACTTAAGCATGCAGATGAAATGTCTCCTTCCTCACACCTAATTTTGGTATGTTGCATTTATCCAAGCTAAGTAAACCACACTTAACAAAACTTTAGCTGCACTGATCTTGGAGACCCTGGAGATTCTAAAAGCTTAACTGGTCAAGGCTCTGAACACCCTGCCCTAGGCTGAGTCTGTCAATCCTCTGCACCTCTGGCAGGACAGACAATGCCCAGAGGTCCTTTCCCACCTGTATTATTGTCTACTTTTCCAAGTCTGGCTGCACTAACACAGAGCACTAAAGCTTTCAAGGACCAACCCTTCATTTGAGTTGTACCCAAAACCAGAAGTCCATATCCTTACAGAGACATTAAAGCCTGTAAAAGCATTATCCTCTAGAGCCCAATTACACTCATTTCAATAATCTTTATTCCCATAAACTCCAAGCAATACCTCCAGTCATCTCATAGTTTCCAATCTGACTATTTCTTAATACTCAAATGTTTCAGGCTTATTTTAGTAATGCTCCCAATTCCAACAGAAAGTTGGAAAACAGGATTTTTCTGCCTGGCTTGTTCCAGCCCAGGATGACCCTGGGCTGGAGAGAGACCAGACACAACTGGTTATATCTTGTGAGTGACAAACCCCATGGACAAGCCCATGCCACACAAAACTCTTCAGCCCCTAAGGCTTGTACAGGGGTGCCAGCTCCCAGGGTCAGTGTCCTGCTGGACCCTGAGAAATGTCTGCTCAGTGTTATCAGTCTTACATCCCACTCCAGGAATCCCAGCTCCTCCTGTTTGTTAAGGAAACTCCTTGCAGTAAGGTTAAGGCATAGGGCAATGTACAGACACCTTAATTACCTCTTATCTCACCCAAATTCTTTCCTGAACTAGAAAAACCAGCCACATGCCTTCCTCAGAACTGAGCTCACCCAACATGCTCCCCTGCAATCTGTCCTCCTGCCTCCACAGGCTGACCCAGCTGCTGCTCCTCTTCCTCTACTCGGGACACATGAGTCTGACTTCAGATTCTCCAAAATCAATTGCCTAATCTTAAACTGTGTTGGTAAGGAAGTCCTGGTTTCAGAAGTCCTGCATGTCCCACCTCAGACTACATTTATGGCTACAAAAAGATGTCTTTTCCATCCCTGCTGCAAAATGCTTTTAAACAGTCTCAGAGAAAAACAACCCTCTCAGAGCAGTGTCTCAGCACTTCAGACTGTGGAAAAGTTGATTGTTTTTGACAAAAGCACAAAATAGATACAATTTACATCCAGACAAGTGACATACAGGAGAAGACACCCACCTCCTCCATAGAGCAACCAGGCACCACCCTAGAACAGTCCTGATGGACTGTGCTTGAAAGAGGATTTTGCTCCAGTTCCCAGGACTGCCTGCCCTCTTGGAGAAACTGGGCTCTCCAGAAAGCAGCCAGCACATGCCTGACCTTCTTCTTTTAAATTCTCCCACAGTAAATAAGAGACTTGAACACACCCCAGATGTGCTATCTGGGAAGCCTGAGCTCATTGCATCTCCCCACCTCATCCAGCTGGTCTCACCTAAGGCCCACTCAAATTCTGCTCTTGGGTGGCAGCAGATAACAAACAGCACTTCAACACTCTCTGCTACCTGGAGCGACATTACCACTGCTCATATGAGCACTTTCACCTACCTGGGTGGCGATGCTGGCGGAGTATAAAATGCAAGTGCTGAGGAAAAAGGCTGTTTCTTCAGTGCTTGGACAAGATTAGGTTTATATTTTGGGTCAACGCACCACAGCGACCCTTTTCCATTCACCTGCAATGAAGAAACACAGCAAATTAGAAAATCCAGGATGAGATCGGTACAGTCCTTTCTAATTTAAAATCCCCAAGTTGCAGCACAGGGCAATGACTGCATGTAGGCACACACTACTGCACAGCTGATGCACAACATCCACAGGCAGTTCCATTGTGGATGGTCGCAAAATTGAGAAAATGGTGCAGAGACCCTCATTATACACTGTGGAAGCACCCACCTTGCAGGTCAGGATAGGTACCACCTCCAAAACCCATTCTCTAAAGCCCTATTCAATTTGTCACCTAAATGCTGTAAACCTTATTTTAACACTCAATAAACGCAGCTGTGAGTTTAAGCATCTGTCCAGGCACCAGCAAACTGATCAGCAATCTTTTCTTTAACAGGTTTCTGGGTAAGACACCAAAGCACCTTCCCCTTGGTTTAGATACAGACACATACTCACTAAACTTTACACCACCCTGGAAAAGGACCTTGCTCAATGCCCACCTACAAAATGGATTAATCCTACTTTTTCAAAATCTGAAAACGTAATTGAATGTATTTTTGATGAAATGTAGGCACCCCTGTGCTAGTCATTCTTGATATTAAATTTGGTGTGTTGAAACTTAAGGCAGATAAAGCACCTCTTGTTTGTCTCAAAGCTTTTTTCACAAATTTAATAAATTAAGAACTTACTTTTTTTGAGCCTGCTAGTTCTTGCAACTAACTTAAAGAAGAAAATTAAACAGGAAATTTAAAACAATTCTCTAATTACTGACCTGACAGATCAGCTAAAAGCTCTGCACGTAGCAGCACCAGATATTTTGGGGGAAACAGATGCTACAGAAATGGAAATGTACATGGCTGAAGGATGGGGCAGCTGTACACCTGAACAGCAAGATCTTTCTAAAGGATTTCTGGGGGCTAAATATCAAAGCAGAAACCCAAGCTTCATGGAGAAGCTCCTGTGAGCCCACAGTGGCCAGCTGGGCCTCCTCCTGCAAAATCACAGGGGGCAATAATACCAATTTATGGATGGATGCTCCACGACTTACTCTACACTGAAAAGGACTTACAAAGCATGTAAGTCTGTGGTTCTATTTAAGTCACAGGGTTTTTTTGAGAAGAGGAAATACCTTGCTATCAATAGAGAAAAATCAAGCCAGGGAGAGCCCCAGCTGAGAAAGAGATGCAGCTGCAACTGTAGCTAAACCCACTGCCTTTAACAAAAATCTCCGAGCTGCTGCATCTCTCCAAGTTATTTTTTTTAACCTGAATCTTCCTTATACTTACCTTTTCATGCTAAAACTGAGCACAGCCTGTAAGATATTTATCAAGAAGCTTACTTTTAATTAATAAACAGCCGTGGTGGCTGGCAGGATGATTTAGCCACCTAGATGGCTTACAGGGGGCATCCTCCCAAATAGCTCAATCCATCATCTCAGTGAGAGACTTACACCTTGATCCTTTTCCTGCACCTCTCCCAGACCCCTTTCCCCTGTACCCCAACCATGCCCAAGTGGCTTTTTTTTCTCCTCTCCCTTTCATAGTTTGGAGGCTGTTGCCCCCAGGGAGCAGCAGGAAGTCCCCTGATCAGCAAACCACCTCTCTACACTGTTTATCTGCTACTTTATCTCCTGCTTTAGGTGGGTGCTTTTGCTTCAAGCCTCATTCGGTTCAGCTGCTGGGGGTTAGTTTCCCTCTTTGATCTTCCCAGCATGGTACTCCTCCAGTTTGCTGCCCTGACAACACAACACAAGGATTTTGGGTGGGTATTGCAACAGCAAACTGAACCGGGGCACACCCTGAAGCCATCCAGATACTGACAGATCCAATGCAACAGGCAGTAAACAGGGTGACTTCTTCTTTGGGTTATGTGTAATGTGAAACCACACTTCCACCCACCTTTGGAGATACTAAAAGTAGACATTGAGCTGAAGAAATGATGGGGCTGCTCCTGTGTTTTGCTTGCACCCTCTGTGCTAGATGTCCAGCCCAGGTCTGAAATCAAGTGTCATGTCCTAGGGGAAAGCCTGCCACAGCTGGAGCTTGAAATGCCACACAATCAATATCCAGTTTTGAAACAAGCCAGAACAGACTGTGCCATTTCTCCTAGCAAGGACTAATTCAGGACACTCTAAAATGCTAAACTGCCTTTGGAGGTTAGTATTTCACTTCAGCAGTGAGGAAAGTGTTGGGATGAAATGTAGGTGTAACTTTCATTTAAGATCTAGAGAAAAATCCCTCCAGAGTCAGTGAAAAGAGGCCACCAGGCTCTTCTTACTCTGCAACTCAAAACAAGGGCAATCATATAGTTCTGAGATTAGTTTTTGGTCTATCACCTTTTCTGCATCTTTCTAATGTTTCTAATTTGACTAGCAGGATTTTACCTAGGCAAAAACAAAGAAAGAAAAATAATTCCTATGTTTTGAAGCATTTTTGTAAAGCTATTTTGTAAAGACAGTAAGTTTCCAGCCCCCAGTGTTTCAGGGCTGGATTACAGACATATGGGTTGGAAACAAAATACCCCCCATGATCCAGCTTTATACTTTACCACCACCCCCAGGATACACTGTGGTGTATCCTTTACCACAGTCCCCCACCAGCCCAGTGAGCAAAGCCTGAGGAGCTACTAAGGCAGAGCAGCTCAGCTGGTGCTGTGGCTCAGGCTCACTGCAGGCACTTGTCCCCTGCTGCAGAGAGCTGCCACCAGCTTCACACCTGGGCACCAGTCCTGGCTCCATCAGGTATGGACAGTGACCACCAGCTGCATCCACCTGAGCAAGGTGAACCACTGGAAAATATTGTGTGGAAGGAGGTATAAAATGTGTTCACCAAAAAGTTTGCCACATAAAAGGCTCTCCTATCTCCATGGGCTTATGGATGGGACCTGTCCTGCTCTTTGCCCAAAATTTTGAGAAGCTACACAGATTGTTTAACACCATCTCTTGATAAAAAAGATACAAACCCAACCACAACCAAGCACCTAAACCACATATTTACCAAGAAAAGGACGTTTGTTGAAGATATTCAAGCCCTGTAATTCCCAGCCTCTAGAGGAAACAGTGGCAGGGCCACATCCTTGCAAGCAGGGGCATGCCGAAATAATGTCTGATGTGGATGTTGATCCTTCCTCCTCACACCTCTCTTCTCGGCATCAATTAATGAATAATCCCCAATGCCATAATCATGAAAACAAGTCTAAGCAAAGAGCGGGGAGACTCTTCATGGCGTTCAGCCTCAAATCCCTTTTCACTTGAGGTCCTCCTGTGCTGTGGAGCAGATGCTGCTCCCTTAAAAAAAGCAACATCACAGTGTAGGCACCTCTCTCCCCAACCCCAAGGCAGCATGACAGCACTTAAGATGCAAAGAGCATTAGCTGTATCCTCTGAGGATCACTGACTCACAACCACACCTCCACATCTTCAGGGGCAACAGGCCCACAGCAGGAACACTGGAAGGCAAACAGGTGTCCTTGGATCTGCTCCAGCACCATCCCCTTGCTGTTCACCACCACCATTACCAGAGACCCATTGGAAATCTCATCTGCCTGGCTGAGTGCAGACATGTTCTTGACTGCAGCTCTAAAAGAAAGGGTATTTCAGCTCAGGGGTCTGTCACCTGGGGCAAACCTTGACACATCACTCAGATCCAGCAGCAGTGCTATGTGCACACAGAGCAGGCAATGGTACTTTAGCAGAGTGATGATGTCCATACATCCTGACCCCATGGCATGAGAAGTTCCTCCTCTTGACTGCAATGCTGGCTCATGAGGCATCTCAAGGCACTTACTTTCCTTTCAGCACCACTCATTAAAAAAAAACACAACATATAATTTTTCCAGTGGTCCAAGCAAGGAAATCTCTACTGGATGCTGTCCAAGACTCCTGACCCCCTGCAGCCTGCAGGTTGATGCTGGCTGATGCAAATATGCACACAGAAGAGTCAGCCACAGCTGTGGCCATCCAGAGCTATGTCTGCAATGATATGATGGGGCACAGCCTGGTGGAAGGAGCTCTGCAGAGTAAGGGAGCTGGTGCTGAGGGTCACCTGTTTGTGCCTTGGGTGTTCTGCTCAGACCTGCTCCAGCAGGGTTTTGTGGACAATGCCCAGAGCCATCAGGGCACAGTAACCATGTTCCTGCAGCAACTCTTCCATGTCAGCACCAGCCAAAATGAGTCCAGTGCCCATGTCCTGAAACTGCCCTGCAGTCCCAGTTCAGGGGTAAGAGGGGAAAAATCAGCTTTCCTTCAATGTGTATTTCCAAAACAAAGTATCAGTATTATGGCAAAGATGAGGACAGACTCTTCCTTCTTTTGCTGCCTGACCTCAAAGAGACAATTTCAGAGCTGACAGCCAGCAGCAAGAGCCAGGGAGGTGTCCAAGAGCAGAGCCTGCCCTGGGATGCAGGAGCACGGACCATCCATCCCCTACTGTCACACATTTAGACTCTTCCCACACAAGAGCTCAGATTCATTTGAAAGGCTTTAAAACCCTTCATACCCTGATGTTACCAAATAAACCAAGCTTCTCTGATACAACATACCATGGACCTTTCTGTTTCCACAGACACTTGGCATAGAAGAAAGCTGATTGTGTGCTCCCTTTGAAGAACAAAATGCCATTAACAAAGAAAAAAAAGGAAAAATTACAAAATTATCTTGCCCTTTCAGGGAAGCACCCAGAGGCATGGCTACCACATGGTTACAGGCAACAGGATCAGCAAAATGAGCTTGTGAGCAACTGCTGCCTGCTCCAAGAAGTGACACCTGAGGAGCTCACTGAAAGGGATCTGCAGCATTTCCATCACCTGCCAGACCAACCCCAATGGGTCCAGGCATCCTGCTGTGTGCCACACACTTATTCTGCAGAAATAATCTGGAGCAGTACCCTCATCTGGTCCTTTTCTAAGCAGGGCAGAGGGTAAAGACTGAACTGCTGTTTGGTAGAAATGAGGAAGCTTCAGCAACGTTTCAGGAGGGGCTTTTTGGGGTGGTTTTTTTTTGATAAGCGCAGTTTCTGTTCTTTAGAATCACAGAGCTGTGCAGTTTCTGGAGCCCTGGGAAACCACTGACAGAGCACATCAGCATCACCTTGCTGGTAGCAGTGGGAGATATTCTGCATTTTGCTCTTCCTACTAGAGATGTCACATCGAGCAGTAAGCCATCCTCTGAGCCCAGCAATAGTCATGGAGATGCCAGGGTAAGCAGGGGACCAGGCAGTGTCAAGCCCCTGCCACCCAAATGCCAAGACAACAGGTTTGACTGGTAACTCCTAACACGAGGCTAGAAAAGATCAGAGCCTTTAAGGGCAGATTCACAGACAGAAGGAACTCATACCAATTTAGATTTCTCTTTTGTGCCCTAATTTTTCTGAAACTCATGTCATTCTCCTTGGAGAGAGCCACACAGGTCTTTAACAGCACTATTGTCACATACAGCAGCATGTGGTCCCTGCTCAGATCCAGTCCTCCACACAGGGACAGCCTGAGCAACTCGGTTACCCCACCACAAGCACCTTGAGCCACACTAAGAGCCCATCCTAACACTCAGTAGAATTCAATGTAGAATAGCAATGGAGTGGTTAATGGACTTGCCACATTGCAATAAATAGTCACTTTTTTTTTAGGGTCAAGCTGCTGCTTGTGAAAACAACACCCTAACAATTTAATGCAAAAGCAGGAATATCTAGAAACAGTGGTGTTCAGTCCTGTGAGTACAAGGCAGTCCTCCCCAGTGCCCACTCAGCTCCAGGACCCCTCTCTACAGTGAGAGGCTGTCAAGCACTCCAAGCATTGCAGGCATTTCTGATAACAAGCCTGCTACCACCGAGTCTGACCTCCAAGCACAGGACTTGTTTGTTGACTTTCAGCATGTGGTTTGTTAGTTTATTTAGGTCAGTGCCAGCTCTTTGAGGAACAAGATGGGGAATGAGAGAGGGAGGAAGAAAGTCACTAGTAAAATCATATAAATCAGAAGAAGAAAGAACTTGTACAGAAAAGAGTACTCTTGACTTTAGGAAGTGTGCCTGCACCACAGAGAGATGCACAGCTTATGACAGATGTTAAAGCATTACAGTCCATTGAATGCAGGATTTAATATGGTTATTGGAAAGCTAGAGCTGTGCTAAGTCTAACAGGAGAGCACAAGTGGAAGAGTCAATTTAATATTTGAGAAAGCTGTTGGACTGAGGAACACTCAGCCACATACATCCAGTGTGCCCACAAGGAAGGCCACCTGGCAGGGGACCACATCTGCACCCAGAGGGGCAACATCCCTGCTGGCCAAGCAGGGAAGCAGGCTGGCACCCCATAAACTCCTCTGCTTGCCAGTGCAATTGTAGCCATGGCCGTGCTGGAAAAGCAGGGAAGGAGAAACATACCCCAGAATTTCAGCACTGGAAAACAGAGAAAGCACTAGTTTAAGAGACTTCATCAAGAAGAAATCCTAGGACAGTTCATCTCAGGCTGGTTATTGCAGGCTAACAAAATTGTAAGCAAATGAAAACAAGTGTCTTTTGCAATGTCATGTGTGCCAGAGTTAAAAAGGATGCACCACAGCTGTGTGTACCCAGGTCAACAGTAAATAACAAAACCCAGTGACTTTTGTCATCCTGTGATTTCACAGAAGCAGCATTTCCAAACCACCTCCATCTGCAAATAAAGTGTTAAGAGGACACTGGTGGGGTGAAAACAACCCAAACAAAATGTATTTAAGAACAACAGAACCTTCTCCATTTCTCCCTGAATTTCAAACTTGCTCTGCCTCCCTCCTGCCAGGTCTCACCTTGCCATGGCTTTTCTCCACCTTTCGGAAACACTTGTTCAAGGAGAGGTTGTGTCGGACCGAGTTCTTCCAGCCGGTGGGGGCAGTGGCAAAGTAGGGGAAGCGGTCCAGGATCCAGCTGTAGATCTCTTTGACTGGCAAGCTCTTGTTGGGGGACTGCTCAATCGCCATGTAAATGAGAAGGCTGAAAGAGTAAGGGGGTTTGGAAGTGGAGGATTTTTTCTCAGGGTTCTGGTAGCAGGATGGTGAGAAGGATGGCACGCTGTCACCCTCGATGTCGTACAAGGGGCTGACAATTGGGAGACCCTCGCTGCCGAGGCTGAAGTTTGTTAGCAGGTTAGTACTTTCGTGCAGCCAGTTCAAATTTGTGAGCTCATCATCTGCTGAATCCCTGTCCACCACAGTGGCCTTTGGCTTGCCGGCGTCGCCCGCGTCGGGTAGGCTGCCCATCCCATGGCACTGCCGTAGTCCCGCGGCTTTTTCTGCTCCGGGCGTTTCAGCTTTCTTATCCGGAGTCATGCCAGTCACTGGACCCATTTAGCTTGATTGGTCTGCAACAAAGGAGACGGTCAGAAATCATTGCAAACTACCCCAGTCCCATTCAGCAGGAGCTCACCAAACGCAAGTGCGGGGCTGCACCATCCCCATGCCGTGCACGAACACTGCAGCCACTGGTGAGAGCCAGGGTCCAACAGCAGCCTCCCAGTAAACTCATGAGCATGTGGTAATTCCCCGTGGTTTATAAGCAGAGCTTATGGGAAGCACTTGGAAACTGCTCTATCTATCTAGAAACACCAATCCAGACACAGAAGTAATAGCTACTTTCAGGTCAACACCTGAAACCTGGAGAAAACCTTAACAGGTAGGATCTAATCCATTCAACTCTCAGATTAACTCTTAAGTTACTCATTATATTGTAAACTGACACTGTAGAAGTGTTTGCCTTTGGTGTCCAAAGAGTGAAAAAGGAATTGCAAAACTTAAATCAGCATAAAGTCCATTTGTGGTCTCAGTGCAAATGAAAACTTTATAACCCCCTACAAGTCACAGTCATTCCCAAGTGCTGCTGCCTGTTTCTACCAGGGGAAGATATGGCCAGCCTACCTGTTCATCACCGGGGTCCCACAGAGCTGCCTGGGTCCAAAAAATCTTTTTCCCCCTCCTGCAAAGGCTTGCTGCCCTAACCTGGGCTTCCCTGCAGAGCAGAGAGTGCTGGGACTAGTTCTCAACAGAAGGGGACCAACCACTGGGGTAGCAGCTCAGACCTGCAGAACAATGGCTCACCACTTAAATAAAAAAACCCCAAACCACAAACACCCTAATCATAATATTATCTATAAAACAGTGACACTCAGTGTCAGTGTCTAACAGGCTACCCATGCTTTAGAGGCATTACACCAACAGAAACCACCTTGCTTGTACAGTTTTAAAAGGGGTCTTCTAGCCAACTATGTTATGGGAACAGCTGTTTTTTCCTGCTGATGTGAGCACTGTACAGATGTAGGGGGTGTGCACATACACACACGAGACATTCCAACTGTGGATGCAGCTCAGAGCTGTAAATAGCACAAAGCAAAGCTGAGGTTTGTATTAACTGTAAAAGGATCCTACAAAACAACCAAAGAAAAACCCGAACCCCAATCCAGTTCCCTGTCCCTGTAAGCACTATCATTCTGGTTTCATGCTCCAGCTCCCAGCGCCGGAGCTCAAGATGGGGAAGGTTTCCATATCACGTCTCACCAGACAGCTCTACACAGTTACTGGACGTTCTCTCACACCAGTTTGCAGTAAGCACTTGTCTCCTTGCACTTGCATCTTCTCCTACCCAGTGTCCACTGCCTGGCTGTGCCAGCCCCAGACCAGCCAGCTGTGACCTGGCAGCCTCACCGTGCCCCTGGCAGTGCAGTGCCCAGAATCCTTATTTTGGAGAAGGGCGATACGTGCAATGGAGAAGTGATGTGGTGACACAGAAAAGCAACAGGATAATCCATTTTTATGCTCCCCCATCTCACCAGCCCCTGCCTGGTGCCAGGCAGCCGTGAGGTGCAGAATTTGTGCCTCCCCCAGGAAACACACCATGTTTCCCACCAGCAATTTTTGTTCCTCTCTTCATTTGCTCATACACTCTTGCACCAGCTATTGCAAAGCTGTGTTGACAATAGCACCTGCACTTATGCTTACCAGTAGCAGTGCTGGAAATATCCATTAATTTTTTTTTATTTTCTGTTTCTTATTTCTATTAAGCGCAGGGACAAGTATGATTAACTACCAGCTCAGTCAGTATTAAAAAAAGAAAAAAAATGGAAGCAAAGTGAGCCGCTCAAATAGCTGGTCAAAAATAGCTTTGCTCTCCCTACAATTTACTTCTCCCCCAAGGCAGCAGAGCAGATTTATATTGGCAGTCAGAGATGGCTGGCTTTAAACATAGCCATATATACATATGCTCATGTCACTTCTTCAATCCTTTCTTAAATTAAAGAAAAAAACAAACAAAGAGCTAGTGATAAAATTCATACAGTGAGACAAACCCCAACTCTGCTGCAACGTGAGCTGCTCTGTTCTCTTTATAATGATTAACTTTGCCCCCTTGTTCAGCACCTCTTTGGGCAGCTACACAGGAGCTTACACCTCACAGCCGTGTTTTGGTAACTTTAGCTCCTGGTTCATGTTGCACGAAATCTCCCTTTACAAATCTTCCGTCAGCACAGCAGAGCAAGAACATGCACATGCTGACACACATATGCAAGTCCAAAGTCACTTGTGCTCATTTCTTAGGGGAAAAGGGGCAATAAAGTCTGTTATCGACACAAAAAACGTCTGGACAAGCTGAGTCTTCTCAAAAATATAAGGGAAAAAAAAACCAATTTATTAAGCTGGCACTAACAATCAGGTAGACTTTGTGGTGTCAATGCACTATTTTTTTGCATGCTACTATGTTTTAGCAGTGAGTCATTAGCATATTTAATGGACTACATGAAAATAAAAATTATTTGCAGGTAACATACTTACAGTAAATAATACAGGTTAGTGTCATGTTTCTCTTAGTAGATGCATTACAAAAATCCAAGTCTCATTACTTTCTCATCCTAGTTCACCACCACACACACCTTCTACATGAACACATCAGAAATTAATTTATTTTTTCTAGAAAGGTATAAAGGCCATATTTAGACTATTACCAACTAATAAATAAGAAAAAATAAAATCACAGGAGTGACGCCAGTCCCATTGGAGCACATCTGAAGGCACACAAATGGTGAGCTTGTGTGCTCTCCAGAACCCCTCTTCATTCACGCAGACCCTTAATGACATCCAAAACCCACAATTTTTTTCCTCCGTGTGTGCTCTGATTGCCTACAAGCAGACAGGACTGTGAGAACACAACTTCCAAACTGTCATTTTCAAGATTACCATTTCCAATATTTGAGGTTTAATGTTTTACATAAGGGTCATGGGATTCACCAAAGCCATCTTTGCTATAAGCTGGCAGGGTTTTGTGCTCAGGGATGACCCAGCAGAAAAACCACAGCAAGAGCAAGGAGAGCTAAGTGTGAGAAGGAAAGAGCACAAAAGCAGCTCTCCAGTGCAGATGTTTTGATAATTCCCATGGGGACAGCCCCAGCCCTGTAAGCAGAGCCAGAAGGTAACCTCCAGCCAGGAAAATGCAAAACCAATATGCTTTAAGCACACCTCTGGAAAATACAGAAGAGTTTGTACTCTGCCCATGTGCTTTACCCTACCAATGAGTACAGAGCCACACAGCACACTGGGGTTCACTGATATTAACACTTCCAACTGGAAGCAGAGCCTCATGCATCCAAATCCTAAGGATCTCGAGGATCTGTGTCCTGTTAGTACCGTCCTGTCCTGGGTTGTAGTGTAGGATGTACACAAAGTATTTATTCTATCACCATCTTTCATGAACTGTTAAACAAGCGGGGCAGTGTTCTTCCCAGGCCCCCTGCCTCTTCTGCTAATGGCCCATCAACGCCTGGCCCATGACTCAGAGGTAACTCCCTCCAGGATTATCTCTGTTTAATGGGCCATCAAGGACCCACTTCACACTCATCATCCCATTGTGAGATGCTCTGCCCAGGGGGAGGAGCCAAGCATTCTCACCTGGATATAACCTGGGATTTGGGACAGTGCAATGAGCCCTTACCTACTGGATTCCCAGAGGAGCAGAGCTACCAGACCTTTCTACAGGATCACTGCTTCAGGAAGAGCACCGCACCTGGACTGCTTCCACCATCCTGCTCAGGTTGTATTCTGACTCTGTCAGTGGTCCTTTGTGTTATCGCATTTATTTTATTTTATTTTTTGGAGCCTCTCACTCATTTTGTTTTCAAACCACGGCACTTCCAAAGAAAGGCCAACCAAAGCATTTACTGCTCAAAGTATCACAATGGAGGTGCACATCATTTTGCATGGCAATTACAGACAGAGAACAATGATTCCAGGATAAGAAGACTAAAAGGCTGCCAAGTCAACTGAGGCTGCTCCAATGAAAGTTAGGATGCATCAAGAAAGAGGTGAGAGAGACAACCTTCTTCCAGCAGTCTGACTTTTGGCATCACGTAAAAGCCAGGAGCAGATCTCCCTGCTAATCCATGCCAGTCCAGCACCCAAAGCCCAGTGGAGACCTGCTCTTCCAGAGCACTCACAACCCAAGCAGCAGAGCCCAGGTCCGAAGGTGATGATTAAGGCTGCAGGTGCATCAAGGCAGCAGTCAGCTCCAGAGAAGCACACACACACAGAGGGGACTCAGTGTCTCAAGACAAGGTAATATTTTTTGCAGCCTTCTCTCAAACTCACTGGAGAGGTAAGTTTGGGAAAGGTTATGAGCACTGAAAGGTCCTCAGCTTAGAGCACATCTGGGTTAAACCAGGTTTGTGTGTCCCCATAAACACCCCTAGCTATGACTGAATGTTAGTGGAAGACCTTGAGCACTGCCACAGGTGCAAATGCTTCAATGTGTGAGCATTTAATGAAGACCATTTAATGAAACTGGAAGTTTCCAACCATTTAATGAAACTGGAACTCCACTTGAGCATATCCTCAAGCAAGCAGGGAAGCACGTTTATTTTGCAGCAGCCCTTCTTGGAAGAAGTCTCAGGTCCAGCAGAATCCAGACCCAATGGACAAAGTTGCCACCATCCCACCAGGGGTGACCAAACTCAGCAGCATTGCAGGTGTAAGTGTACAGGTATCATTTCAGTGGCCACCATGCTTGGGCTCACTGAACTTGGCAAGAAAGAATTCAGCCTTTTAGTCAGAAGATGCCACAGCCTTGTCCATGCCAAGTTAGCATGAGAACAGAGCTGCTCTTGCTGCTTTATCCTTCTTTACAGTGGCATCAGATGAAAGGTGCCCTTTTGGCACCTGCACAGCATCAGTGCCCCAGGTTAGGACAACCTCCTCCACAACTAAATACACCTTTTTATTTCTGCAGGACCAGCCAAGCAACTAGGTCACCTCTGCTAGTAGTGGCAAGACCTGGAGCCTGCCAACAACACAGTGATTTCCCTCCAGATTGAAAAAAACAAAAAAAAAAACCCAAAAAACCCCACAGATCTTACCATGCATTGCCCAAGTCTGAGGAGTTGAACATAACTTTAGACCAGGAAAAAAGATTTTCAGGCATATCACACTTAATGACAGCAGCTCTGCACCCACTCTTTCCACAACAAGCTAAGGGCTGCAGCCTTAGTTGCAGAGCCAGGCAGTTGTGCTTTACACACAACTTCTATCCTGACACAAACAGGCTCTGTAAGAGTGTTTAAGACAATTGGTACGTGCTTTTGGATGTAAACAACTCCAGCAAGAGCAAACTGCTCTATTGATTTTTCATATTCCCTTGCATCTATGAGAAGCGTAAGGGCTTGTCCTGACTTAAATACATCAATATGTGTTGTCAAAACAGCTCAAGAATTAGACAAATAAATGACTGTCACTGCTCACCTACCCAAACTGTGGATAAACTTCCAAGCCATTGTGCACATAGCACAGGGCCAGCTACAAGTCTTTGCATGTTGGATGGAAGAGAAAAAAAAAAATAACCCTGACATAACTAATGCAAACACATCAATAAAAAGCAGCCATCTGCCTGACCAGGAGCATTAAAAGGATGACACCAAACCATTTTGCCCCCTACTAATTCAACCTTTCCCCCCACTCAGCTCCTTTGTCTGAGGCTGCCCATGCCCTGCACACCCCACTCCCCTTCTCGAGGTCAGCTGAGCTCCTCCTCCCCCCAGCCCTGAGAAAGGGCTATATTTGATTATTAACACTATATGATGTCACGTATCCAAGACAACTAAAGGCATTAGAGTCTTCTGAGGATAAAACCACCTCCCAGCCACAGATTTCAGCAAGCTGAGACCCAGTGTCTGTGGAAGGAATGAAGTCCTGGGTGACAAAGGACACCTCAAGATGCTCCCAAGGGCAGCACCTACAGCTGGCAGGGCCCTTCTTGTTCCTCCTGGCTTGCAAAGCAGAGGAAAATTAAAAATAATGGGCTTAAATAAACATCAAAAAGGCACTTATCACCTCAAATCCAGTCTGAAAATAAAACCAACCAACCAAGGCTCAGGGACTTCATTTGAACCTTGGCATTGGTGGGCTCAGAGAGGAAGAGAGGTTTTCCAGGGATTTGCAGAAATACTTTCAGGCCTCTCTCACGTCAATGTTCTCCCACACCCTGTGATATAATTAAATGCAGTGTGGGGGGAAAAAAAGTCATGAAAACCAATTCAAAGGTCCAATATAAAGAAAAGTTAAGAAATCCTGCAATAGGGAAGGGATTAAACAAACCCTTATCGTAGCCCAGGAAAGGGCATGGAGCAAGAGGAAGATTTCATCTAACATTTTTCAGAAAAGCTTGCGGTTTTTTTTTTTTTATTAAATACACACATATATACATATATAAGTGGGTCTGTGTTTGAAAAAAATATCTGAAAGGAAAATGATATGTGAGCTCAGACATGCCCTGACCCCAACCCAGACCCTGTACACGGCCCAGAGCCTCTGGGACATTTATTCCACTGCTGCCTCCAGACACTTTGCAAATGTGAAGCTTTTCCAAAGGCTGCAGTCACTGTTGGACCTGGTTCCCTGTGCCTCAGATTTAAAACATGCACATAAAAACAGTTTAACAGAGAAACTGGGACATGAAAATAATAATAATAAAAAAACAAACATGCAGTGAAATCTAAACTATTAAGAAAAATCTTCGGTGAGACACAAAAAAGGGGAGGGGAGGGAAATAAGTGCTTTCAAGAAAAATGCTTTACAGCCAATAGCTTTTCAAGAGATACTTATGGGTCATTTTCCTTAAATTCAATACTGTGCCTTCTAAGTGGACTAAAATGCAAAAAAATTGTAAACCACTGATATGTTCACAAGTAAGCCATTTGAGCAAATGACTTGCAAAGTAATTCTGATGCTAATTCTCTTCCAGGGTAGCCCTTAGGTGTGTTTCTCCACCATCCTCTTGAAACAGAAGTGGACATAGCTACATTTCACCTGGTGTCAGCACCAATTTACCAATGCTAGAAAACACAAAGCTATCTTTTCCACATAGCTTTTCTGCCTCCTTCAGCCTTAGAACTACCAAAACTCTGATTTCCAGTGGAAAACCAACAACTTGAAGCTTCACCCCAAGTGACTCTTCTGCAATATTTAACTGGAAAGCACCATTGGAGCTGTATCACAAAATCACATCACTAATACAACTTTGTGACTGCAAAGCTGTCCCCACTTGGTGCTTCCCAGCTCCTGCTCCTAAAATGCAAGTTTTCCTCCAGAGCCCAGGGAGGGCAAAGCAATGCTCTTCGCTGTGCTGACCTCTCTGGCCAACTTGCTTTTAATTTCATTCCACCAGTGCTGAACTTGGCTCTCTGTTTAAACAAACAAACAAACCAACCCTCCTACTTTTGACAACTTGACATCCCTAAATGAAACTGGCTGATAACTGGTCTGGGGATGATCCAGAGAGAGGGATGAGGATGAGGGATGAGACCAGAGGATGAGGGATAAGTGGCTGCTGCTCTACTTCAGGAAACTTTTCCAGGTGCTGAGCTCTCTTCATATCCAGTACTTGGCTTTTAGGCCACCACGTACTTGACCCAAATCTAAGCACAACAAAACCCAGGGACGCTGCTGAAAAGAAAGCAAGCATGGGACCACACTTAAACTGGCAAACTAAAAGTACTGACAAACTGCAAGACAGGAATGCACTGAAAACAACCTGAGAGAAGACACGAAGACTGAGTGTGCAGAAGAGTAGGGGTGGGTGTTGATGCCTGCACTAGTCAATTTAATGGAGTCCCTAACATTCTCCAACCCTTGAGGAAAAAGTAGGGAGTGCTAAGTCTAGTCTGAACATAATGGGAAAAAATTTTGAATGCACTCAGCAAAACAAAAAGTCAAAATCCACCTCACTGACCTTCAGTATAAGCATTCCTATCTGCACAAATTCCAGGCTTCTCTTAAAATGTCCTGGTGCCCCTGAGCAACCAGTCAATGAAATGGGTATTCCTGCCCCAAACACAGCTGCCATGTTTCCCAGCTGCTGACCATACAGGCCGGCACTGAGCACTCAGCAGCACCCTCCCAACCTGGAATGACCCAACCCTCGTGCTTCCACAGCCTCAGTGTTTTACAGGGAGCAGGCAGAGTACCAGGGGTAATAAAGATGCTGGCTGGCATTGGGCAGTACTTCTTCCATTGCATGTAATTTATTACTCAAGCACGGCGAGCTGTCTCTTCTCGCTGACCTAAATTGTATTTTGGAAGCACCAGGGAACATCACTGCCTGCTTTTACCCAGCATGGTGAGGATGAGATGGAGAGCTCACCATCACCCAGCATGATCACCAAACCAGCAGGTGTAACAGGGAACAAACACACACCCATCACACATAAAGATCCAGCCGGGAAAAAAAGTGAAGCAGCATCTCAGGGGTTTCTCATGTCCCCTCTGCGAGACAAGGCAGCCATTGGATGTGGAAAGAGACACGCCACAGCCACATGCAGGCACAGGGAGTCTGTTCCCCATGTGGACAGGGGTTTGCAAGCAAGCACTTGCCCAGAGCAGAGCTGGTGCTGCTGTGAGTCACCCCAGCCACCCCAGCAGCGACCTGACCT